>NW_025964380.1:839766-1362266 GCF_023055435.1 Haliotis rufescens
TTGAAATATATGTCAACCAATTTGCACTCTAAACAATTTATTCTAACAACAAACGCCTCCCCTTTTAATACCCCCCCCCCCCCCTTTTAACAACACCACCCCACCCACCCCTCCCTTCCTTCCGCCGTTTGACACAAACTCACACACACCTTCACCTATTGCGAAATCCCCCTCCCGACCTTGTCCCAGATACAAAGAGAAAGGGTTAACTGGTTGAACGGGATACACGACCTTACTAGCATCATCACTTTTGTGCCTGCATAAACTGTGCCGCCATGTTGACGCACAACAAACACCGCGAACACGGACATTCGAAAACAAAAACAACATGGCGATAATATTTTGTTTCCAGCGTCGCACATGTTCAGACCCGACCACAGCCGCACACAAACAGACAAACAGCCTTAGCTGGACACGACCAGCTGTGCGTGACGGCCACGGGGACAATTCTGTGTTGCATACCCGTTGCTTGGTTACCATAACGAAAATAGATATATCTATCCTATCATTTGAGCTGGCAAACGAAACCAACACCCCGGGGGTTACACAACATGGGGCAGGAGTTCGCAAACTGTCCTCATAAAAATAACCGTTTGTTTGGACACGGCCGTTTGAATTTTAATGCGTACAAGGAGCATTGTGGCGAGTGCTTATCAGCCTGACAGCATGCTCACGCAGTTCACTACTGAGTGTATTGTTTGGTGAAGGGGTTCGTGATCAGATTGCCTTATGTGTAGGAGTGTGTGAAGACAATACGACAAAGTATTAGTACTGCGAGGGGCGTTCAATGGGTTTTGCAACTTCAATATAAGACCAAGTTGCAGAATATATTTTGCACTTATTTTTCAATATAATCTCCATTCAGCTCAACACACTTATTCCATTTGACCTTCAAGCTTTTAATACCACTTTTATAGAAATCCGCAGATTAGCCCTCTAACCACGCCTCTGTGGAGGTTCTCAACCCCAGATGCGCGTATAGTTATGGTGTATAAATTAAGCAACGACATAATTTAGCATGTTAATTATCCTTTCTACTTTGTTTCGGCGAATTTTTCTCTCGCTATTTAAACTATTAATAATTTCGCAATTAGACCTGTGAAGATTCAGGGGTAGAAGAGGTCGTCAGCAACCGATACTTGGCGTAAAAAGGCGACTATTCTTGTTGTAAAAGGCGACTAACGGGACTGGGTGGTCAGGCTCGCTGACCTAGTTGATACATGTCATCGATCCCAATTGCGTGGATCGATGCTCATGATGTCAATCACTGGATTTTCTGGTCCAGACTCGATTATTTTACAGACCGACGTCATATAGCTGGAATATTGCTGAGTGCGGCGTTAAACAATAAACAAACAAACAAACAAACATCACATGCAATTATATCACCAGTCACGAACATCATATTTTATTCAATATCTACAAAACAGCGACAACATGTTTGATTAAACATCTACAAAACAGCGACAACATCTGAAATTACACGACATAATGCTTTTTCCATTGGACGAGATGTCGGTCACATGACCGCGTAACTGACGTTCATAAGTGTATTAACGACACATTTTGACGTACATTCGGTTTTTTCACGAGACAGTATTTATGAAATGACGTAATCACTGACGCACTACTTCCACTTTCCTGGGGAAACAAACCAAGGGGAATTGACAAGCACGAATAAACGGAGAAGCGTTGTCTCTGATAATTTATACTTCAGAAATCTCTCCCGTCACATTCATCGTGTTTGCCATTTTTACGTAACAGGGGCGGTCGGGTAGCCTAGTGGTTAAAGCGTTCGCTCGTCACGCCGAAGACCCGGGTTCGATTCCCGACATTGGTACAATGTGTGAAGCCCATTTCTGGTGTCCCCCGCCGTGATATTGTTGGAATATTGCTAAAAGCGGCGTAAAACCATGCTCACTCACTCATGACGTAACAGCAACATCATATTTTATTCGACATCTTCAAGATGACAATCACATATTTATATCGACCAATTTTGAGGGTGTCCGAAAAGAATGGAGTCAACTTATTTTTTCTTTTCAGTTCACTTCTGTAATCTGTGAACACACGAATAGTATAGATGTTGTGCCAGTAACGAGATGGATGATAATACCATATAGGCCATAATATTATCTCAAGAGATCAAAGCATCACAATGTAACGGCTTCATAGTAGTGACAAACTGTGAATTAGCGAAATACATTATTGACACAAAAAGTACTTTGTTTCTGAAGAATTGTTCCGAGGTATGTGTGTATATATTACTCTGAAGGGCAGGGCCAAGGTGATACTTGAGATGATGAACCCCAGCCCTCATCACTGTCAAGGTCATCCTCGCAAGGTGAGCGTCGACTCGGCAGAAACCTCAACGCTCTGTTGCCCTGAGTTGAATGTCGGTCCACAGTGTGCACGCAGCGTTAACCATGATCGCTTATAATTCCTTGATCATTGACTGAGCCTGACTGCACAAAGGTGACCTCTCTTTAACCCCTGCTGGCTCAGTTTGTTTAAAGTGAGGTGAGGTGAAATTGGGTTTAACGTCGCGTCCAAGATTATTGCACTTATATAGCGACGTGCATGCACGTGTATGTGTGTGTGTGGCTGCTTGTACTAGTCCGGACTGATGCCGATTTATAGTGCTAGCTCACTGAGATACCATGCCGCAGTTTAACATGAATACCCCACTCAGACACAGTATACTGACTCCGAGCCGACCAGTCCTTGTTTTAGCCCCTTAATGCCGAGCGCCAGACAGGGTAACAACAAGTACAATCTTTTAACGTCTTTTTGTATGACGCGGCCCGGGATCGAACCCTGGACCTTCCGCTCTCCGGGCGGACGCTCTACCACAAGACCACGGAGGCGGTCAGTTTGTTTAAAGGTCGTATGTGGTTTTACCACCTCCGCTATACCCGTAACGCCTCCGTTCTGTCGTATATGAGCTTATATTTAAGTCAAATTGTAATGTTAAAAGTAGTGGTAGACAGACAGACATAATTTATTCTGTACTTTAGGCCCCAGGCCCATAATACAAACAAATTGGAAATGATTAAATGTATAAATTGTAATTATGAGAGTACAGTAACCATGCATGTTTTCTTTCTGAAGACGTATCTGTAATGGTGTGATGCAGCAGGCCACGTTCCAGCACACTACTGTACAGGGATGATGGGGAAATGGACAACAACGAGGTAACAGACAAAGGGTTGTGAGCGACTGAAAGACGTTTTACCCTGAGCTAATACCGCATGGATATCACAGAATATGCTCACCACCTCAAAGTATCATACTGCTACTACTACTAGTACTACTACTACTACTACTACTACTACTACTACTACTACTACTACTACTACTACTACTACTACTTCTACTACTACCTCTCCCAATACTACCACTACTACCACTACTACTACTACAACTCCCACTACTACCACTACTACTACTACTACTACTACTACTACTACTACCACTACCACTATTACTACGACCACTACAACAACTTCTACTACTACCACTACTACTACTAAAACTAATACTGCTGATGCTGCTACTGCTACTACTACAGTAAACTACGTTTATAACGAACTCGCTTATAACGAACTGACGGATATAACGAACTGATTTTAGGTCCCGTCCATTTGCTGTATATATGCTGTAAATGTGCTTTAAACGAACTACGGTTATAACGAACTAAATGTAGTGGTCCCTTTGAGTTCGTTATAACCGTAGTTTTCTGTACTACTACTGCCGCTACTACTAATAATAATACTAATACTGCTGCTACTACTAATTCTACAACTGCTGCGACTAATACTACTATTGCTGTTGCTACTACTGCTACTACTGCTACTACTCCTACTACTACTACTACTACTAATGCTAATGCTGTTCCTGCTGCTACTACTACTGCTACAACTTCAGCAACTACTGCTAAAATAATAATACTCGGGGCAAATACTAATACCACCACTATACTTCGAACTTCTTCAACTACAACTCAAACTACTACTGCTACTACTACAACTACTACTGCTACTACTACAACTACTGCTGCTACTGCTACTACTATTACAAACCAACACCTCAGACTATCGACAACCGGTGTATGTCCGACTTGATCGACACAAAGCAACGGAATCATCACTTCAGGACTATCGACTCGGGTCTAACAGTATGTACCGTGGAACGGCGTCACCGCATATAGGCCAAACGTAACACATATTTCAAAACGTGTCATTTGCTGAACCATGTTTGTAGAGGTGTACATGCAAGAACGAGTGTCTTGCCTTGCTTTATCTGGCCCAGTTGGCGTCAAGATAAAAGGATTATCTCAAGCAGCAGATAGTGTGTCGTCTGCTGTTCTCAAGCAGCAGAAAGTGTGTCGTCTGCTGTCCTGCAAACTTGCCCTTGTTCAAGTGAGTAGAGATTTAGGCCGCATTAAGTAAACATCCCAACCGTACCCCGAATTGTCTTCACGCAATTCTCTCTGGTTGGGAATAGAACCAGGGTATTGGACGGAGAACCAACGCTATAACAATACAGCTGGCACTCGGCTCCTGAATCTGTTTATTGCGATATTATATTTATAGAGGGATATTATAGTCTGACCTAATTCTGACCCCATATATCAATGTGTGTGTGTGGTGGTGGGGTGGGGTGCTGGTGGAGGCTGGGTGGGGATGGGGTGGGTAGAGCGGTAGTAGTAGGCGGTAGAGTAGGCAGTAGAGAAATACGAATAATGAGTCGATGGTCAAGCTGGTGTCTTGGTTTACTGACCAGTGAGGATTCGGGGTAGAATAAATCTTCAGCAACCCATGCTTGCCGTAAATGGCGACTATGTTTGTCGTAAGAGGCGACTAACGGGATCGGGTGGTCAGGCTCGCTGACCTGTTTGATGCATGTCATCGTATCCCAATTGCATGGGTCGATGCTCATGATGTCAATCATTGGAGTGTCTGGTCCAGACTCGATTTTTACAGACCGCCGTCATATAGCTGGAATATTGTTGAGTGCGGCGTTAAACAACAAACAAACTACTCCCACTACTACTACTACTTCTACTACTACTACTACTACTACTACTACTACTACTACTACTACTCCAACTACTACTACCACTATTGTTGAGGGCGGCGTTAAACAACAAACAAACTACTCCCACTACTACTGCTACTGCTACTACTACTACTACTACTACCACTAGTACTCCCACTACTACTGCCACTATTGCTGAGTGCGGCTTTAAACAACAAACAAGCAAACTACTCCCACTACTACTGCTACTACTACTACTACTACTACTACCACTAGTACTTCCACTACTACTGCCACTATTGCTGAGTGCGGCGTTAAACAACAAACAAACAAACTACTCCCACTACTACTGCTACTACTACTACTACTACTACTACTACTACTACTACCACTAGTACTCCCACTACTACTGCCACTATTGCTGAGTGCGGCTTTAAACAACAAACAAACAAGCAAACAAAACTTGCTTGACTGCGTGCCCTTGTAACGCGACTGCGTGCATGGTTGTTCATAATTTATCATCCAACATCATTCTTCCAACTTTTTCAATTTGTAGACTGTAATTAGCAGTGTCTTCAGTGTTAAAAGTACTGCTAACAGCTTCAGTAGCAGAGCCATTAGTGATGTCATTTGATTGTGACGTCATATTACAGTGACATCACAATGGTTTACAAAGCATTGTGATGTAATTTCATTGCAGCAATATCTACAGTGTAGCTATCACTTGATCTCATCCAAGCGATATCTCCTGTGGGAGCCAGTTTTGGATGATAAATTAGCGCCAATTAGGAGATAAACATATTGTGTTTTCAATGTAGAGCTAGGTTACCTGTAGATTTAACCCCGCTAAATTGAATTTGGAACCGAACGCGCATTGAAAACACAGTATGTTTATCTCCATTCTACCATGACTAAATAAAGTGCGAACTCTTTGGTGTTAGCAAATATACAGAGTGAAGCGGCATGGGTTGAGTTCAATGTTTTGAGTGGGTTATCGATCTGAATTACGGAATCACCGAACAAAATATGGTGCTGTATATATTCAAGCAGTTTGTTTACACCGTAATACTTCACTCGAACATATGACAGGCATTGAAAGCATATAAGTACGGCAACTTGGTAAGCTAACATGAGGTGGGCATCCCTAAAGAAAACAAAGCAAGCTTTGCAAGGCTTTCGCTCTACAGCGCGCGTCACCATTATGACGTCATATCGCTCATTGTGACGCAAAAAAAAAGGCCTCACAGTCGTATATAGAAAAGCGCCAAAATTCCAAGCTCTCTGTTGTCTCCAAAACGTAAACACATTCCCATTGTTGTTTTCTGTCGTGTTTTTCTGCATGAAATGTATTGCCACACATCCTTTTAATATTGTAGTAACCGCATCTGTGCATTTTGTAACCTGTAATTGTAGATATAATTATTCAAATATGCCTGAAAATATTACTGAAAATAGTACTATTGAATATTAGCTTCCGCGGTGATGCGGCCGTCAAACCAGCTGTTTCAATCAGAGGGGGTTTATTGTGATTTAATAGCCTCTGATTGATCAATCAAAATCGAGTAAATTCCAAATTCATGGTAGAATGTGTACTCATGCATCCATACTTGAATGACAAGGGCAACACGTGATATGTTGTAAAATATTGTAACTATGATTCACTATTTATCGACGTTATGTAAATGATTTCTCAATCCAGTGCTATTTTCGTTTGACTTGCAACTCGACAAACAAAGGCATGTTTAACCTGCGCTGGTGCGGAGCTTCTGCATCGTGGGCGTAACACCTACTATGGTAGAGTCCAATGAGGAATGGGGGGTGGTTAGAATGTACACGCAGAGCACGAGCTAAATATGGCCACGTGTCAGTTTTGCTATGCACCTGTCCATGCATGTCTCCGTCACGCTTACATGTCTAATGATATGGTTCACTTGGATAATGGTCTCGATAAGACTTACTTGTATATAATCCATACCCTTCACCCCTGTAAGATAATAAACTATGCCGCTCATGCATATTCATAAGGGTCAATGGTCAGGTAGAGTGTTCGTTTCCTGTGTCTGATAGAATACATTTTGAAATGTTGTGTGTCATGTCGCAACCAAAACTATCAGTGTCATATCAGGTCAAAATGTGCCGTTACCCCCCTGATTAGAAGTACAGGGGGCACATGGCCTATATACAGTAAAGTACGGTTATAACGAACTCAAAGGGACTACTAATTGTAGTTCGTTATAACCGTAGTTCGTTATAAGCATATATACAGCATAACTACAGCAAATAGTCGGGACCAAAAAAGTAAGTTCGTGATATCTAAGTTCGTTATAAGCGTGTTCGTTATAACCGTAGTTTACTGTAGTGATATTAGATTTGATAGTTTAAGCCTTGTGGAACGAACTATGCCGAACGAGTGACAATAACGAGCCGAATGTTAAGCATATAGTTATTACAGAATGTATTGTTTATGTGATAAAGAACTTGGGAACTTTACGAACTGGTTTTTCTAATCAGAGCTTATCAGAGTTGCATCCCTTATCCGTATCAGGATCAGATTAATTGCGGTCAAAATCCCAGTTAGCTCTGATAATGATCCTTGGCCTGTATAAGTTTGGTACGCGTTCCCGTGGGTAAATGTGGTAGTTGGTAGAAGTCTTTGACCTGTATCACTAGCAGAGGCGCCTTGACCGCCTAACTCGGCAAGCCTCGGAATTTTTCCACTTTTATCAACTCGTGTTGATATATTTGATATCAAAAGACACTCGGGTGAGATTCTCTATATCTTAGCACAAGTCGAGGTGAGGTGAAACGGGGTTAAACGTCGCGTCCACTTGCACTTATTTAGCGACGTGCATGTACGTGTGTGTGTTTATGTGGCTGCTTGTACTAGTCCGGACTGATGCCGATTTATAGTGCTAGCTCACTGAGATACCATGCCGCAGTTTAACATGAATACCCCACTCAGACACAGTATACTGAATCCGAGCCGACCAGTCCTTGTTTTAGCCGAGCGCCAGACAGGGTAACAACAAGTACCATATTTTAACGTCTTTTGGTATGACGCGGCCGGGGATCAAACCCCTGACCTTCCGCTCTCCGGGCGGACGCTCTACCACTAGACCACGGAGGCGGTCATCTTGGCACAAAGGATCCCATGCACAGCTACAGCGAATCGTTACACTCCTCCAACTGACATTTTCTCTCATGAAAAATCGGTATAATTCTGACATCAGACAGGGCGGGACCTGCTAGTCTGTCTCACACTCCACGAATAACAATATTTCCCTTTTCGCCGTGCCCTTACTGTAAACGTGGTGCGGCTGCCCTGAATGAAGCAAGTCTAGATTTCCACAGGTTCAGGTAATCTCCCATTTCTCTGTGGCTCCTTTTAAATTTAAATGTAGCGGCTTGTTTCTATCAAACTTGTATATTTTCGGAGACAGAGTTAGTCTAGGAGACGACGGAAACAATCCATCATAAAGCGGGAGTCGACGACGAATTCAAGGATGCAATTTACACATTGTTTACAAAACGGCGTGACAACTCGTGGTTAAAAATGTGAGGCGTTTCGCAAGAATAAAACAAAAAACATCCCGGACATAATCGCAGTACATGATAAATATCACGAGGGTCGGAAAGCGTACGTCATGCTGAGAAATAGATAGTATTACTTTTGTGTGTTTCCGTGTCGTAAATATTGTCATAGCGACCGATTTGGGACATCCATTGTCTGAATGAAGATTTAATTCCAGAGGCTAATTACCTCTCTCTCTCTCTCTCTCCCTCTCTCTCTGCTCTCTCTCTCTCTCTCAGCTCTTCAGCTCTCCCTCTCTCTCTGCTCTCTCTCTCTCTCAGCTCTCTCTGCTCTCTCTCTCTCTCTCACTCTCTCTCTCTCTCTCTCTCTCTCTCTCTCTCTCTCTCTCTTGATCACGAGGGTCGGAAAGCGTACGTCATGCTGAGAAATAGATAGTATTACTTTTGTGTGTTTCCGTGTCGTAAATATTGTCACAGCGACCGATTTGGGACATCCATTGTCTGAACGAACATTTAATTGCAGAGGCTAATTACCTCCCTCTCTCTCTCTCTCTCTCTCTCTCTCTCTCTCTCTCTCTCTCTCTCTCTCTCTCTCTCTCTCTGCTCTTCCCCTCTCTCAGCTCTTCAGCTCTCTCTGCTCCTCTCCCCCTCTCTCTCTCTCTCTTGATCACGAGGGTCGGAAAGCGTACGTCATGCTGAGAAATAGATAGCATTACTTTTGTGTGTTTCCGTGTCGTAAATATTGTCACAGCGACTGATTTGGGACATCCATTATCTGAACGAACATTTAATTGCAGAGGCTAATTACCTCCCTCTCTCTCTCTCTCTGCTCTCTCTCTCTCTCTCTCTCTCTCTGCTCTCCCCCTCTCTCTCTCTCAGCTCTTCAGCTCTTCAGCTCTCTCTGCTCTCTCTCTCTCTCTCTCTCTCTTGATCACGAGGGTCGGAAAGCGTACGTCATGCTGAGAAATAGATAGTATTACTTTTGTATGTTTCCGTGTCGTAAATATTGTCATAGAGACCGATTTGGGACATCCATTGTCTGAATGAAGATTTAATTCCAGAGGCTCATTACCTCTCCTCTCCCTCTCTCTCTCTGTTCTCTCTCTCTCTCTCTCTCTCTCTCTCTCTCTCTCTCTGTGTTTTCTCTCTCTCTCTCTCTCTCTCTCTCTCTCTCTCTCTCTCTCTCTCTCTCTCTCTCTCTCAAGCTGAAGGCCGACCGATGTAAACGCAGTCACTTCCCAAGCCTTCGTTATCTGCTG
Source organism: Haliotis rufescens (assembly GCF_023055435.1). Lineage (NCBI taxonomy): Eukaryota > Metazoa > Mollusca > Gastropoda > Lepetellida > Haliotidae > Haliotis > Haliotis rufescens. The sequence continues at coordinate 849,597 of NW_025964380.1, forward strand.
AAACAAGCACACGTCGACCATGGCAACTCACACGTCGCTATATAAGTTCAATAATCTTGTACGCGACCTCACCTCACCTACCGCAGCTCCAGGAACAGTGCACGTAAGACGAGAGTTTATTGATTCAATCATGCATCCTTGTTGCGCGTAGCACTGAACATGACCATACCGTATTTGAAGTAATAAGCGCCCCGCTCTAATATTTACTCACAATGTCCATAACAACCAGCCGCCCGATGATTCTAACAAGAACCCCCTATTGCTAATTTTAAGTGCACCCTGGGCGCTTATTACGTCGAATACGGTAATTGTTATTCACTCACAATGTTCATACCAACCAGGCGCCCGATGGTCATGGCGATTTACAACGATGGGAGAGATCCGAAACATGCAAACATGATAATTGATTTCAGCTTCGTGTCTACCTCATCTCGTACAACAAACCTATCGACCGGTGGCTGCCCTTGCTGAATTATTAATCAATCACAAGAGATGTGACGTTAGGAGACAGCATATACAATGATACGTGAAGCATCATTCCTTGAAAATGACATGCGTGGACCGCACCGTTTCAATTGTGAAGCGTTTGTAAAATCTTCTCAACTATACGTGAAGGGAACGCATGTTGGATTGCCAGGAAGAGCATTGCGGTTGAGTGTTTGTTTGTTTGTCGTTTAATGTCGCACTCAACAATATCCCAGCTAAATGACGGCGGTCTGTAAATAATGGAGTCTGGACCAGACAGGTCACACAGTGTTAACCCTTCCCTCTTTCTGCGTTTCGACAAGAAGCACGGTGTGCCGGGATTCCGTTCTTGGTATTGGCACTGGCAGTCATGACGTTTTATACCAAAATCGTCATTATCCACGGAGTGAGTAAGTGAGTGGGTGAGTATGGTTTTACAACTCTTTTAGCAATATTCCAGCAATATCACGGCGGGGGACACCAGAAATGTGCTTCACGCATTGTACCCATGTCGGGAATCGAACCTGAGTCTTCGGCGTGACGAGCAAACGCTTTAACCACTAGGCTACCCGACCGCCCCACTACGCAATGAAATACTCCCCTCGCAAGCTTTTGTCACCCAACACCACATGTTAATTCCTTGATCAAACAACACCATTGTTTGTTTGTTTATTTGTGTTTAAAGTCACAATATCCCAGCTGTGTGACGGGAGACTGTAAATAATTGAGTCTGGACCAGACAATTCAGTGATTTATATTGTGACCAATGCTCACGGGAGTACGATGCCAGGCAATCAACCAAGTCATCGAGTCTGACAACCTGATTCATTTTGTCGCCCCTGACAAGCAAGGGTTGCAGGCCATGGGACTGTCAACAGTACAATACCTCAGTGCATCATTCATACATGCTTGCAATTACAAGGCGGCAAAAGGCGACTAACGGGATAGGGTGGTCAGGCTCGCTAACTTGGTTGATGCATGTCATCGTATCCCAATTGTGTGGATCGATGCTCATGGTGTCTGGTCCAGACTCGATTTTTTAGAGACCGCTGTCATATAACTGGAATATTGCAGAGTGCGGCTTTAAACAACAATCAAACAAACGAAGCATCATATCAATCACTGGCTTGTCTGGTCCATATACTGACTGACCGCCATCATATAGCTGGAATATTGCTTAGTGCGCCGTCAAACACCAAACAAACAAACATGTTATGTCATACTTTCAGGGTTTCAAATACAACTAAAACAGAACAACTAACAAAATATCGGGAATTTTATGAACAAGTAGACCAAATATGACATGGTATGAGCAACTGTGTAAGAAACAATGCATGTACATTCTATTCAGTTACCCATAAGTAACACTGGCGTTTGTGAATACAATTATGAATAGATAGATCACTGCAGCCTCGGGACGATGCCGAGACTAGCTGTACGGAGTTGCCTCCCTTAACCAAGCGCCCGCTTGTCGCCACTGCCCGTGAATCCCATCTCAGCATGACTCAAAACACATCTGTGACGTCATCTGTGACGGAAAACATATGTCGCCAAAGGGGTTCGAACCCACATCGTTTGATAAGATAAAATACTAGTTCAGGACCCGACGAAATTATGATGAGCCGTGTACCATGCATTGTAAATATCAGCTCGAGACGTAGCGTGGTGCACGTGCAACAGCGGCAGAGTCTGGTCCAGACTCGATTATTTACAGACCGCCGTCATATAGCTGGAATATTGCCGAGTGCGGCGTTAAACAACAAACAAACGAATTTGAATTCAGTGATTGTTCAAAACAAGAAACATACATGTCAATGTTCAATTTCGCATCAGATTAACAATGCTGTCTATCAGTGTCGTCTTCTCACTAGACGACTAATGTTCACATTACATGTTAAATGAGTACATCCTCAACATCAGTACGACCGATTCTGATGAGATGAACACCAGAAAGCACCAGTATCAGCATTCCTCTTTGCGTTGTCCAGCTGTGTGGGGTGGCCCATGACAATGCGGTTCTAGGGTCCAGTAAACAGGATTAATTGGTTTCTCTGCATCTGAGAGTTGAGTGGAGTGGTCCTTGACAGCGTGGCTGGATTTCCAGTAAACGGGATTGTCTTGCATCTCTGTGATCAAATATTTGACGAACAATGAATTGAGTTTTGTATCTAGCGTCGGAGGTTTGTATCATAGAGTCATGTAAAATAACTGTCATGTTAACAATGTGATCACCACTTCCACGTTTAGGTACTTGCTACATCTAGCACCTTTTCTACTCTGGTGGCGGGTAGCCTGGTGGTTAAAGCGTTCGCTCGTCACGCCGAAGATCCGGGTTCGATTCCCGACATGTGTATATTGTGTGAAGCCAATGTCTGGTGTTCCCCGCCGTGATATTGTTGGAATATTGCTAAAAGTGGCCTAAAACCAAACTCACTCACTCACTACTCTGGTATCTCGATCACGCTGGCGACAACTACTTGGACATGTTCGGGCTAACTAAATGTCAACATTTACAGGCATCCCTGCTTACCAATTTGTTCATGTTCTTCGGCATCTTCTGATTGTGACGACGTGCTCTTGGCAGCTTGCATGGACGTCCAATAGGCCGGGTTGTCCTGCATCTCTGACAACACCAAGTAACATGTCTATACAGAAGGTGCAGATGGTGGGGATAGATGGGCGTTTTTGTGGATTAGGCTTAATCTGCCACCACCCATCCCCTTTGAAATGAACAACGGGGTAATATTTCGATGCATTGTCCCCCGCTCAATACGGGTTATTTGCGACATAGTCTAAAGAACCCGATGTAATATGAGTGAGTGAGTTGTGTTAAGAGTATTCCAGTTACATCATGCGGTGACAGCTTAATGTAGGAGGAAAGCCCGAAGTGATGCAGGTCTGAGACGTTTACCACTTCGGAAAACCCACGAGCACGGGTACAGTGCTGACAAACCTAGAAACATAATCGGGGCGAACCGGGATTCGAAACCACAATCGGGTTTCTGGTGTGCCCAAGGGACGCAACTCTGCACAGTGAATCGCGGCGCCTTAGACGACTGGGCCACCCGTGCCCCCGATGTAATATGAGCAGGGGGACTATTGTGCCAAAATTTGGACGCTACCAAACTGTTCTGCTATCATCTGTTATCTACACCACTACCATACCTCATCACACTTTATTGTCGTAAAAGGCGACTAACGAGATCGGGTGGTCAGGCTCGCACACTTGTTTGATGCATGTCATCATATCCCAATTGCGTGTGTCGATGCTCATGATGTCAATCACTGGATTGTCTGGGCCAGACTCGATTATTTACAGACCGCCGTCATATAGCTGGAATATTGCTAAGGGCGGCGTTAAACAACAAACAAACAAAACATGTAAATAATTGAACATTGTATTACCAAGTATGTGTTCCTCTGAATCTGATCGATTTCTGAAAAGAACATGTTTAAAGTACATTAAGTGTCACATGTTAAGCTTATACTTGATACACGAATAACTATCAAATAAGCTGAGGCCGTTTTTTCTCTCAAGATAAAATATAAACTGTAATCGTTCCTACAACACTTCCCAGGGGTCATATTATTTTTGTTGGCATTTTCAGAGCCTAAAGCTACAACAAACCCTGACCCGTGAAGATTCGGGGTAGAATAGGTCTTCAGCAACCCATGTTTGCCGTTAAAGGCGACTATGCTTGTCGTAAAAGGCGACTAAAGGGATCGGGTGGTCAGGCTCGCTGACTTGGTTGATTCATGTCATCGATCCCAATTGCGCGGATCGATGCTCAATATATTAATCACTGGATTGTCTGGTCCGGATTCGATTATTTACAGAACGCCCTCATATAGCTGGACTATTGCTCAGTGCGGCGTTAAACGACCAACCAACCAACCAACCACAACCCCTCCGAACACTTTACATATGATTAACTCTCCTGAGTACACTTGGATACGTTATAGTGAGGGATGTTATCAAGTTTATGACAAGAAGCTACTTACTTCTGTATGGATCGTAGTAGGTTTCCTAAAATAAGAAGAATAAATATAAAAACAAGAAACAGTAGTTCACTAGAGAGTTACAAGAAATGCCAAATTGACGTAAACAGTATTGTCTCGCATCTTTGTCACTAAACATTTTATGAATAGTGCATTGAGGTTTGTATCTAGAGTCTGAGGTTTGTATCATAGGTCCTACAAGACTACAAGAGGTACAAGTAATGACGAGTTTTTATTTCACTGGGACGGAATTGCTACCAAGTATCCAGTGCCTGTCAGAACACCTAAGTGAAACATGGAGGTCAGATGACTTAGCTGATTGAATGTCAACTACTGCCCTGCTCGATTAGTTACAGGCCATCGTTAATAGGGCACGTGTCTTGAGGATGTTTCCTGCTTGCTGCTTTCAGAAGCATTGCAATAATATCACACCAGGGTGTAACCCGGATATCTTTCACAAAATGTCCTTGTTAATAACTAAAACCTAAAAATAACAGTTACTTTTCCTTGATGTCCGGTTTCTCCACACCAGGAATATGACCAGAGATACCACAGCAAGTCCACCCAGTGCCCCAGGCAATATGATGTACCACTGTGTGTCATCCGTCTCCTCTCTGTCTGTCAGGTTAACCTGTGTGACAGATGTCATTCTCTGCTCACTGGAGCTGGGGCTGTACACAGATGTTGAGAGTCCCCTGTCCCCTGTTTCAGTAGAATACAATGTTGTTGATGGGGGTTGTGTAGTTGTTGTAGTTGTTGATGGGGGTTGTGTAGTTGCTGTTGTTGTTGATGGGAGTTGTGTAGTTGTTGTAGTTGTTGATGGGGGTTGTGTAGTTGTAGTTGTTGATGGGGGTTCTATAGTTGTTGTGGTTGACGTTGAACTAGAAACTGCGGTCGAAGACTATGGTCAGTATATGTTTATTTGTTTGAAGAAGGGTAGAAGATGAGAAGCAAAAGTAATATGGTGACAGAACGCAATAAACAAGGCAGATAGTGTGTGGCAGTAAGAGTCATAAGTAACATTTGTTTAAGACTTGTTAATATTGGTTACAGTTAAATAACAATTGATGACCTATTGGACAATCACTTACAGACACAATTAAATGTACACACACACAGTGACACACACATAAATACACACACACTCCCACACACATACACATACGTATATACAAACATACACATACATACACACACATACAGACATACACACACGTACATACAAACATATATACATAGACACACACATACAAACGTACACACACACGTACATACAAACATACACATACATACAAACAATCATATACATATACAAACCCACACACACATACACATACACATACATACATTCGAACAAACACAGTCACACATAAATACACACTACATACATACACATACACTCACATACATACAAACATACACATATATACACACTCACACACACATTCACAAATATATACACACACATACAAACATACACACTCACACACATACATACATACATACATACATATACACACACACACATACACATATTCATACATACACACACTCACACACACATACACACACACATACATACCCACACAGACACAATCACACACTCACGCACATGCATACACATACACACTCACACACATACAAACTCACAAACATACACACACTCACACATACATACACACACACACTAATACACACTCACACACACATACAGTCATTCACATTGACATAATCACACACATACACACACATACATACACACATACTCACACACATACATACATATACACAGACATATATACACACACACACTCACACACGCATACAAACTCACTCACACACATGCACAATTCACACGCACACTCAATCACACACACACACGAACTGCTCCCTCCCACATGCCTCACATTAATCATACCTGTTTGTACTTCCATCTTAATGCTTTTGTGATCTCCAGACTGAGACCGACACGTCCATTCTTTTGAATCTCCCTGGAGAACGCCCCGTATCACAATGGTCGATGATGTTCGGTTGCATTCAAAATGCCTCAGTCCGCCTTTCTCAACAATTTGTCCCCATGTGACGTTGCATTCGTTTTTTTCATCATTGAAGACTGTTTTACCAAGGACACTACCCCTGAACCAAGTCACTGCCATGAGATTGCTCCCATGTCCAGAGTAACAGGTGAGGGTGACGTCTGTCCCCTCTCTGACGACCAGTGTGTGTTGGCTGGTTGGCTTCATCAATACTGCAGTGTAATGCAATGTGTAAGTGTACCAGGTTTTATTGGCATCAGAACATAATCAAACTTAATGCACATCATCTCTAAGATCATCAACTTTCAGGTGATCTCCATATGAGGTCAACGTCACAATAAATCAAATTTTGTAACATATTTCACACTTCACGAAATGTGGGATAAATTCATTACAAATCTAAGCATTTTTCAATGACATGTGATGGACTTTTAATAATTAACTCAGTACCTGCCCTATGTCATAGTTGTGTTGGACATTTACTCATGACATGACTTAAGGAAGTTTAATTCATCATTTTCGTTTAGCTTTATTTTTAGAAGTCCTTTTTATACTTATGCTCCGTATAACATGGTAAATACTTCACCGCAGAATCCAAATAGGTATAAAGTGTGTTTGAGTTTTAGAACGTAATGGGTCTTATCTCCTCTATAGTCTACAGTCATAAAACTGTCGTTTCCAGTAACACTGTGAAATGAATAATCCAGATATGTGCAGCGATGCAAATGTTAAAACTGACAATTAGTTTCAGGGTTATTCTACCTGCCCCTTTTTCATAGTTCCCTTTTTGAGTGTTGAAACCGTGGATACCGAAAAGCAGCAGTTACTTACGTGATTCGGAGTCGCCATTTTTATTTACAAATTGACGTGTATATCACGTGATTTTGATACGCGTTCTGATAGGTTGCATATGTACAACTTGTCACATGAAAATAGAACATGTCCTGTTTCATACAATTCACGTCCAACAAGTCGCATACGTGAAAGGATGGTCTGACGTGCACGGCCACAGGATGGAACTAGTTGTACCGTGTGAATGCCCTTTAACGCCGCAGTTCTAAAATATGTTGTCCAGGAATTCACGTGAGCTCCAAGGCAAATATCCTCCTATAAATTCAGTCATGAAATCCTCAAGCCACAAATAACGGTTACGTGGCTTTCGGGGAAATGTATGCAATGGGAAGTATTTCCGATGTTATTACCTTCTTCCTGTAGCTTGAACCCATAGTTCTCATTATTACGACTGTTTTTATTATTTACAAGATAAGTATGATCGACGGTTATTCAAAACTCCGGATTCTGGCTCATTTGTTGTAGGACAAAGAACAACTTGTCAATTGCCGCTCACTGTTAGGATGAGTCGTGATTTAGTTGAACACAATGAGTTAACACCCATAAACTGCCCTTTGTGAACATGTCTCTAGGGATGTGATAATTTAGTACTGCCCGCACGTTTGTGTTACATGCACCCGAAACACTAGTGTCAAAACGTGTGGTGTCACCCTGGGCAAGTGACTTAGTTTTAATGTGTCTCTGTTTACCCAGCAGAGAATGGGTACCCGATATGCAAGGTGGGTGCGACTATTAATATTTTAACCGATCCTACAATAACCAATACCTACACAGGATAACCTTCATACCAAGGAGCACATTGTTACTGATAGCGAGGCACTGGGGATAGTCAACATTGGCCACACCAGAAACCTATGGTCGTGGGTTCGAATCCCGGTTCGCCCCGATTATGTTTCTATGTTTACAAGCACCATACCCGTGCTCGTGGGCTTCACCGAAGTGGTAACGTCTGAGACCTGCCTCACTTCCGCCTTTCCTCCCACATTAAGCTGACACAGCCGTGACATAACACGAATACTGTTCAAGGCGTTAAACTCATCTCACTCACTCTTAACAGTTGTAGTTGCAATACTCGGGGATGGGAGCCGTGCTTAAAATACATACGGGATATGTTCTGAATGTCTGTCGAATGTACTGTTCAGATGAGGTTTTCTAAAAAAAAGGTGCTCTTGTAAATTTCTTGAACAAAAGCCGTATCCTTTGAAACTGTATCTATACCCTAACAATCAACTGGTTGCTTATACATTCCATAACTATTTCAAATGTCGGGCTTCGTATGATTGCCTTATCAACAATACCTGCCTGTGCTGGAGACTGAGTGAGCAATACAATGACGGCGACAATGCGACACACAAGGCATGACCGGAATATTTGAAACGTGACATCTCTATAACAACTAAGCTTTTACGAAAACCAATCTACTTACGCTCAACTCCAGCCACTATGCCATGAAATACGCTGAGAAGGACCACGTGAAACCATTTCTCCCGAAGACTCATGATGTTTCAACATCCAAACTACCCGTCACGATAAATACGCAATGTCACATGTGTCTTATTGTATGTTTGCAATATTACAACATCTGTGTGCTTCTTATGCCCTCCATATGACTTCCGCGTCGTGTGTGAGAACGAAACTTATGACTAATGAATACACGTTTTAGAAGAAATATATTTTGAGGTTTAATTTTCATAAATTTTGTTGTGATTAAACTGAGTAATCTGTCAATAAGGACTTTGGCTTTTCTGAGTTTTCGTCACCGCAATTCTAAGTTCTTTATCTCCAGGGCCGTCTGATGATGGTAGGCGCTTTCCCCGGATTTAAATACCAGGTCAATCCATCCTGTATTCTGTATTTGACTTAAAGGGTTAAATGAAAAAGATAGGCATTTTGGTGTGTGTGTGTGTGTGTGTGTGTGTGTGTGTGTCTGTCTCTCTGTCTCTGTCTCTATTCTGTGTCTCTGTCTGTCTCTGTCTCTGTCTTTGTCTGTCTCTCACTCTCTCTCTCTCTCTTTCTCTCTCTCTCCCTCTCTCTCCCCCTCTCTTTCTCTCCTTCCCTCCCTCTCTCTCTCTCCCTCCGTCCCCTATCTCTCCCTCCCTCTCTCCCCTTTCCTTCCTTCCCCTCCCTCTCTCTCTGTCTCTCTCTCTCTGTCTCTCTCTGTCTCTCTCTCTCTCTCTCTCTCTCTCTCTCTCTCTCTCTCTCTCTCTCTCTCTCTCTCTCTCTCCGTCATATCATAATAAAAATTACTTACATCTCGGAACAGTCCCAATCTTACCTTAAAGCGGGTACTACCCTCGTGTGAAATAGCGTTCCTAACAAAATATTAATAGATCAAGTTCATAAAACAAGTAATATCAAGTTAAGTTTCTGCTTTAGGTGGATCTTGGTGATAATTCCTAAATGACTTCAAGTCACCCAAGCCGCCTTTAGCAACAATGACAACGGCCTCCATGACCTGGTGTTTAATTTTCCTGTATGGGCACCAGGCCGTGGAGTTTAATCTCCCTCTAAGGGCACCAGGTCGTGGAGTTAAGTCTCCCTGTATGGGCACCAGGCCGTCTAGCTTAATCTCCTCCTAAGGGCACCAGGCCTTCTAGTTTAATTTCCCTCTCAGAGCACCAGGCCGTGGAGTTTACTCTACCTCTACGGGCACCAGACCGTGATGTATTATCTCCTTCTAAAGGCACCAGGCCGTGATGTATAATCTCTTTCTAAAGGCACCAGGCCGTGGAGCTTAATCTCCCTCTAAGTGGACGAGGCCGTGGAGTTTAATCTCCCTGTAAAGGCACCAGGCTGTGGTATATAATCTCCCTCTAAGGGCACCAGGCCGTCGAAGTTAATCTCCCTGTATTGGCACCAGGCTGTGATGCAGAATCCCCCTCTAAAGGCACCAGGCTGTGGAGTTTAATCTCCCTCTAAGGGCACCAGGCCGTGGAGTTTAATCTCCCTGTATGGGCACCAGGCCATGGAGTTTAATCTCCCTCTAAGGGCACCAAACCCTGATGTATAATCCCCCTCTAAGGGCACGAGACCGTGGGGTTTAATCTCCCTCTAAGGGCACCAGGCTGTGATGTGAAATCCCCCTCTAAGGGCACCAGGCCATGGAGATTAATCTCCCTGTAAAGGCACCAGGCCGTGATGTATAATCTCCCTCTAAGGGCACCAGGCCGTCGAGTTTAATCTCCCTCTAAGGGCGCCAGGCTGTGATGTAGAATCCCCCTCTAAAGGCACCTGGCTGTGGAGTTTAATCTCCCTGTATGGGCACCAGGCCGTGTAGACTAATCTCCCTCTAAGAGCACCTAGCTGTGGAGTTTAATCTCCCTGAATGGGCACGAGGCTGTGATGTAGAATTCCCCTCTAAGGGCATCAGGCCGTCGAGTTTAATCTCCCTCTAAGGGCACCAGGATGTGATGTGGAACCCCCCTCTAAAGGCACCAGGCCGTCGAGTTTAATCTCCCTTTATGGGCAGGCCGTGGAGTTTAATCTCCCTCTAAGGGCACCAGGCCGTGAAGTTTAATCTCCCTGTATTGGCACCAGGCTGTGATGTAGAATCCCCCTCTAAAGGCACCAGGCCGTGGAGTTTAATCTCCCTGAATGGGCACCAGGCGGTGTAGATTATTCTCCCTCTCAGGGCGCCTAGCTGTGGAGTTTATTCTCCCTGTATGGGCACCAGGTGATACAGGTCGAAGACTTCTTCCAACTACCACATTTACCCACGGGAACGCGTACCAAACTTATACAGGCCAAGGATCTTTATCAGAGCTAACTGGGATTTGAACCGCAATTAATCTGATCCTGATACGGATAAGGGATGCAAATCTGACAAGCCCTGGTAAAAAAAACAGTTTGTAAAGTTCCGAAGTTCTTTATCACATAAACAATACATTCTGTAATAACTATATGCTTAACATCCGGCTCGTTATTTTCACTCGTTCAGTATACTTCGTTCAACCAGGCTTAAACTATCAAATCTAATATATGTACATACGTCATTTACCTCCTGTACTTGTGATTACGGGGGTAACGGCACATTTTGACCTGATATGACACAGGTAGTTTCGGTTGCAACATGACACACAACATTTCGAAATGTATACTATTAAACACAGGAAACGAACACTCTACCTGACCATTGACCCTTATGAATATGCATGAGCAGTATAGTTCGTTATCTAACAGGGTGGAAGGGTATGGATTATGTACAGGTTAGTCTTATCGAGTCCATTATCCAAGTGAACCATATCATTAGACATGTAAGCGTGACTGAGGCATGCATGGACAGGTGCATAGCGAAGCAGACACGTGGCCATATTTAGCTCGTGCTCTGCGAGTACATTCTAACCACCCATCATTCCTCTTTGGACTCTACCATAGTAGGTGTAACGCCCACGAGGTAGAATCTCCGCACCAGCGCAGGTTAAACATGTCTGTGTCTGTCGAGTTGCAAGTCAAACGAAAATAGCACTGGATTAAGAAATCATTTACATAACGTCGATAAATAGTGAATCATAGTTACAATATTTTACAACATATCACGTGTTGGCCTTGTTATACAAGTACGGAGACATGAGTGAGTGAGTACGGTTTTACGCCGTTTTTAGCAATATTCCAGCAATATCAAGGCGGGGGACACCAGAATCCGGATACATGAATTCACACTGGCACTAATAAATTATCCAAAACTGGCTCCCACAGGAGATATCGCTTGGGTGAGATCAAGCGATATCTACACTGTAGATATCGCTTCAATGAAATTACATCACAATCTTTTGTAAACCATTGTGATGTCACTGTTACATGACGTCACAATCAAATGACATTAATATTGGCTCTGCTACTGAAGCTGTTAGCAGTACTTTTTACACCGAAGACACTGCTAATTACTGTCTACAAATTAAAAAAGTTGGAAGAATGATGTTGGATGATAATTAAAATGTCACCCTCGTGTCTTTTGATATCAAATATATCAACACTCGTTGATATATTTGATATCAAAAGACACTCGGGTGAGATTCTCTATATCTTGGCACAAAGGATCCCATGCACAACTACAGCGAATCGTTACACTCCTCCAACTGACATTTGCTCTCATGAAAAATCGGTATAATTCTGACATCAGACAGGGCGGGACCTGCTTGTCTGTCTCACACTCCACGAATCACAGTATTTACCTTTTCGCCGTGCACTTTCTGAAGCAAGTCTAGATTTCCACAGGTTCAGGTAATCTCCCATTTATCTGTGCCTCCTTTGAAATTTAAATGTAGTTGCTTATGTTAGTCTCGGAGGCGACGGGAACAATCCATCATCAAGCGGTTGTCGACGATGTTTTCCAGGATGAAATTAACACTTTGTTTACAAAACGGCGTGACAACTCGTGCTTGATTCGATCATGCACCCTAGTTAGGTGTAGCACTAAACATGACCATACCGTATTCAACGTAATAAGCGCGCCGCTCTAATAAGCGCCCACGGCGATATTTACTCATATATTGGCTAGTGAACGATCCCAATAAGCACCCCTTCCGATTGATCAATGTACACAAGACCTATTTATAATACGCACTCGTGTCTAATATGCACCCTTAATTATGATGTGACGTTTGGAGACAGTATATACAATGATACTTGAAGCATCATTCCTTCGGGAAAATGACATGCGTGGACAGTACCGTTTCAATTGTGAAGCGTTTGTAAAATCTTCTCCACTACCCATGAAGGGCAGCATGTTGGATTGCCAGGAAGAGCATGGCCGTTGCGTGTTTGTCGTTTGATGTCGCACTCAGCAATATCCCAGCTAAATGACGGCGGTCTGTAAATAATCGAGTCTGGACCAGACAGGTCACACACTATATAAACCCTTGCCTCTTTCTGCGTTTCGACAAGAAGCACTATGTGCCGGGATTCCGTTCTTCGTTTAGGCACTGGTAGTCATGACATAATATACCAAAATCGTCATTATCTACGAAATGAGTGAGTGAGTGAGTTTGGTTTTACGCCGCTTTTAGCAATATTCCAGCATTATCACGGAGGGGGTCACCAGATATGGGGTTCACACATTGTACCCATGTCGGGAATCGAACCTGGGTCTTCAACGCGACGAGCAAACGCTTTAACCACCAGGCTACCCGACCTCCCCTCTACGCAATGAAATACTCCCCTCTCAAGCTTTCGTCACCCAACACCTCGTGTTAATTCCTTGATCAAACAACACCATTGTTTGTTTGTTTCTTTGTGTTTAAAGTCACAATATCCCAGCTGTGTGACGGGAGACTTGAGTCTGGACCAGACAATTTCGGGGTTTTATATTGTGACCATTGCTCACGGGAGGACGATGCCAGGCAATCAACCAAGTCATCGAATCTGACAACCTGATTCATTTTGTCGCCCCTGACAAGCACGAGTTCCAGGCCATGGGACTGTCAACTCGATTTGTCAGACTCGATTTTTTAGAGACCGCTGTCATATAGCTGGAATATTGCAGAGTGCGGCTTTAAACAACAAGCAAACAAACAAAGCATCAGACCAATCACTGGCTTGTCTGGTCCATATACAAACCGGCATCATATAACTGGAATATTGCTTAGTGCGCTGTCAAACAACAAACAAACATGTCATGTCACACTTTCAGGGTTTCAAATACATTTAAAACTGAACAACTAACAAAATAACGGTAATTTTATGAACAAGTAGAACAAATATGACATGTTATGAGCAATTGTTTAAAAAAAATGCATGTACATTCTATTCAGTTACCCATAAGTCACACAGGCGTTTGTGAATACAATTACAAATAGATCACGGCAGCCTCAGAACGATGCCGAGACAAGCTGTACGGAGTTGCCTCCCTTAACCAAGCGCACGCTTGTCGCGACTGCCAGTGAATCCCATCTTAGCATGACTCAAAACACATCTGTGACGTCATTCTATTGTTGAAACGCTCCATTATTTTTTAGGAATGGACAGTTGTTTGTTCAATTATACCAATCCTGAACCAACTTTTCAAGTAATTTTCACTTTGTATAGACTGAGCTATTTTCTTTATATTTGACAAATGAATGATTTCAAATTTGGTCAGATAACATACGTCGCCAAAGGGGTTCGAACCCACATCGTTTGATTAGAGGACGCCTATTTTTGACCTCAGAAATGACGACACATGACGGTAAGGTGTGAAACTATCAAATATTGTTTTTCAAATATTTGCATAAGGTAAAGAAAAAAATGTATAGAGTGTTGAATTACAGCAGGTTACCTTTTACAATGTTCACATGTAAAGCAATTAGAATCACCTTTCACGAGAAAAACAAATGAGGAACAAACCATACATACCCTTGTTAAGGGCTCTATACGTCCTATAATCCCCGTTAACATGTATTGACAATGTGCAAGCGATTGATAAAATACTAGTTCAGGACCCGACGAAATTATGATGAGCCGTGTACCATGCATTGTAAATATCAGCTCGATACGTAGCGAGGTGCACGTGCAACAGCGGCAGAGAACGTATTCCTCGTGCATCACGCAAGGGTGACTCACGGAGTATAAATACAGTCTGCGTGTTGGTGGGTTTAACAGAGGACTTGCTTCTCCGTTGTGTGAATACTTCATCATCATTTATTTATTTTTTTATCTCCAGTGCTGCTAGTCGGTGTCATACATATATTATTTCCT
Source organism: Haliotis rufescens (assembly GCF_023055435.1). Lineage (NCBI taxonomy): Eukaryota > Metazoa > Mollusca > Gastropoda > Lepetellida > Haliotidae > Haliotis > Haliotis rufescens. The sequence continues at coordinate 864,620 of NW_025964380.1, forward strand.
TGTACATTGTTTTTTGTTCCTTGTTTCACGTCCATAGATGTTAGGACGCTGAGCAAGAAAGGCTGGAACGATACAGTGTTTATTTAATATATAAAATATGATATCAACAATGGCTTGCGGCATATACAAGTTTATTTTATACAGTAGATATACATATATACATATATAACAAAAATTCCTGTGACACCAATATTTCAGTGTATTTTTCAAACAAGTAAAGTTTGGTTTTCAATATTGTAGTACATGTATGGAATCAAGTCACAAAAACGCAACTGCTACAGAAAAGCATGCATTCCATGCAAAAGTTGACTTTTATGCAAGCCCCATGCATTTCACTACCTAAGAATGGGTATAAAAACGTGCGTTAACGGGATTCCATATGCACTGTTAAGCATCGTGCTGACAACAACCACTCAGAAAAATAACAAAATTACGCAACATTACGAAATGCCACGCTTGTCCGAAAATGAGCGTCTGCGAGCCATTGGTATGCATGAAGCAGGATCGAGTCAACGTGATGTTGCAATACAATTTAACGTCCACAGAAACACCATTTGGTGTTTATGGCAACGTTGGCAACAAACGAATGCAGTCAGAAACCATCCTCGTAGTGGCAGGCCACGCGTAACCAATAATCGACAAGACAACTGGACCTACGAAATCGATTCCAGCCAGCAACAGTGACTGCAAGAAGCATCCCTGGCCTTCGACGAATATCTTCACAAACCGTACGTCGTCGCCACAGATGCGCAGGGATTGTCGCAAGAAGACCCGCCAGACGTCCCATTTTGACAGGAAACCAACGTCAAGCAAGTCTACAGTGGTGCAGACTGTGTCTACGCTGGACGGCCATGCAGTGGAGACAAGTTCTATTCACTGACGAGACTCGTTTTTACCTCAGCCACAGCGATGGACGGATTCGAGTGTACCGACGTCGAGGTAAACGTTACGTCAATCATTGTCTCATGAAAGAAGATCGGTTCGGGGGCGGCCGCGTTATGATCTGGGGTGGGATTACAGCAAGACAGAGGACCCGTTTGATAGTGGTAGAGGGAAATCTCAATGGACAGCGCTACCACGACGAGATCATCTGCTCTGTTGTTCTACCGTTTTTGCGTCGTCATGGCCCAGGCGTTACCTTTCAACATGACAACGCCCGGCCTCATATTGCTCGACTTGTTCTGGATTCTCTTCAACAAAACAACGTGAATGTCATCCCCTGGCCGGCTCGCTCCCCTGATCTCTCACCAATTGAGCACATGTGGGATGACATGGATCGGAACATAACTTTGAATTCAATCTTATTCAACGTCACAGCAACTTTTGTTGTTCAGTATAGTTTATAAGAAATAATATCAGTGAGTGAAAGATGTAAATGATAAATTCGGAAATAGTCCCCAAAAGCATTCATAAACTATTTATAATTATATCAGAATTGTTTCAGCAAAGGACAGTCAGATGACCAGTAAGCACATATATATTAATGTGCAAGCACTTAACGTTTCAGCAAGCAATATTAAAACAACTGACTGGCTCGTAAAGGGTTATGATAACCCTTCCTCTGGATACTCGTTGTGATAAGAAATACTGAGTATAAATATCCACCATAGTTGAAACTATGGATACGTTGTATTGACTGATATAAATGAGTTTATCTGGAGTAGTCGGATATTTTAATATATAAGGTCTGTAATAACTGACTTCTCTAGCAATAAGAGAATGACGCAGCATCCCGGCAATTAATACCCCTATTTGCTCTTCTAATCAAACAATACAAACACGATTTGGCCAGCTGACAGACCCAAATGCAGACATGCAACCATGGATTTGAGCAACAGTGTTCCTTTCTTACATCCGATCTGGATTGCCTATTGAATTTGATTCTTTAGTTTGGGTTGTTGTTTAACGCCGCACGCAGCAATATTCCAGCGGCGGTCTGTAAATAATCGAGTCTGGAAAAGACAATCCAGTGATCGGCATCATGAGCAGTCTGCGAGCCTGACCACCTGATCCCGCTAGTCGCCTCTTGCATAGTCGCTTTTCACTGCAAGCATGCGTTGCTGAAGACCCGGATGTTCACAGGTACTATCGAATTTGAATTAGACCCGTGAAGATTTCCGGGGTAGAATAGGTCTTCAGCAACCCATGCTTGCCGTAAAAGGCGACTATGCTTGTCGTAAGAGGCGACTAACAGGATCGGATGGTCAGGCTCGCTGACTTGGTTGAAGCATGTCATCGGTCCCAATGGCGTGTATCGATGCTCATGATGTCAATCACTGGATTGTCTTGTCCAGACTCGATTTTTTTCAGACCGCCGTCATATATATCTGGAATATTGCTGAGTGCGGCGTTAAACAACAAACAAACGAATTTGAATTCAGTGATTGTTCAATACAAGAAACATACATGTCAATGTTCAACTTCGCATCAGATTAACAATGCTGTCTATCAGTGTCGTTTTCTCAGTAAACGACTAATCTGTTCACATTACATGTTAAATGAGTACATCCTCAATACCAGTACGACCAGTTCTGATGAGATTAACAACAGAAAGCACCAGTTTCAGCATCCTCTTTGCGTTGTCCAGCTGTGTGGGGTGGCCCATGACAAAGTGGTTCCAGGGTCTAGTTAACATGGTTCATTTGTTTCTCTGCATCTGCTAGTTGAGTGGAGTTGTCCCCGGTATCGAGGCGGGGGTCAAGTAAACATGATTGTCGTCCTTCTCTGCATCTGCGAGTTGAATACAGTTGTCCCTGGTATCGAGGCTGGGGGTCAAGTAAACATGATTGACTTCCTTCTCTGCATCTGCGAGTTGAATGGAGTTGTCCCCGGTATCGAGGTTGGGGATCCAGTAAACATGATTGTCTTCCTTCTCTGCACCTGCGAGTTGAGTGGAGTTGTCCCCGGTATCGAGGTTGGGGATCCAGTAAACATGATTGTCTTCCTTCTCTCCATATGCTAGTTGAGTGGAGTGGTCCCCGGTATCGAGGCTGGGGGTCCAGTAAACATGATTGTCTTCCTTCTCTGCATCTGCAAGTTGAGTGGAGTGGTCCTTGACAGCGTGGCTGGATTTCCAGCAAACAGGATTGTCTTGCATCTCTGTCATTAAATATTAGATGAACAATGAATTGAGTTTTGTATCTAGCGTCTGAGGTTTGTATCATAACGTCTTGTAAAGAAACTATCATGTTAACATTGTGACCAACACTTCCACGTTAAGTTACTTGTTCCATCTAGCATATTTTCTACTCTTGTATCAAGGGCGGTTAGCCCAGTTGTTAAAGCGTTCCTTCGTCACGCCGAAGATCTGGGTTCGATTCCCGACATGCGTACATTGTGTGAAGCCCATTCTCGGTGTTGCCCGCCGTGATATTATTGGAATATTGCTAAAAGTGGCCTAAAACCAAACTCACTCACTCACTACTCTGGTATAACGATCACGCTGGCGACAACTACTGGGACACGTTCGAGCTAACTAAATGCTAACAGACACAGGCATCCCTGCTTACCAATTTTTTCCTGTTCTTCGGCATCTTCTGATTGTGACGACGTGCTTTTGGCAGCTTGCATGGACGTCCGATGGGCCGGATTGTCCTGCATCTCTGACAACACCAAGTAACATGTCCCTATATAAACAGAAGGTGCAGATGGTGGGGATGGACGGGCGTTTATGTGGATTAGGCTTAATCTGCCACCACCCATCCCCTCTAAAATGAACGGGGTAATATTTGGATGCATTTTTCCCCGCTCAATACGGGTTATCTACGACATAGACTAAAGAACCCGATGCAATATGAGTTAGTTGTGTTTAACGCCGTTTTCACAGTATTCCAGTTATATCACGTCGTGTCAGCTTAATGTGGGAGGAAAGCCCGAAGTGATTCAGGTCTTAGACGTTTACCAATTCGTGAAATCCACGTGCACGGGTATGGTGCTGACAGACCTAGAAACATAATCGGGAGAACCGGGATTCGAAACCACAATCATAGGTTTCTGGCGTGCCCAAGGGAAGCAACTGTGCACAGAGAATCGCGGCGCCTTAGACGGCTGGGCCACGCGTGTAATATCTGCTTTCATCTGTTATCTACACCACTACGGTACCTCATCACACTTTATTGTCGTAAAGGTGACTATGCTTGTCGTAAAAGGCCACTAACGGGATCGGGTGGTCAGGCTTGCTGACTTGGTTGATGCACGTCATCGTATCCCAATTGCGTGTATCGATGCTCATGATGTCAATCACTGGATTGTCTGGTCCAGACTCGATTATTTACAGACCGCCGTCATAGGGCTGGAATATTGCTGAGGGCGGCGTTAAACAACAAACAAACAAACAAATCATGTATTTTTTTGTAAATATTAGAACATTGTATTACCAAGTATGTCTTCCTGTGAATCCGATCGACTTCTGAAAAGATCATTTTTGAAATACATTAAGTGTCACGAGCTTAGTTGATACTTGATACACGCATAACAATAAGAGAGGATAGCATATGAACTGTTCTCTTTCCTACAACACTTTCAAGCCTAAACCTACCATATAGACACACACACACACACACACACACACACACACACACACACACACACACACACACACACACACACACACACACACACACCAACGCTTTACATCCGATTGATTCTCCTGAGTGGTGTTATCATCATGTTGCATAGCCACCGTTCACTAATATCATCTTTTGGACACGTTATAGTGAGGGATGTTATCAAGTTTATGACAAGAAGCTACTTACTTCTGTATTGATCGTGGTAGGTTTCCTAAAATAAGAAGAATAAATGTAAAACAAGAAACAGAAGTTCACTAGAGAGTTACAGGAAATGACAAATTGACGTAAACAGGATTGACTTGCATCTTTGTCACTAAACATTTTATGAAAAGTGCATTGGGGTTTGTATCTAGGATCTGAGGTTTGTATCATAGGTCCTGTAAAGTAATTACTGGACTACAAGAAGTTCAAGAAATGACGAGTTTTTATTACACTGGGTCCGAATTACTTCCAAGTATTCAGTGAAACATGGAGGTCAGATAACTTAGCTGATTGAATGTCAACTACTGCCCTGCTCGATTATATAGAGGCCATCGTTAATAGGCCACGTGTCTTGAAGTTGTTTCCTGCTTGCTGCTTTCTGAAGCATTGCAATAATATCACACCAGGGAGTAACCCGGATATTTTTCATAAAACGTCCTTGTTAATAACTAAAACCTAAAAATAACAGTTACTTTTCCTTGATGTTCGGTTTCTCCACACCAGGAATATGACCAGAGATACCACAGCAAGTCCACCCAGTGCCCCAGGCAATATGATGTACCACTGTGTGTCATCCGTCTCCTCTCTGTTTGTCAGGTTAACCTGTGTGACAGATGTCATTCTCTGCTCACTGGAGCTGGGGCTGTACACAGGTGTTGAGAGTCCCTTGGTCACTGAAGCCACTGATTCAGTAGAATACAATGTTGTTGATGGGGGTTGTGTAGTTGTTGTAGTTGTTGATTGGGGTTCTATAGTTGCTGTGGTTGACGTTGAACTAGAAACTGCGGTCGAAGATTATGGTCAGTATATGTTAATTTGTTTGTAGAAGGTTAGAGGATGACAAGTAAAAATAATATGGTGACAGAACGCAATAAACAAGGTAGATAATGTGTGTCAGTAAGAGTCATGAGTAACATTTGTTCAAGACTTGTTAATATTAGTTACAGTTAAATAACAATTGATGACCTATTCGACAATCACTTACATACACATTTACATGTACACACACACATGTACGTACAGACATGTACAGGTACCCACGCACGCACACACTCACACATATACAAACACACTCATACACACTTACACACACTCACACCCACCAACACCCACTCACACATACACACTTACACTCATATAGTCTCACTCACACATACACACATACACACACACAAACACACATACATACATACATACATACACACACATACATACATACATACATACATACATACATACATACATACATACATACATACATACATACATACACACACACACATGCATACACACGTACACCTGCATACAACCGCACACACATGCACACGCGCACGCGCACGCACACGCACACGCACACACAAAGACACAATCACACACACTAACATACATATGCATACACATACACACACATGCACACTCTTACACACACACACACACACACACACACTCACACTTCTTACACACACATATACACTTACACACATACACACACTCACGCATACATACATACATACAAACAGACACTCATACACACACACTCACACACATACACAATCACACATACACACTCACACACATACACACACACTAGCAAACACACGAACAGCTCCCTCCCACATGCCTCACATTGATAATACCTGCTTGTACTTCCAACTTAATGCTTTTGTGAGACATCCCAGACCGACACGTCCATTCTTTTGAATCTTCCCGGAGAACACCCTGTATCACAATGGTCGACGATGTTCGGTTGCATTCAAAATGCCTCTGTCCGCCTATATCAATTTGTCCCTGTGTGACGTTGCATTCGGTTTTTTCATCATTGAAGATTGTTGTAGCAAGGAAACCACCCTTATACCAAGTCACTGCCATGAGATTTCTCCCTTGTCCAGAGTAACAGGTGAGGGTGACGTCTGTCCCCTCTCTGACGACTAGTGTGTGTTGGCTGGTTGGCTCCATCAATACTGCAGTATAATGCGATGTGTAAGTGTACCAGGTTTTATTGGCACCAGATCATACCTAATATCAGTTAAAAGAATACATATTGATAACATGTTAAACTTAATGTACATCATCTCAAAGCTCATCAACTTTTAGGTGATCTCCATATGAGGTTGGTTGGATGGTTGGTTTATTGTTTTACGCCGCACTCAGCATTATCCATATGAGGTCAACGTCACAATAAATCAAATTTTGTAACATATTTCACACTTCTCGAAATGTGGGATAATTTCATTACAAATCTAAGCATTTTTCAGTCAATTGTGATGGACTTTCAATAATTAACTCAATACCTGCCCTATGTCATAGTTGTGACACATTTACTCATGACATGACTTAAGGAAGTTGTATTCATCATTTTCGCTGAGCTTTATTTTCAGAAGTCCTTTTTATACTTATGCTCTGTATAACATAGTAAATACTTCACCGCAGAATCCAAACACGTATGAAGTGTGTTCGTGATGTATTTTTACGAACGTAATGGGTCTTATCTCCTCTATAGTCTACAGTCATATAACCTGCCGTTTCCAGTAACACTGTGAAATGAATAATCCAGATATGTGCAGCGATGCAAATGTTAAAACTGGCAAATAGTTTCAGGGTCATTCTACCTACCCCTTTTTCATAGTTCCCTTTTTGAGTGTTGAAACCGTGGATACCGAAAATCAGCAGTTACTTACCTGATTCGGAGTCGCCATTTTTGTTTACAAATTTGCGTGTATATCACGTGATTTTGATACGCGTTCTGATAGGTTGCATATGTACAACTTGTCGCATGAAAATACAACATGTCCTGTTTCATACAATTCACGTCCAACAAGTCGCATACGTGAAAGCGTGGTCCGACTTACACAACAAGTTGTACCGTGTGAATGCCCTTTAACGCCGCAGTTCTAAAATACGTTGTCCAGGAATTCACGTGAGCTTCAAGGCAAATATGCTCCTATAAATTCAGTCATGAATATCAAAATACGTGGCTTTCGGGGAAATGTATCCAATGGGAAGTATTTCCGATGCTATTACCTTCTTCCTGAAGCTAGGGCGGTCGGGTAACCTAGTGGTTAAAGCGTTCGCTCGTCACGCCGAAGACCTGGGTTCGATTCCCGACTTGGGTACAATGTATGAAGCCCATTTCTGGTGTCCCCCGCCGTGATATTGCTGGAATATTGCTAAAAGCGGCGTAAAACCATTCTCACTCACTCACTGACTCTTCCTATAGCTTGAAAACAACAGTGTAATAATTACGCATATTTTGAGTTCTCATTATTACGACTATTTTTATTATTTACAAGATAAGTATGCTCGATTCGTTATTCGGATTCTGGCTCATTGTAGTAGGACAAAGAACAACTTGTCAATTGCCGCTCACTGTTAGGATTCGTCGTGATTAAGTTGAACACAATGAGTTAACACCCATTAACTGACCTTTGTGAACATGGCTCTAGGGATGTGATAAACACATCATTTAGTACTGCACACACCTTTGTGTTACTATCAATGTCAAAATCAGCCAATGTTTAGGAAATGACACGAAATGTTGATCTACTCGCTCAGATATTATATTGGAATACGACCGAAAATTCCATTGATTTACTAGTATTTGACAGATTGACTGATTCGTAAGTGAAATTCGATTGCGAACTATATCACATTGGAAAGGTAAAGAGGTAATGCTTCTTCTATAACATTTGGCAGTGACGTCATATATCGTATTGGAAAGGTAAAAAAATATATAGTTTGGTTTTTCAATAACGCATGACAGTAAACAACATTAAGCGTACTGGAAGGTTAAAATTTAGTGGCTGTTCTATAATAACATGTACAACATTACTGTACAGTAAACTATGTTTATAACGAACACACTTAAATGAACTGACAGATATAACGACTTTTTTTTGGTCCCGGCCATTTGCTGTATATGTGTATGTGTGTATATGTGTTGTACATAGGCATATAACGAACTGCAGTTATAACGAACTAAAATTAGTGACCCCTTTGAGTTTGTTATAACCGTAGTTTACAGTATATATTAATTTATATCTGGATATGTTAATCTTGATTTGTAGCTGTTGCTACACTTAATACAGCTCTAAAATATTTTCATCTGTTTGCCTGGTACTGACTGTGCAGCTAGCGACACATAACGTTATCTTTATACGGCGTGTGCAATCCCGCTACTTTCTCTCTACACGTAGAACATCTGACACATGTGTGTGCTTAGTTGAAATTGATTCTGTGATAGCATCCTATTAGTATTTTGTAAGGTGTTGTTCATTGTGGCGACTTTATGTGTATATTTTGTTTAGTGTAGTACTCACTCTTCCGATGGTAGATGACGAGATGGTGGAAACACAAATACGTACAGCTGTCAGCTTATGACACATATATTGCAAAAGCTCATAGGCTAGCTAAGGCTGGTAGACTGTCAGGCGGTGTAACGTTGTTGGTTAAGACTCGTATAGACCTGCACTGCCAACAGATTGAATTAGATATACACAATGTCGTATGCATTAAATTTGATAATTTCTCAACTCTTGGCAAAAACCTGTTATTATTTGGAATGTATGTTCCACCCATCGGCTCAACATTCTACGTTGCAGCTGAAAAGGCAACCGCCATTGAATTGGTTGACCAGTGGTTGATTGAGCATAGTGACTTAGACTGTGAGGTCATTATCTGTGGGGACCTGAATGCCCGTCTAGGCGGGGGAAACAACCCACCTGAGACACTAACTCAGCGTGGCCTCAACAATGCAGCATTCCCCGATGAACCACCCGTTCCAGTAGAAAAGAGACAGTCATGTGATAGTTTTGTAAATGCTTTTGGTCGTAAGCTACTGGAACTGTGTTTCACTCATGATTTATATATCTTCAACGGCAGGACAACTGGAGACAAAGAGGGTAGTTTCACTTACATAGCAGATCAAGGATGTAGCGTAATCGATTATTTTATAGGTTCAGTTAATGTTCACAATTGTTGTCAATCCATGTTTGTGGATACAAGAGTTGAGTCAAAACATATGCCTGTATGTCTACATTTGGACATATTTCTCCCTAAAGCATCTACAAGTGATGATTATCTTTCCACCAAAACACACAAATATAAATGGAACCCTCGTAAGCGTGATGTGTTTATAGGAAGTATAACAAATCTATGTCCATCCTTCAATGAGCTCATCGATCTTTTAACTTTTGATTTCAATCTTGCCCTCGAAAGATTTGTTAATGTTGTTCTTTGTGCCGCTGACTGTATGAAGGTACCTTGTGTTAAAAGTTCACCCCGAAATACGGGGTTTTATAATAGTGAATGCAGACGAGCAAAACGGGAAGCGAGGCGATACATGAGGAAATTCAAAGAGAAGAAATCTAACGAAAATAAGTTAATCTTTTGTAAAATGAGAAACAAGTATAAACATGTTTGCAGAACAGCAAAATCAAACTATCAATTTATGACACGAACAAAACTAAAGCTATCTCTATCTGATTCAACCACATTTTGGAAAGAGTTACGGAGTATATCAGGTCGTAGGGAAACAAAGAATAACATAAGTAAAGAGTGCTGGTTTGATCATTTTACAAACGTTTTTCAGTGTACAGATGTATTACATGCTGAAGTCGAATGTCAATGTGATGAAGATTTTATACTTGATGAGATTGACCAGTGTATTTTGGAGTCGCCGATTACCGACTCAGAAATCCACAAGGCTATAAATCGTTTAAAGAATGGCAAATCCCCTGGTGTTGATGACGTGGTCATTGAATTGTTAAAATGTTGTGAAAATGTAATAACTCCTTTCCTACGAAATTTGTTCAATAAGTTATTTGATTCTGGATTATTCCCTCAGAACTGGACGAAAGCTATTATCCTTCCACTACATAAGAAAGGTAACAAAAATAATCCAGATAACTTTAGAGGGATATCTCTATTGTGTACAATTAGTAAGGTTTACACAAGTGTCTTAAACTCTAGACTTACAAACTGGGCTAATATAAGAAGTAAATTACCCGAGACACAAGCAGGCTTTAGACAGGGATATTCTCCTGCTGACCACATATTCACGTTGAATGCAATTGTTAACAAATGTTTATCGAAAAGAAAAGGGAAATTATACGTAGCTTTTGTGGATTTTAAAAAAGCCTTTGATTCAGTAAATCATCTTAAACTATGGGAGTGTCTGCACGATGTAGGCTTGGGTGGAAAGATGATGAGAGCACTTAAGGGAATCTATGCCTCCGTGAAAGCGTGTGTGAGATGTAATGATAACATTTATACAGAATATTTTGATTGTCCTAACGGAGTTAAACAAGGCTGTATATTAAGCCCTCTATTATTTTCCTTTTTCATCAATGAACTGTCAAATGATGTTTCATCACATGGGAAACACGGGGTACAATTATTTCCTGACTTGTTTGAAATATTATTATTATTGTTTGCCGACGATGTTATTCTTGTCTCTGACACAGTAACTGGTTTACAGAACCTACTTAATATTCTTGATAACTTTGCAGATTCACATGGATTAACGGTTAATTTAGATAAAACGAGTGTTGTTGTATTTAGACGAGGAGGGCGGTTATCTGTTCATGAGAAATGGTTCTATAAAGGCAAACGTATTTCAACCGCCAACTCCTATAGATATCTTGGGTTTGTATTCTCATATACATCAAAGATGAACCAATGTGTTTCAGATCTAGCGTCAAGGGGTAAACGAGCTTTAATGGAAATATTTCGCAATCTACGGAAGATTGGTTTTGTTGACACTTCAGTTTTCTTTAAAATATTTGATACCCAGATTCAACCTATTCTTTTATATGGTGCGGAAACATGGGGTGTAGACAGATTTGAAAAAATAGAACAATTGCATATTATGGCTTGTAAGAAGTTTCTTAACGTTGGTTTGCAAACCCCAAATGCTATTGTGTATGGGGAATGCGGTCGGTACCCACTACATGTAAATGCTATGTGTCGTTCTGTAAAGTATTGGCTAAAACTGATTGAAATGGACGAAGATAGGATACCAAGAAAATCTTATAATATGCTTGTATATAACGACAAGTGTGGTCGTCATAACTATGCTTCTTCTATTCGTTCCATATTATTTTCTCACGGATTCGGAGTAGTTTGGCTCAGTCAAGCTGTTGGCGACAAACCATCATTCATGAATAGTTTTAAAAACGTTTTGATAAATATGTTCTACCAATCATGGAATAGTACTATCAAGGCTAGTTCTAGGTACATTCTGTATAAAGAATTTAAAAGTCTCCTGGAACCAGAAAAATACCTTGCCATTATTACTGAAATAAAATATCGAAATGTTTTGATAAGGCTCAGAGCCGGGCTACTAAGACTTAAGGTAAACGAAGGTAGATGGGCTGATATTGACTTACGTTTACGACTCTGCCCCATATGTGAAACAAGTATAGAGAATGAATATCATTTTACTTTAGAATGTGAATATTACAACGATATTAGACATCTGTATTTACCAACAACATTTTGCAATAATCCAAATATGCATCAATTTAAAACGCTACTGTCATCTTCGTGTAAACAATTACTTGGAAAACTATGTAAATACCTGTATTACAGCTATGAAAGAAGACGTAATTATGAAAAGCCTGTAAACCTGTAAATTTGTACCTGACATTACCTTTTTTCACGTACCACACTATTTCAAATGTATGTATTGTATATGGGCCAGTGGCCTTGGTACAAATAAAGACTTCTTCTTCTTCTTCTTCTTCTACATGCACCCAAAACACAGGTGTCAAAACGTGTGGTGTCACCCTGGGCAAGTGAATTAGTTTAAATGTGTCTCTGTTTACCCAGCAGAGAATGGGTACCCGATATGCAAGGTGGGTGCGACTATTAATATTTTAACCGATCCTACAATAGCCAATACCTACACAGGAGAACCTTCATACCAAGGAGCACATTGTTACTGATAGCGAGGCACTGGGGATAGTCAACATTGGCCACACAAGAAACCTATGGTCGTGGGTTCAAATCCCGGCTCGCCCCGATTATGTTTCTATGTTTACAAGCACCATACCCGTGCTCGTGGGTTTAACCGAAGTGGCAACGTTGAATACCTTAATCACTTCCGGCTTTCCTCCCACATTAAGCTGACACAGCCGTGATATAACTGGAATACTTTTCAAGGCGTTAAACTCATCTCACTCACTCTTAACAGTTGTAGTTGCAATACTGTGGGATGGAAGCCGGCTTAAAATACATACAGGATATGTTCTGAATGTCTGTCGACTGTACCGTTGAGATAAGGTTTTCTAAAAAAAAGTTGCTCTTGTAAATTTCTTGAACAAAAGCCGGATCCTTTGAAACTGTATCTATATCTCTAACGGGCGGTCGGGTAGCCTAGTGGTTAAAGCGTTCCCTCGTCACGCAGAAGACCCGGGTTCGATTCCCGAGATGGGTACAATGTCTGAAGCCCATTTCTAGTGTTCCCCGCCGTGATATTGCTGGAATATTGCTAAAAGCGGCGTAAAACCATACTCACTCACTCTATATCTTTTACAATCAACTGGTTTCTTATACTTTCCAGAACTATTTCAAATGTCGGCCTTCGTATAATTGCTATATCGACAATACCTGCCTGTGCTGGAGCCACAGACTGAGTGAGCAATATAACGACAGCGACAATGCGACACACAAGGCATGACAAGAATATTTGAAACATGACATCTCCATAACACATAGGCTTTACGAAAACCAATCTACTTACGCTCATCTCCAGCCACTATGCCATGAAATACACTGAGAAGGACCACGTGAAACCATTTCTCCCGAAGACTCATGATGCTTCAACATCGAAACTCCCCGTCACGATCAATACGCAATGTCACATGTGTCTTATTTGTATGTTTGCAAAGTTACAACATCCGTGTGCTTCTCATGCACTCTATGTACCTTCCGCGTCGTGTGTGAGAAAGAAACTTATGACTAATAAATACACGTTTCAGTAGAAATATATTTTGAAGTTTCATTTTTTTTAATTATGTCGTGATTAAAATGAGTAATCTGTCAATAAGGACTTTGGCTTTTATGAGGTTTCGTCCCCGCAATTCTACGTTCTTTATCATCAGGGTCATCCGATGATGGTAGGCCCTATCCCCGGATTTATACACCAGGTCAATCCATCCTGTATTCTGTATATGACTTAAAGGGTGTGTGTCTGTCTCTGTCTCTGTCTCTGTCTATCTCTGTCTTTCTCTCTCCCTCCCTCTCTGTCTGTCTTCCTCTCCCTCTCTCTCTCTCTCTCCCTCTCTTTCTCTCTCCCTCCCTCCCTCCCTTTCTCTCTCCCTCCCTCCCTCCCTCCCTGCCCCTCTCTCTCCTTCCCTTCCTCCCTCTCTCTCCCTCCTTCCCTCCCTCCCTCTCTCTCTCCCCTTTCCCTTTCCTCTCTCTCTCCCTCCCTCTCTCTCTCTTTCAACCCCCCTCTCTCTGTCCTTCCCTTACTCCCTCTCTCTCTCTCTCCCCTTTCCCTTTCCTCTCTCTCTCCCTCCCTCCCTCCCTCTCTCTTTCACCACCTGTCTCTCCTTCCCTCCCTCCCTCTCTCTCCCCCCTTTCCCTTTCCTCTCTCTCTCCTTCCCTCCCTCCCTCTCTCTCTTTCTCTCCCCTTTCCCTTCCCTCTCTTTCTCCCTCCCTCCCTCCCTCGTCTCTTTCATCCCCCCTCTCTCTCCCCCCCCCCTCTCTCTCTCTCTTTGGGAACAGAAGGGATAGGTACTTTTACTTTTTTAAGCCGAGTCCATTATACCATTCTGATTATGTCATGAGCATGTATATATGAACCACAATTCAAATAGTGATTATACAAGGTGTTCAAATAAAAATAATATACAAATTAACAAAATCCAGAGAACTCACCCAATGTTAATAGCATTCCATCGGAACATCAACTCATAACAAAGTTACTTACCTTTCGGAACAGTCCCAATGTTACCTTAAATTGGGTACTACAAAATATTAATACATCAAGTTCATCACTTACTTGAATATCAAGTTAAGTTTCTGCTTCAGGTGGATCTTGGTGATAATTCCGAAATGACTTCAAGTCACCCAAGCCGCCTTTAGCAACAATGGCAATGGGCACCAGGCCCTGGAGTTTAATTTCCCTGTATGGGCTCCAGGCCGTCGAGTTTAATCTCCCTCTAAGGGAACCAGGTCGTGGAGTTTAATAACCCTCTAAGGGCACCAGACTGTGGAGTTTTATCTCCCTCTAAGGGCACCAGGCCGTGATGTATAATCTTCCTCTAAGGGCACCAGGCCGTGAAGTATAATCTCCCTCTAAGGGCACCAGGCCGTGGAGTTTAATCTCCCTCTAAGGGCACCAGGCCGTGATGTATAATCTCCCTCTAAGGGCACCAGGTCGTGGAGTTTAATAACCCTCTAAGGGCACCAGGCCGTGATGTATAATCTCCCTCTAAGGGCACCAGGTCGTGGAGTTTAATAACCCTCTAAGGGCACCAGACTGTGGAGTTTAATCTCCCTCTAAGGGCACCAGGCCGTGTTGTATAATCTCCCTCTAAGGGCACCAGGCCGTGGAGTTTAATCTCCCTCTAAGGGCACCAGGCCGTGGTGAATAATCTCCCTCTACGGGCACCAGGCTGGGGATCGAACAACCGACCTTCCGCTCTCCGGGCAGACGCTCTACCAACAACACCACGGCAGTCAAGGCGTCTCAACAAGTGATACAGGCCGAAACATCGTACCAAAAACTTATACAGGCCAAGGATCAGTATCAGAGCTAACTGGGATTTGAACCGCAATTAATCTGATTCTGATACGGATAAGGGATGCAATTCTGATAAGCTCTGGTTAGAAAAACCAGTTCGTAAAGTTCCGAAGTTCTTTATCACATAAACAATACATTCTGTAATAACTATATGCTTAACATTCGGCTCGTCATTTTCACTCGTTCGGTATACTTCGTTCCACCAGGCTTAAACTATCAATCTAATATAAGTACGGTAAACTACGGTTATAATGAACACGCTTATAACAAACTAACGGATGTCACGAACTTACTTTTTTGGTCCCGACTATTTGCTGTAGTTATGCTGAATGTATGCTTATAACGAACTACGGTTATAACGAACTACAATTAGTAGTCCCTTTGAGTTCGTTATAACCGTACTTTACTGTTTATACGCCATGCAGACCCTGTACTTGTGATTACGGGGGTAACGGCACATTTTGACCTGATATGACACTGATAGTTTCGGTTGCGACATGACACACAACATTTCGAAATGCATACTATCAAACACAGGAAACGAACACTCTACCTGACCATTGACCCTTATGAATATGCTTGAGCGGCATAGTTCATTATCTTACAGGGGTGAAGGGTACGGATCATATACAAGTAAGTCTTACCGAGACCATTATCCAAGTGAACCGTATCATTAGACATGTAAGCGTGACTGAGGCATGCATGGACAAGTGCATAGCGAAGCTGACACGTGGCCATATTTAGCTCGTGCTCTGCGTGTACATTCTAACCACCCCTCATTCCTCATTGGACTCTACCATAGCAGGTGTTACGCCCACGAGGTAGAAGCTCCGCACCAGCGCATGTTAAACATGTCTTTGTTTGTCGAGCTGCAAGTCAAACGAAATAGCACTGGGTTGAGAAATCATTTACATAACGTCGATAAATAGTGAATCATAGTTACAATATTTTACAACATATCACATGTTGTCCTTGTTATATACCTATGGATGCATGAATTCACAGTGGGGCTAATTTATCATCCAAAACTGGCTCCCACAGGAGATACAGCTTGTGTGAGATCAAGTGATATCTACACTGTAGATATCTCTGCAATGAAATTACATCACAATGCTTTGTAGATCAGTGTCACAATCAAATGACATCACTAATAGCTCTGCTACTGAAGCTGTTGGCAGTACTTTTTACACTGAAGACACTGCTAATTACTGTCTTCAAATTGAAAAATTTGTAAGAATGATGTTGGACGATAAATAAAATCTCACCCGAATGTCTTTTGATATCAAATATATCAACACTCGTTGATAAAAGACACTCGGGTGGGATTCTCTCTATCTTGGCACAAAGGATCCCATGCACAGCTACAGCGAATCGTTACACTCCTCCAACTGACATTTGCTCTCATGAGAAATCGGTATAATTCTGACATCAGACAGGGCGGGGCCTGCTAGTCTGTCTCACACTCCACGAATAACAATATTTCCCTTTTCGCCGTGCCCCTTCTGTAAACGTGGTGCGGCTTCCCTGAATGAAGCAAGTCTAGATTTCCACAGGTTCAGGTAATCTCCCATTTCTCTGTGGCTCCTTTTAAATATAAATGTAGCTGCTTGTTTCTATCAAACTTGTATATTTTCGGAGACATTGTTAGTCTCGGAGGCGACGGGAACAATCCATCATCAAGCGGTTGTCGACGATGTTTTCCAGGATGAAATTAACACTTTGTTTACAAAACGGCGTGACAACTCGTGCTTAAAAAAATGTGAGACGTTTCGCCAGAATAAAACGAAAGCAACCCGGATATTATCGCAGTACATGATAAATATAACGTTTACAAGGTTTTTAATTCAAAATTACTCTGTTAATTAATGACGTGCCAGGAATATCGAATTGAACTTTGAAAAAACCGCACCTAAAACAGACAATTAAAGGGTTAAATGTAAAATATAGGCATTTTGGTGTTGGTCTCTTTCTCAATGATACGCGAACCATCATTCCTTCGGGAGAATGACATGCGTGGAAAGCACCGTTTCAATTGTGAAGCGTTTGTAAAATCTTCTCCACTATGCGTGAAGGGAACAAGCACGGTGTGTCGGGTTTCTATTCTTGGTATATGCACTGGTAGTCATGACGTTTTATACCAAAATCGTCATTATCTACGAAATGAGTGAGTGAGTTTGGTTTAAGGCCGCTTTAAGCACTATTCCAGCAATATTCCAGCGGACACAGGAAAAATGGGCTTCACGCATTGTACCCATGTCATGAATCGAACCCGGGTCTTCGGCGTTACGAGCAAACGCTTTAACCACTAGGCTACCCGACCGCCCCTCTACGAAATGAAATACTCCCCTCGCAAGCTTTCGTCAATCAACAAACAACACTTTTGGTGGTATTTGTTCGTTTGTTGTTTAACGCCGCAATATCCTAGCTGTGTGACGGGAGACAGTAAATAACTGAGTCTGGACCAGACAATTCAGTGATTTATATTGTGACCAATGCTCACGGGAATACGATGCCATGCAATCAACCAAGTCATCGAGTCTGACAACCCGATTCATTTTGTCGCCCCTGACAAGCACGGGTTGCAGGCCATGGGACTGTCAACAGTACAATATCTCAGTGCATCATTCATACATGCTTGCCATTAAAAGGCGGCAAGAGGCGACTAACGGGATAGGGTGGTCAGGCTCGCTAACTTGGTTGATGCATGTCATCGTATCCCAATTGTGTGGATCGATGCTCATGATGTCTGGTCCAGACTCGATTTTTTAGAGACCGCTGTCATATAGCTGGAATATTGCAGAGTGCGGCTTTAAACAACAAGCAAACAAACAAAGCATCAGATCAATCACTGTCTTGTCTGGTCCATATACTGACTGACCGCCATCATATAGCTGGAATATTGCTTAGTGCGCCGTCAAACAACAAACAAACCAACATGTTCTGTCATACTTTCAGGGTTTCAAATACAACTAAAACTGAACAACTAACAAAATATCGGGAATGTTATGAACATGTAGACCAAATATGACATGTTAGGAGCAATTGTTTGAAAAAAAGAAATGCTGTACATTCTATTCAGTTACTCATAAATCACATTGGCGTTTGTGAAAACAATTACTAACAGATCACGGCAGCCTCGGAATGATGCCGAGGCTAGTACGGAGTTGCCTCCCTTTACCAAGAGCTAGCTTGTTGCGACTGCCAGTGAATCCCATCTCAGCATGACTCAAAACACATCTGTGACGTCATTCTATTGTTGAAACGCTCCATTATTTTTTTAGGAATGGGCAGTTGTTTGTTCAATTTTACACTATCTTGAACCAACATTTCAAGTAATTTACACTTTGAGTAGACTGAGCTATTTTCTTTATATTTGACAAGTGAATGATCTCAAATTTTGTCGGAAAACATATGTCGCCAATGGGGGTCCAACCCGCATCGTTTGATTAGAGGAGGTCTAATTTTTTACCTCAGAAATGACGACACATGGTGGTAAGGTGTGAAACTATCAAATATTGTTTTTCAAATATTTGCATAAGGTAAAGAAAAATATGTATATAGTGTTGGGTTACAGCAGGTTACCTTTTACAATGTTCATATGTAATGCAATTTAGAATCACCTTTGACGAGAAAAACAAATGAGGCAACCAACCATACATATCCTTGTTAAGGGCTCTATACGTCCTATAATCCCCGTCAGCATGTATTGACAATGTGCAAGCGATTGATAAAATACTAGTTCAGGACCCGACGAAATTATGATGAGCCGTGTACCATGCATTGTAAATATCAGCTCGAGACGTTGCGTGGTGCACGTGCAACAGCGGCTGAGAACGTATTCCTCGTGCATCACGCAAGGGCGACTCACGGAGTATAAATACAGTCTGCGTGTTGGTGGGTTTAACAGAGGATCTGTTACTCCGTTGTGTGAATACTTCACCCGCGGCTGCAGGAGTATCCGTTGTTCTCTTTAAAGCGGACTTAAAACAATATCATATACTCGGTTGGTTGCATTCGTCAACACTCGTCCCTTTCCGTAACCTGCCAGAAGACTCGCCCCCTATCGATGAATGTTATGTGCGAAAATACGACAAACCAATCAGAATGCGCGTATGATTTCAAGTTCTTCGTCAAATAATCCCTCAGAAGTATTTTTTTTATTTTACATATATCTTACATCTAAAAATATACCAAACGCAAAAATGGTCATGAGCGGGGCACGAGTCGCTATTCGGCTTGTCCCGGAATAACACGAGTTGGTCACGAATGGGTCGGTTGTTTTGGCACATCATATCCTGACTGTTACAAATACGAATATGAAGACAATGTTTCATATATACTGCTTAGAAAAACAAAAAGGAAAATGTCTATCAATAGTACCTTTGGGCTCACTGCCACATTTTCAAGCAATGATTTTTTTGTTTTTTATCTCCAGTGCTGCTAGTCGGTGTCGTACATATTTTTCCCCTTTTTTCGGGTCCATAGATGCTAGGACGCTGAGCAAGAAAGGCTGAAACGATACAGTGTTTATTTCGAACATATGATATCAACAATGGCTGATACAAGTTTATTTTATACAGTAGATATACATATATATATACAAGGAACACTATGTGCCAGATCAGTACAGATAAATACCTGTCAATCCCTCCTGTATTCTGTATTTGACTTAAAGGGTTAAATGAAAAATATAGGCATTTTGGTGTGTGTGTGTGTGTGTGTGTGTGTGTGTGTCTGTGTCTGTGTCTGTGTGTGTGTGTGTGTCTGTGTCTGTGTGTCTGTGTCTGTGTCTGTGTATCTCTCTCTCTCTCTCTCTCTCTCTCTCTCTCTCTCTCTCTCTCCATGTTATCAACAGCAAATAAGGCATTCATGGCTACAGGGTAATCAACCTCTGGAATTAAATGTTCATTCAGACAATGGGTGTCCCAAATCGTTCACTATGACAATATTTACGACACGGATACACACAAAAGTAATACTATCTATTTCTCAGCATGACGTACGCTTTCCGACCCTCGTGATCACTCCCGCACCGGAACCCGCTTATCACTACAAGCCAGGGAGACACGTACGTAAGAGGAGAAGTTCACTTGTACAGCCAAATTCCACAACAATACCTACTCGAAGCGCTACATTAATATTACCCAGCTTTATTGATCTGTCTGCACTCGATTTTCATTCTCAGCCCCCTGTGATTTGTGCAACGCAATCTGCCCGTGAGGTGCGAGAAGGTTAACAGTCAAATTACTATGTAATCCAACCGGGTACCCATTCACTGCTGGGTGAGCGGAGGCATAATGCGAACAATTCCCTTGCCCATGGAGACGCCACATGTGGTTGCCTATTAAAAAAACCTTCGATATGACCATGATTAATTAAACTAGTTAGTTATTCTTAATTTAAAGAGCTGTCATACATTCACTGTCAAAATTGATCCAAATGAGGTTTCTTAATAATTTAGGAATAAATAATATCAATGAGTGAAAGAGCTACAAAAATGATAAATTCGGAAATAGTTCCCCCGTATGGAGACAAGAGCATTCATGAAATATTTATAATTATATTCAGAATTGTTTCAGCAAAGGACAGTCAGATGACCAGTAAGCATATATATATTAATGTGCAAGCACTTAACGTTGCAGCAAGACAGCGACACACAATATAACTTAGGCTACAGATAACCCTCAACCACACAGAACCATAGGGACTCACAGTGAGACTGACCTCCGCAATGAAGCCGAGAAACAATATCAGTGGCCTATATTTTTAAATATGATTTTGTTTTTTGTTTTACAAAAGCACAATCAAATATGATTTTGGATTATTAAAACTTGTCAAATGACTTATTAAAACAACTGACTGTCTCGAAAAGGGTTACGAGAACCATTCCTCTGGATACTCGTTGTGATACGAAATACTGAGTATACATATCCTCCATAGTTGAAACTATGGATACGTTCTATTGACCGATATAAATGAGTTTATCTGGATCTGAGTTTAAATATATAAGGTCTGTAATAACTGTCAAGTGATTCAGTGACTCCTCTAGCAATAAAAGAATGGCGCAGCATCCCCGCAAATGATACCGCTATTTGCTCTTCTAATCAAACAATACAAACACGATTTGGACAGCTGACAGACCCAAATGCAGACATGCAAACATGGATTTGTAGCACAGTGTTCCTTTCTTACATCCGAATAGATTGTCTATTGAATTTGATTGTTTTAGTTCGGGTTGTTTAACGCCGCACGCAGCAATATTCCAGCTACATAACTAAGAAAGTGTTATCCCAAATATAACATCGGTTATACATGACGACGGTCTGTAAATAATCGAGTCTGGACCAGACAATCCAGTGACTGGCATCACGAGCAGTCAGCGAGCCTGACCACCCGATCCCATTACTCGCCTCTTGCATAGTCGCTTTTCACGGCAAGCATGCGTTGCTGAAGACCTCTTCTGACCCGGATGTTCACGGGTACTATCAAGTTTGAATTCAGTGATTGTTCAATACAAGAAACATAAATGTCAATGTTCAACTTCGCATCAGATTAACAATGCTTTCTATCAGTGTCGTTTTCTCACTAAACGACTAATATGTTCACATTACATGTTAAAGGAGTACATCCTCAATACCAGTACGACCGGTTCTGATGAGATGAACACCAGAAAGCACCAGTATCAGCATTCCTCTTTGCGTTGTCCAGCTGTGTGGGGTGGACCATGACAATGCGGTTCTAGGGTCCAGTAAACAGGATTAACTTGTTTCTCTGCATCTGCAAGTTGAGTGGAGTTGTCCCCGGTATCGAGGCTGGGGGTCCAGTAAACATGATTGTCTTCCTTCTCTGCATCTGCGAGTTGAGTGGAGTGGTCCTTGACAGCGTGGCTGGATTTCCAGTAAACAGGATTGTCTTGCATCTCTGTCATTAAATATTTGATGAACAATGAATTGAGTTTTGTATCTAGCGTCTGAGGTTTGTATCATAACGTGTTAAAGAAACTATCATGTGTTAACATTGTGACCAACACTTCCTCGTTAAGTTACTTGCTACATCTAGCATCTTTTCTACTCTGGTATCAGGGGCGGGTGGTTAAAGCGTCACGCCGAAGATCCAGGTTCGATTCCCGACATGTGAACATTATGTGAGGCCCATGTCTGGTGTTCCCCGCCGTGATATTGTTTGATGGCCTAAAACGTTTGTTGGCCTAAAACCAAACTCACTCACTACTCTGGTATCTCGATCACGCTGGCGACAACTACTGGGACATGTTCGAGCTAACTAAATGTCAACAGACACAGGCATCCCTGCTTACCAATTTTTTCTTGTTCTTCGGCATCTTCTGATTGTGACGACGTGCTTTTGGCAGCTTGCATGGACGTCCAATAGGCCGGGTTGTCCTGCATCTCTGACAACACCAAGTAACATGTCTATACAGAAGGTGCAGATGGTGGGGAAAGATGGGCGTTTTTGTGGATTAGGCTTAATCTGCCACCACCCATCCCCTCTGAAATGAACAACGGGGTAATATTTCGATGCATTGTCCCCCGCTCAATACGGGTTATTTGCTCATGATGTCAGCCACTGGATTGTCTGGTCTAGACTCGATTATTTACAGACAGCCGTCATATAGCAGGAATATTGCTGAGGGTGGCGTTAGACAACATACAAACAAACAAAACATGTATTTTTTGTAAATAATGTAACATTGTATTACCAAGTATGTCTTCCTGTGAATCCGATCGATTTCTGAAAAGAACATGTTTGAAATACATTAAGTGCCACATGTTTAGCATATACTTGATACACGAATAACTATCACATAAGCTGAGACCGTTTTTTCTCTCGAGATAAAATATAAACAGTTTTCTTTCCTACGACACTAGCCAGGGGTCAAACTATTGTTTTTTTGCATTTTCAGAGCCTAACAGCTACCACAACCCCTGGCCCATGAAGATCCGGGGTAGAATAGGTCTTTAACAACCCATGCTTGCCGAAAAGGCGACTATGCTTGTCGTAAAAGGTGACTAACGGGATCCGGTGGTCAGGCTCGCTGATTTGGTTGATGCATGTCATCGATCCCAATTGCGCGGATCGATGCTCAATATATTAATCACTGGATTGCCTAGTCCAGATTCGATTATTTACCGAACGCCGTCATATAGCTGGAATTTTGCTGAGTGCGGCGTTAAACAACAAACCAACCAACCAACCACAACCCCTCCAAGCACTTTACATATGATTAACTCTCCTGAGTGGTGAAACGGCATGGAGGAGGCATCATGTTACATAGCAACAGTACACTAATGTCATGGAATGTTCAACATATAGTGAGGGATGTTATCAAGTTTATGACAAGAAGCTACTTACTTCTGTATTAATCGTGGTAGGTTTCCTAAAATAAGAAAAATAAATATAAAAACAAGAAACAGAAGTTCACTAGAGAGTTACAGGAAATGCCGAATTGACGTCAATAGTATTGTCTCGCATCTTTGTCACTAAACATTTTATGAATAGTGCATTGAGGTTTGTATCTAGAGTCTGAGGTTTGTATATAGGTCCTGTAAAGTAATTACTGGACTACAAGAGGTACAAGAAATGACGAGTTTTTATTTGCCTGGGACAGAATTGCTACCAAGTATCCACTGCCGGTCAGAACACCAACGTGAAACATGGAGGTCAGATGATTTAGCTGATTGACTGTCAACTACTGCCCTGCTCGATTATTTACAGGCCATCGTTAATAGGCCACGTGTCTTGAAGATGTTTCCTGCATGCTGCTTTCAGAAGTATTGCAATAATATCACACCCGGATATCTTTCACAAAATGTCCTTGTTAATAACTAAAACCTAAAAATAACAGTTACTTTTCCTTGATGTTCGGTTTCTCCACACCAGGAATATGACCAGAGATACCACAGCAAGTCCACCCAGTGCCCCAGGCAATATGATGTACCACTGTGTGTTATCCGTCTCCTCTCTGCCTGTCAGGTTAACCTGTGTGACAGATGTCATTCTCTGCTCACTGGAGCTGGGGCTGTTCACAGGTGTTGAGGGTCCCTTGGTCACTGAAGCCACTGATTCAGTAGTATACAATGTTGTTGATGGGGGTTGTGCAGTTGTTGTAGTTGTTGATGGGGATTGTGTAGTTGATGTTGTTGATGGAGGTTCTATAGTTGTTGTGGTTGACGTTGAACTAGAAACTGCGGTCGAAGACTATGGTCAGTATATGTTTATTTGTTTGAAGAAGGGTAGAAGATGAGAAGGGGAAAAAATATGGTGACAGAACGCAATAAACAAGGTAGATAGTGTGTGGCAGTAAGAGTCATAAGTAACATTTGTTCAAGACTTGTTAATATTCTTTACAGTTAAATAACAATTGATGACCTATTGGACAATCACTTACATACACATTTACATGTACACGCACACACTCACACACAGACATATATACATACACAAACACTCGCACACACAAACACACTCACTCACACACATACATAAACACACACACACACACACACACATACATACATACATACATACATACATACATACATACATACATACACACAGACATACACCCACACACACATACATACATGCACACACACACGCATGCATGCATGCACGCACGCACGCACGCATGTACGCTCGCTCGAACATGCCTCACATGGATAATACCTGCTTGTACTGTCAATGTAGTGCTTTTGTGATCTCCAGACTGAGACTGACACGTCCATTCTTTTGAATCTCCCTGGAGAACACCCCGTATTACAATGGTCGACGATGTTCGGTTGCATTCAAAATGCGTATGTCCGCCTTTGTCAACAAATTGTCCCTGTGTGACGTTGCATTCGTTTTTTTCATCATTGAAGCTTGTTTTAGCAAGGACACCACCCCTGTACCAAGTCACTGCCATGAGATTGCTCCCTTTTCCAGAGTAACAGGTGAGGGTGACGTCTGTCCCCTCTCTGACGACTAGTGTGCGTTGGCTGGTTGGCTCCATCAATACTGCAGTATAATGCAATGTATAATAAGTGTACCAGGTTTATTGGCATCAGAACATACCTTATATCAGTTAAAAGAATACATATTAATAACATGTCAAACTTAATGCACATCTTCTCAAAGCTCATCAACTTTTAGTTAATCTCCATATGAGGTTGGTTGGATGGTTGGTTTATTGTTTTACGCCGCACTCAGCATTATCCATATGAGGTCAACGTCACAAGAAATCAAATTTTGTAACATATTTCACACTTCACGAAATGTGGGATCAATTCATTACAAATCTAAGCATTTTTCAATGACTTGTGATGGACTTTTAATAATTAACTCAATACCTGCTCTATGTCATAGTTGTGTTGGACATTTACTCATGACATGACTTAAGGAAGCTTAATTCATCATTTTCGTTTAGCCTTATTTTTAGATGTCCTTTTTATACATATGCTCTGTATAACATGGTAAATACTTCACCGCAGAATCCAAAAAGGTATGAAGTGTGTTCGTGATGTATTTTTAGTTTTAGAAACGTAATGGGTCTTATCTCCTCTATAGTCCACAGTCATATAACCTGCCGTTTCCAGTAACACTGTGAAATGAATAATCCAGTTATGTGCGGCGATGCAAATCTTAAAACTGAGAATTAGTTTCAAGGTTATTCTACCTACCCCTTTTTCATAGTTCCCTTTTCGAGTGTTGAAACCGTGGATACCGAAAAGCAGCAGTTACTTACGTGATTCGGAGTCGCCCTTTTTATTTACAAATTGACGTGTATATCACGTGATTTTGATACGCGTTCTGATAGGTTGCATATGTACAACTTGTCACATGAAAATAGAACATGTCCTGTTTCATACAATTCACGTCCAACAAGTCGCATACGTGAAAGGGTGGTCTGACGTGCACGGCCACAGGATGGAACTAGTTGTACCGTGTGAATGCCCTTTAACGCCGCAGTTCTAAAATATGTTGTCCAGGAATTCACGTGAGCTCCAAGGCAAATATCCTCCTATAAATTCAGTCATGATCATGAAATCTTCAAGCCACAAATAACGGTTACGTGGCTTTCGGGGAAATGTATGCAATGGGAAGTATTTCCGATGTTATTACCTTCTTCCTGTAGCTTGAACGCATAGTTCTCATTATTACGACTGTTTTTATTATTTACAAGATAAGTATGATCGACGGTTATTCAAAACTCCGGATTCTGGCTCATTGTTGTAGGACAAAGAATAACTTGTCAATTGCCGCTCACTGTTAGGATGAGTCGTGATTTAGTTTAACACAATGAGTTAACACCCATAAACTGCCCTTTGTGAACATGTCTCTAGGGATGTGATAATTTAGTACTGCCCGCACGTTTGTGTTACATGCACCCGAAACACTAGTGTCAAAACGTGTGGTGTCACCCTGGGCAAGTGACTTAGTTTAAATGTGTCTCTGTTTACCCACCAGCAGAATGGGTACCCGATATGCAAGGTGGGTGCGACTATTAATATTTTAACCGATCCTACAATAGCCAATACCTACACAGGAGAACCTTCATACCAAGGAGCACATTGTTACTGATAGCGAGGCACTGGGGATAGTCAACATTGGCCACACAAGAAACCTATGGTCGTGGGTCAAAATCCCGGCTCGCCCCGATTATGTTTCTATGTTTACAAGCACCATACCCGTGCTCGTGGGTTTCACCGAAGTGGTAACGTCTGAGACCTGCATCACTTCCGGCTTTCCTCCAACAGTAAGCTGACACAGCCGTGATATAACTGGAATACTTTTCAAGGCTTTAAACTCATCTCACTCACTCTTAACAGTTGTAGTTGCAATACTGTGGGATGGAAGCCAGCTTAAAATACACACAGGATATGTTCTGACTGTCTGTCGACTGTACCGTTCAGATAAGGTTTTCTAAAAAAAAGGTGCTCTTGTAAATTTCTTGAACAAAAGCCGTATTCTTTGAAACTGTATCTATATCTCTAACAATCAACTGGTTTCTTATACATTCCAGAACTATTTCAAATGTCGGGCTTCGTATAATTGCTATATCAACAATACCTGCCTGTGCTGGAGCCACAGACTGAGTGAGCAATACAACGACAGCGACAATGTGACACACAAGGCATGACCGGAATATTTGAAACGTGACATCTCTATAACAACTAAGCTTTACGAAAACCAATCTACTTACGCTCATCTCCAGCCACTATGCCATGAAATACGCTGAGAAGGACCAAGTGAAACCAGTTCTCCCGAAGACTCATGATGCTTCAACATCTAAACTACCCGTCACGATATATACGCAATGTCACATGTGTCTTATTTGTATGTTTGCAATGTTACAACATCCTTGTGCTACTAGTGCCCTCTATGTACCTTCCGCGTCATGTGTGAGAACGAAACTTATGACTAATAAATACACGTTTTAGAAGAAATATATTTTGAGGTTTAATTTTCATAAATTTTGTTGTGATTAAACTGAGTAATCTGTCAATAAGGGCTTTTCTGAGTTTTCGTCACCGCAAATCTAAGTTCTTTATCATCAGGGCCATCCGATGATGGTAGGCCCTGTCCCCGGATTTAAATACCAGGTCAATCCCTCCTGTATTCTGTATTTGACTTAAAGGGTTAAATGAAAAATATAGGCATTTTGCTGTGTGTGTGTGTGTGTGTGTGTGTGTGTGTGTGTGTGTGTGTGTGTGTGTGTGTGTGTGTGTGTGTGTGTGTGTGTGTGTAAGTGGGTGTCTGTCACTGCTCTCTCTGTTTGTGTCTCTCTGTCTCTCTCTCTCTGTCTCTTTCTCTCTCTCTGTCTCTCTCTGTCTCTCTCTGTCTCTCTCTCTCTCTTTGGGAACATAAGGGATTGGTCTTTTAACTTTTTTAAGCCGAGTCCATTATACGATTCCGATGAAGCCATGCGCATGTATATATGAATCACAATTCAAATATTGATTATACAAGGAGTTAAAATAAAAAATAATATACAAATTAACAAAATCCAGAGAATTCACCCAATGTTAATAGCATTCCATCGGAACATCAACTCATAATAAAAATTACTTACATCTCGGAACAGTCCCATATTACCTTAAATTGAGTACTACTCTCGTGTCGAATAGCGTGGAGTTTAATTTCCCTGTATGGGCTCCGGGCCTTGATGTATAATCCCCCATCTAAGGCAAGGGCACAAGGTCTTGGAGTTTAATCTCCCTCTAAGGGCACCAGGCCGTGATGTATGATCTCCCTCTAAGGGCACCAGACCGTGGAGTTTAATCTCCTCCTAAGGGCACCAGACCGTGGAGTTTAATCTCCTCCTAAGGGCACCAGGCCGTGGAGTTTAATCTCCCTCTAAGGGCACCAGGCCGTCGAGCTTAATCTCCCTCTAAGGGCACGAGGACGTGGAGTTTAATCTCCCTGTAAAGGTACCAGGCCATGGTGTATAATTTCCCTCTAAAGGCACAGCCAGTTGAGTTTAATCTCCCTCTACGGGCACCAGGCCGTGATGTATAATCTCCCTCTAAAGGCACCAGGCCGTGGAGCTTATTCTCCCTGTAAAGGTACCAGGACGTGGAGTTTAATCTCCCTGTAAAGGTACCAGGCCCAGGTGTATAAGCTCCCTTTACGGGCACCAGGCCGTGATGTATAATCTCTCTCTTAAGGCACCAGATATTTTTATGCACTTTATTTAGGTGTTTTCTATGGATGCCATTTGTCTGATGCACCTATTTGGAGCAATTGTATTCTGTTTCGAACTCAAATGAAACTAGACTGTCCAGATATAAAAAGTACTGATACCGTTCCGAAACAATCTTTGAATCTCACCAGGATCAAATGCCAAAGCACATAGTGACTTTCCATTTTCTTCTGAGTGAGTGAGTGAGTTAAAATTTACCGTCACATCGGCAATATTTCAGCCATATCGTGACGAGAGCATTAATAATATTTATAATATCTAAATTTAGATTAATAAGAACCTGTCATCAACGGACAGTATAATAACTAGACTATCACAGTTTAGAAGTAAAACTAGTTGAGAACAAGTAAAAGATTAACCTATTATTGGACAATACATTATAAAAACGGGCTATAGATCGCCAGCAACCAAAGTTAGGCCACCATACTAGAGACCGTGGGGACTTACGATACCTCTGCTACCTACACGGTTCCCCAACAGGATTTACACCATCCCTTCAGTTGTTGGCGATTGTACGCAAGTTTTAACCACAATTAATATGACAAATATTCTACGTTTAAATACGTAGTAGAAGTAAATATTCTTTGAATGACAGGGACTTACGATATCCTCTTAGAGGGACAATAACTTTATGTACTTTAACCCCCTCCGAGGATACTGCCACTAACAATCTCCGATATAATTTAATTCTACCAATTCTAAAAAAACTATTTATTTATACAAAACATATTAACAGAACTTATGGTACAATTCTATTTCTTTTAAAAAGTCAATAATTAAATGAGAACTAATCGTAGTAAAAAGATCCCTTATAGATGAAACCTTGAAATATTTATCCCTTGTGATGGAAAAATCAACACAATCAAGCTGGACATGCTTTACGGTGATTCTCCCATCACAAGGGATACAGAATGGAGGATCCTCACCTTTTAAAATATATTCGTGTGTATACCTACTATGGCCATTACGATATCGTCGCATAATGACCTCTTCAAATCTGGACTGACAACCCAAGTAGGTGTAACCGATATTTGGTTTAATTTCATGTAATATATTGATACCTACTTGGGTGTCCCACTTCTTTTGTATTAGATCTCGGATGTTCGAGTGAGTGAGTGAGTTGGGTTTAACGCCACTTTTAACAGTATTCAAGTTATATCGCGGCGTGTCAGCTTAATGTGGGAGGAAAGCCCAAAGTGATGCAGGTCTCAGACGTTTACCACTTTGGTGAAACCCACGAGCACGGGTATGGTGCTGACAAACCTAGAAACATAATCGGGGCGAACCGGGATTCGAACCCACAATCATAGGTTTCTGGCGTGGCCAAGGGACGCAACTCTGCACAGCGAATCGCGGCGTCTTAGACGACTGGGCCACCCGTGCCCCCCTCGGATGTACGATCTAGTCAAGGGTTTAATATCACTGTAGGGGATTAGAAGTGGTGTCACAGATTTGTTGAGTGCTGTTTTTGCAGCAGCATCAGCCATTGTGTTACCAACGATTCCAACATGGCTGGGTAACCAACGGAAAACAATGTCGTATTGGCCAGTAGCTAGATCATGATATAATTCGACAATTTCGAGTAAAAGTGTATGTTTACTGGACATATTGTGAACAGCCTGAAGACACGAAAGAGAGTCTGAAAATATTATGAACTGCTTATGTTTAGATTGATTTTGAATGTATTTAAGAGCTGTTAAGATGGCGTGTGATTCTGTCGTGAAAATTGAACTGTCATGTGGCAACCTGAACGATATTGTTCTGGATCCAATGATAGTAGCGCTATCAACTGCGTCACCATCCTTGGATCCATCTGTAAACATAGATTTGTATGTATCATATTTAGTTCTCAGTTGATAGTATTCTTGTTGATAAATTAGTGGATTAGTTTGTGATTTTTTTAGTTTTGTTGGTGTCATGTCTACCTTTGGCTTTATCAGTTGCCAAGGAGGTGAAGACAGAAGGCGGTAAGGAAGAAATATTGTCAAGGTGTAAATTCGCATCAGAAATTGCAGTTTTCAATCTTATTCCAAGAGGGGGAATAAGAGAAGATTTCTTTCGGTAGAGGTCCTCATATAGGGGTTGAAAAACGCAATCATATGCAGGGTTTGACTGATTTGAAGATAATTTGGTAATATACTGTAAAGATAATTTTAGACGTCTGAGTTTTAGTGATGGTTCATCAGCCTCCACATATAAACTGTTAATGGGAGAAGTTCTGAAGGATCCAAGGCAGAGCCGTAGTCCTTGATGATGTATAGAATCCAGAATTTTTAGATTGCTTTTGCATGCACCCCCATAAAGGATGGAGCCATAATCCAGTTTTGAACGTATGAGAGCTCTATATAGTTGGAGGAGGGCCTTCTGATCACCTCCCCACTGTGAATTGGAAACGACTTTTAACAAATTGAGTGCCTTCAGGCATTTAGCTTTAGGGTACTTGATATGGGGTTTAAATGTCAAATGGCTACCAAAAATAAGTCCTAGGAATTTGGCTTCCTTTACAATTTTGATAGGTGTGCCATCCAAATACAGTACAGGGTCTTGATGTGGTTTATATTTGCGACAAAAATGTATACAATTTGTCTTGGCCTCAGAAAATTTAAAGCCATTTTCAAGTGACCATCTTTGAATTTTATTAAGACATAACTGCAATTGTCTTTCAATTGAATGCATATTTTTACCACGACAAGATATGTTAAAATCATCCACGAAAAGCGACCCATCTATGGAATCATTTAAGACCTTAGACAGGCTATTTATCTTAATACTAAATAGTGTAACAGACAAGATACTTCCTTGTGGGACACCCTGATCCTGATTATAATGATCAGACAGGGTTGAGCCCACGCGGACTTGAAATTGTCTGTCAGTTAAATATTTGGATATAAATTGAGGCAAACGGCCTCTCAATCCAAAATCGTGTAAGTCCTTTTAAATACCATGTTTCCATGTAGTGTCGTAAGCTTTTTCTAGATCGAAAAAGATAGACACTGCATGTTCATTGTTTATAATTGCATTTTTAACAAATGACTCTAATCTAACTAAATGGTCAACAGTACTCCAATTTTTACGAAAACCACATTGAATATTTGTGATTAAATTATTGGATTCCAAGTACCATGTCAATCTATTGTTGACCATGCGTTCCATGGTTTTGAAAACGCAGCTAGTCAATGAAATGGGTCGGTAGTTTGAGGGATCGGTATGATCACGTCCAGGTTTTGGTATGGGAACAACGATGGCATCAAGCCATCTGGAAGGAAATGTACCAGAGGTCCAAATGTCATCAAATATATTTAACAAGGTTCCTCAACAAAGTTCTGGTAAATGTTTCAGGAGTTGATAATGTATATTATCAGCTCCTGAAGCAGTATCATGAGCCTGTCCAAGGGCAGTATGGAGCTCATGAAGAGAAAATACTTCATTATAATCTTCCCATTATCTGAATTAAAATTAATAGTTTTCTTTTCCTGCTGTTTTTGGTACTTCTGGAATTGAGGAACATAGTTAGATGAGGAAGAATGTTTAGCTAAAGTTTCACCAAGTTTATTAGCAATATCGGATTTATCAGTTAACAATTCATTCCCATTTTGAAGATGGTGGATACCAGATTTAGATCCCTTACCTTTGTTTTTTTTAATCATGTTCCATACCTTCGATATCGGCGGACGTGAATTTAGTTTTAGAACGTAAGCTTGCCAAGACATGCGTTTATTTTGTTTAAATGTACGTCGTGCCTTGGCATTTATGATTTTGAATTTATTTAAATTATGAACCATAGGATGACGACGGAAATAATTCTCAGCCTTCTTCCGCGCCTTCCTAGCTTGTTTGCAAGTATCATTGAACCATGGTTTACGGATGTGTGGATTTGCAGAGGACTTTGGAATACATTCATCAGCTATATTATGGAGTGCATCAGAGAAACATTTTATAGGGTCAGGAACATCAAGAAACAATTCTGGTTTAAGTTGGTTTGCACAAAGAGTTTCATACAAAGGCCAGTTAGCCTTTGAAATTCCATCTTGATGATGGAGGAACGTCAGATGGGGTCACAGTCTTGAGAATGGTAGGGAAATGGTCACTTCCACAGAGGTCGTTGTGGACTGAAAGCAAATCTGAATCTGAAATTGACAAATCAATGGACGAGTATGTCCCAGTACAAGGATGAAGATATGTTTTGGAATTATCGTTGAAAATACATAAATCATTATTTAACATAAAATCTTCCAGCAACTTTCCTCTCGTGTTGGTATGCGCACTACCCATAAGGGATTATGCCCATTTAAATCACCCATTATGATGCAGGGCTTTGGTAGTTGGTCATAAAGGGCTTGGAGATCAGTTTGCTGAAGAGAATATGACGGAGGAATATAAAGCGAGCACAAAGTGTGGACAATGTGCAGAGTCACACGAACTGCAACAGCCTAAAGAGCGGTATTAAGGAGAACTGGGCTGTGAAGAACACCCTGCTTTACTAATACTGAAGAACCTCCAGTGGCCTTAGTCCCTGGGGGAGAAAAGAAATGGTAGGAAGTATAGCCTCTTATGTCAATTTGATCTGTAGTTTTCAAGTTCGTTTCCTGAAGACATAATGCTGATGTTTGAAAATCTTGTAGTAGTAATTGGATATCATTATAATTATTCCGTAGTCCTCTGCAATTCCATTGAAGGATATGACTTGAGCAGCTCATGGCGGCTCAACCGGGGATCGTAAGCGGGAGGAGTGTCCACTCCCATGGACTGGCTATGGGGGGGTGACATCCATCTCCAGAGGTTCATATGGGTTACGAACCTCAACAGAGGTTGTAACAGAAGGCACATCCGTGTGCTGGAGTGCCCTGGTTCTTCGCAGTTTCTTTTTTTCACTTTTTGTTAAGTGAGCTACGCCCACTGGTTGGCTCTCGACTATTGTTTGTGGTTCTGTCTGAGATGAAGACGTTGACATCAAAGGATCACTTTGGGAGTTTGGGGTTGTAACATCAAGGATAACCATGATTCCACACGGGGGAAGAGCTATTACCGTTACCCAGCACTCACCACGAGGAGGTTGCTCTTCACGAGTGCCCAATTTCATTCAAAGTATTTTTCATTTTCCATGGTTTTAATCGCAGTATACTTGTTTGTTTTTAAATGCTTTGGCTTAAAAATTCTAACAATCACCAGTAGCCAGAGGGATGGTGTAAATCCTGCTGGGGTACCATGCAGGAAGCAGATGGACCGTAAGTCCCCATGGTCCCTTGTATGGTGGCCTTACTCTGGTTGCCGGTGATCTCTAGCCAACTTTTATAATGTATCGTACTGATTAGTCACAATTTTATAGTTACTTACTTTTATATCTATAGCTGTGATACTCTAGTTCTTTTACTGTCCTTTGTCGACAGATTTTATAGTCTATATGTATGTATTTGTTTATTTATAACTTGATTTAGTCACTGTATGTCTGAAATATTGCCGATGTGACTTAAAATTCGAACTCACTCACTCACTCTTCTCTCCTACAGTCTGAACTTCAAGCTCTCTATGATCAACTCCCCAAGCCCTGTATTGTTATGGGTGATCTAAATGGGCACAATCCACTTTGGGGTAGTGTTCAGACAAATAAAAAGGGGAAACTTTTGGAAGATTTCATTTCCAACAATGACTTATGTATCTATATCTACATCCCGGTACAGGTACCTACTCTGCTCTGGATTTATCACTCACTCACACTGATTTATTAAACGAATTTGGGGGCGGTCGGGTGGTTAAAGCGTTCGCTCGTCACGCCGAAGACCCGGGTTTGATTCCCGACATGGGTATAATGTGTGAAGCCCATTTCTGGTGTCCCCCGCCGTGATATTTCTGGAATATTGCTAAAAGCGGCGTAAAACAATATTCACTCACTCACTCACTCACTTAAACGAATTTGAATGGTCCGTCCACGAAGACCTCTGTGGCAGTGATCATTTCCCAACTATTTTAAAACCTGTCTTACCTTCAGATGTTCCTCCTTCAACAAGATGAAACTTCACTAAGGCCAACTGGCCTTGATTTGAAATGCTTGC
Organism: Haliotis rufescens; assembly: GCF_023055435.1. Lineage (NCBI taxonomy): Eukaryota > Metazoa > Mollusca > Gastropoda > Lepetellida > Haliotidae > Haliotis > Haliotis rufescens. The sequence goes on from NW_025964380.1 coordinate 899,885, forward strand.
ATCCAATAAATTAAAACTTATTATCTATTTATTGACGCGACTGATCCTGTAGAATTATTTTCAGATGAATTCAACAAAATAGCAGATGAATCTATTCCTAATTCCTCTAAAAATCCACACATCCGTAAACCATGGTTCAATAATGACTGCAAACAAGCTAGGAAGACACGGAAAGAGGCTGAACACTATTTCCGTCGCCATCCCATGGTCCATAATTCGAATATATATAAAATTTTAAATGCTAAAGCCAGACAAAATAAACGCCAATCTTGGCAACATTATGTTTCCAAGATAAACTCACGAACGCCCATGTCCAAGGTATGGAACATGATACAGAAAATTAAAGGTAAGGGTTCTAAATGTAGCGGCCACCATCTTAAGATTGGGGATGAACTATTAACTAATAAATCGGATAGTGCACATAAACTAGGTGAAACGTTAGCTAAACATTCTTCTTCCTCAAATTATGTCCCTCAATTCTAAAAATGTCAAAAACAGCAGGAAAAGAAAAATATAAATTTTAAATCAGATAATGGGGAAGAATATAATGAAATATTTTCGATCCATGAACTTCATACAGCTCTTGGCACTCGTGAAGAGCAACCTCCTCGTGGTGAGTGCTGGGTAACGCTAATAGCTCTTCCCCCGTGTGGAACCCGGGTAGAATATTTCCACAGCACCCCATTGCTGGTCGTACAAGGCGACCGAATTGGGCAACCTGTTTGCCGTGGGTTGCGCCCCTGTGTCGGCGGAGGACGGGATTCTGGTGGTTGAGGGCTCTGGTTCCAGGAGTAGCGTTCCTTTGCCCAATACACCACTTTGACCCTTACTTCGCCTAGACGGGTGGTAGGATGGGCCCGGTCCTATCAATCGGCTGGTCATGCCGAGCCCTGTGCATTAATAATTGTATTTGCACACATTATATTTTTGGAATTATGTTTAACTTGAGGTTTGGCCCTGTTAGTTATAAATGTTGACTCAATTCAATTTCAAATGTATGTTTCTCAAATATATGTATCTCAAATATATGTATTTCAAGTATGTTATTTGCCTAGAGTCCTATGCCCAGAAGGCGGTGGCTCATGGGCCAATCTGGTGGAAAAATATTTTTGATCCATGAACTTTATACAGCTCTTGGACAAGCTCATGATACTGCTACAGGAGCTGATAATGTACACTATCAAATCCTGAAGCACTTACCAAAACCGTCTTTAGAAACCCTTTTGTTAATTTTTGATGATATATGGACTTCAGGTAAGTTTCCTTCTTCTTGGCGCGATACCATAGTTATACCCATACTGAAACATGGACGGGATCACAGTGATCCCTCAAATTATAGACCAATTTCATTGACCAGTTGCGTTTGCAAAACCATGGAACGCATGGTCAACAATAGATTAACATGGTACTTGGAATCAAATAATTTAAGAACAAATATTCAGTGTGGCTTTCGAAAGAATCGCGGTACCGTTGACCATTTAGTACAGTTAGAATCATTTGTGAAAAATGCAATCATTAATAACCAGCATACAGTGTCTATCTTTTTCGATTTAGAAAAAGCGTATGACACAACGTGGAAACACGGGATTTTAAAGGATTTACATGATTTTGGATTGAGAGGCCGTTTGCCTGAATTTATATCCAAGTTTTTAACTGACAGACAATTTCAGATTCGCGTTGGTTCTACCCTGTTTGACCATTATCATCAGGATCAGGGTGTCCCACAAGGCAGTATTTTGTCTTTCACTTTATTTAGTATAAAAATAAATAGACTTTCAAAGGTTTTAAGTGATTCGGTAGATGGATCACTTTTCGTGGATTATTTTAATGTTTCTTGTCGTGGAATAAATATGCATACAATAGAGAGGCAGTTACAAATCTGTCTCAATCAAATTCATAAATGGTCCCTCGAAAACGGGTTTAAATTTTCCAAATCAAAAACCAACTGTATACATTTTTGCAGAAAATATAAGCCGCATAAGGACCCTGAACTATTTTTAGATGGCACCCCTATCAAAGTTGTAAAAGAGGCCAAGTTCTTGGGCCTTTATTTCATTTAACTTTCCTTCCGCATGTTAATTACCTTAAAGCCAAATGCCTGAAGGCACTCGATGTGTTGAAAGTAGTTTCTAATTCTAAGTGGGGAGGAGATGAAACAACCATCTTACACTTGTACAAGTCATTGATCCGTTCAAAATTCGATTATAGCTCCATCGTCTAAGGCAGTCCTAGAAAAGTTATTTTTTTTAAACTGGATACTATCCATCATCACGGCCTGAGGATTTGCCTTGTAGCCTTCAGGACGTCTCCAATTCACAGTCTGTATGTAGAAGCGGATGAACCTTCTCTTAAACAACGCCGTCTGAAATTATCTTTACAATATGTCAATAAATTATATTCAAATCAACCAAATGCAGCTTTTAATTGCGTCTTTAATCCTCTTTGCCAAGATATTTACAATAAAAAATCGTCTCTTGTTCCACCACTCGGAATTAGAATCCAGTCTGCTATGTTTGCTTCAAATATTAAATTGCAACATATTGCTCCCTCTCAACTGTTTTCATCACCTCCTTGGCAAATGGTACGGCCAGAGGTAGATCTCACATTAACCAAATTAAAAAAATCTGAAACAAATCAACTAATTTATCAACAACAATATAATGAATTAAGGTGCACTTATGATACTTACAAATCCATATTTACAGATGGATCCAAGTACGGTGACGCTGTTGCCAGCCCCACTGTCATTGGATCCAGAACCATATCATCTAGATTAGGGAATGACAGTTCCATTTAGACAGCAGAATCACATGCAATATTAACTGCTCTCAAATATATAAATACTTAATCTAAACATAAACGGTTCATTATCTTTTCTGATTCATTTCCTGTCTTCAGGCCATTAAGAATATTTCCTGACATCATCCACGTGTCCATCATGTACGTGACATCAAAGAACTTCATAACGATCTTGCTACTGGCCAGTACGACATCGTCTTTTGTTGGTTACCCAGCCATGTAGGAATAACTGGTACACAATGGCTGAAGCTGCTGCTAAAGCAGCACTCACCAAATCTGTGACACAACTTCTCATCCCAAAAAGTGATAATAAACCTATAATTAGATCTTACATCCGTGATCTGATGCAAAAGAAGTGGGACACCCAAGTAGGTATCAATAAATTTCATCAAATTAAACTAAATATTGGTTACACCTACTTGGGTTGTCTTTACAGATTTGAAGAGGTCATAATACGACGATGTCGTATTGGCCATAGCAGGTATACACGTGAATATTTATTGAAAGGTGAGCATCCTGCATTTTGTATCCCTTGTGATGAAAGAATCACTGTCAAGCATGTCCTGCTTGACTGTATTGAATTTTCCATCACAAGGGATAAATATTTCAAAGTGTCATCTATAAAGGATCTTTTTCATCAAATACATGCTCATATAATCATAGGTTTTTTAAAGGAAATAGAATTAATTAATACATTTTGATGTACAGAGATATATATTGTATAAATTGGTAGTATATGATCATTAATGGAGATTGTTAGCGGCTTTATCCTCGAAGGGGTTTGAAGTAGCGTAAAATTATTGTCCCCCTGATAGGATATGTAAGCCCACATAAATCAAAGTAATTTTATCTGCCATTTTTTTAATCGTAGTATATTTGTTGGTTTGAAATCTCCGGCTAAACCCTGTCAATGGTCGCCAGTGACTAAAGGGATGGTGTAATGGTAGCAAAGGTACAGTAAGTCCCCATGGTCCTCAGTATGGTGACCTCACTTTAGTTGCTGGTGATATAAAGCCCAATTTTATCTATTGTAATGTTATGAATTGTCATATTTTATGGTTAAGTACTAGTTTTAAACATATATCTGTGATAATCTAGTTGTTTTACTGTCCTTCGTCGACAGAACTTTATACAGTTTACATATATTATTAAAGTCAAATTTTGTCTCGTCACGATATGGCTACAATATTGCCGATGTGACGTTAAATATTAACTAACTCACTAATTAATACAGGGACACCTACACAGCACTATTGTTGGCCCAGGGTCTGGGAGACACGAGTCTATTTAATACAGTGACACCTACACAGCGCTATTGTTGGCCCAGGGTCTGGGAGACACGAGTCTAATTAATACAGTGACACCTACACAGCACTCATGTTGGCCCATGGTCTGGGAGACACGAGTCTATTTAAAACAGTGACACTTACACAGCACTCATGTTGGCCCAGGGTCTGGGAGATACGAGTCTATTTAATACAGTGACGTCTACACAGCGCTATTGTTGGCCAGGGTCTGGGAGACACTAGTCTATTTAATACAGTGACACCTACACAGCACTCATGTTGGCCCAGGGTCTGGGAGACACGAGTCTATTTAATATAGTGACACCTACACAGCACTCATGTTGGCCCAGGGTCTGGGAGACACTAGTCTATTTAATACAGTGACGTCTGCACAGCACTCATGTTGGCCCAGGGTCTTGGAGACACTAGTCTATTTAATACAGTGACACCTACACAGCACTCATGTTGGCCCAGAGGGGGCACGGGTGGCCCAGTCGTCTAAGGCGCCGCGATTCGCTGTTCAGAGTTGCGTCGCTTGTGCACGCCAGAAACCTCTGATTGTGGGTTCGAATCCCGGTTCGCCCCGATTATGTTTCTAGGTTTGTCAGTACCATACCCGTGCTCGTGGGTTTCACCGGAGGGGTAAACGTCTGAGACCTGCATCACTTCGGGCTTTCCTCCCACATTAAGCTGACACGCCGTGATATAACTGGAATACTGTTGGAAGCGGCGTTAAACCCAACTCACTCACTCATGTTGGCCCATGGTCTGGGAGACACGAGTCTACTTAATACAGTGACACCTACACAGCACTCATGTTGGCCCAGGGTCTGGGAGACACGAGTCTATTTAATACAGTGACATCTACACAGCACTCATGTTGGCCCAGGGTCTGGGAGACACGAGTCTATTTAATACAGTGACACCTACACAGCGCTATTGTTGGCCCAGGGTCTGGGAGACACGAGTCTATTTAATACAGTGACACCTACACAGCACTCATGTTGGCCCATGGTCTGGGAGACACGAGTCTATTTAATACAGTGACATCTACACAGCACTCATGTTGGCCCATGGTCTGAGGGACACTAGTCTATTTGATACAGTGACACCTACACAGCACTCATGTTGGCCCAGGGTCTGGGAGACACTAGTCTATTTAAAACAGTGACACCTACACAGCACTCATATTGGCCCAGGGTCTGGGGGACACAAGTCTGTTTAATACAGTGACGTTCAGTCTTATGCCTCGGAACACCAACAGTTAATACCAAATATATCAACCACATTTGCATGTGTATGTGGTGTACAGTCACACCAGCTGACAAACGCGTGGTGTGGTTATCCCGGGAATAGGTCGCGCTGGGGAAATGTTCAACTTTGCTCTTCAAGTTTATCAGATGGAATTTCCTTCCTCTTCTCAGGGTTCGCACAGATGTCCCCTGAGTCAGGTTCCGTTTTCGGCTTGACCTCTGATCTTTGTACTTTGCTGTAAATAGTCTCGACGGTATTGACTGCAAAAATACAAACAAATAGATCAGATTCATATGACCAACATTGCTATATAGTTAGTTAATTTAGTACTTAGAAATGGGGGGCAGTCGTCTAAGGCGCCGCGATTCGCTGTGCAGAGTTGCGTCCCTTGGGCACGCCAGACACCTATGTTTGTGGGTTCGAATCCCGGTTCGCCCCGATTATGTTTCTAGGTTTGTCAGCACCATACCCGTGCTTGTGGGTTTCACCGAAGTGGTAAACGTCTGAGACCTGCATCACTTCGGGCTTTCCTCCCATATTAAGCTGACACGCCGCGATATAACTGGAATACTGTTAAAAGTGGCGTTAAACCCAACTCACTCACTCAATTAAATAACCAACCATCACGTGACTGCTCTTCCGGCACCCACCCTCCAAACGGGACATTGTTGTCAGTGCTGGCTCTTCCTTCTGCTTCTCCACCGTCTGACTTTTGAACCTTGGCATAGAGTTCTGAAAGCTCTACTGTAAAGAAACACAGATACGTTATTGAACAGACGGATTTTAAACAGTCACACCGAATCTATGTATGACTCATTTCCACGGTAGTTTTTAAGATCCGTGTGATATCTATATTCGTTCCATGACGTCATATCAATGCGGATGTTCACATCCCGGCATGTTATACAACATGTACTCGGGGAGACATGTAGTTGGCCGGTCCCTAGCGTAGATTATAACTTCATATGTTATACAACATGTACTCGGGGAGACATGTACTTGGCCGGTCCCTAGCGTAGATTATAACTTCATATGTTATACTACATGTACTCGGGGAGACATGTTCTTGGCCGGTCCCTAGCGTTAATTATAACTTCATACGTTATACAACATGTACTCGGGGAGACATGTTCTAGGCCGGTCCCTAGTGTAGATTATAACCTTATATCCATCACAGTAATAGAAAAATGTTAAATATAACTGACGTCATCAAGACGTCATATAGTAATGGGTTTATTAATTTTTTCACGATTGAGATTCGACAGAGATTTGGGAGACACCACAACAGTGACATTGCATCACAGTCGGTCACCATGACGCCACAATCAAATGACATTACTAATCTCTTTTCCACTGAAGCAGGTATTTACTGTTTAAAAACTTAAAAAGTAGGTAAAATAGTTTTGGCTCAATAAATCAAAACTCGTCGACACAAATGAAATATCCTCGGCAAGTCTTGGATATTAGAAACTTTCATGAAAAGGTCTTGAAGTATTTGACGTCGAAAGACATTCGTGTGTGTGTATTTGTATGTATTTGAATGTATATGAATGAACTCCACAGACGGAACACGACAATGCAGTTTAACCAGAACCATGGATCAACCGAATGGATCTGTATACATTTAATAATAGTTCCTGGAAGGATTCAAAAGGAAAACATCACTTGTAGATATGTACAGAGACCATTTCGCAACCAGTCTTGGCATATTGATATACCATATCATTGCATAGCCTGTTTTGCTTTAAGGCTCAATAACCTCAGTGTCATGCTGCAAGTGCACATGTCAGTAACCATCTTCATCACCCAATAAGACAAATACTGACCAGTTGTTGTCAGCTCTTTTACCATTCTTCCTCCAAGCAAGATGTCATCATTTCTGGCTGTTCTGTTTACCCCCTTAATACAGGGCTTTTGCACTTTGCTATACAAATCTGCAACGTCATCTGAAATTTACAAGAAACTATGCATATGTTTCAAATTCAATAGGTTATATTATTTTCTATTGTTACATCTAAGTTGTAGCGTATTTCGTGATTTACGTATAGTAAGATTAAGCAGTGATACACAATGAATACCATTGTGTTGAGTACAGTTATGTTAGCGCGCCTCCGTGGTCTAATGTTAGAGCGTCCGCCCGGAGAGCGGAAGGTCCGGGGTTCGATCCCCAGCCGCGTCATATCAAAAGACGTTAAAAGATGGTACTTGTTGTTACCCTGTCTGGCGCTCGGCATTAAGGGGCTAAAACAAGGACCAGTCGGATCGGAGTCAGTATAAAACTCACTCACAAACATTTAATATTGGTGGCATGCTAGAAGCTGCGATAAATTGAAGACAGATTGGACTTATTGTGATCAGTCTACTCTAGGCACTATACTCGTACTAGTGTAAGCAGATTCACGAAATGTAGACGGATCGTCCCATGACAAGGGAGTTAACTGACTATAAATGTCCCGTTTCCCCCCTCGCCGAACAAGGCTGGAATTATGGACTTATATTTTGGCTATGCACGAGTCTATACAATATAGTCAATCAAAATCGCCTAGCAGTTTATAAACAACATGGTGACTGCCGTGTAGATTTCGGCCGATTGCATGAATTGCAGATCATGTGTACCGTCAACTGGGCGTAGAGAGATACTGTACAAATCTTAATGAAGTGCTCAAGTGATATGATGCACTTCGTTTGGTAAGACACGTTTTATTGCAATTAAGACCTTGATTATCCATCAGATCGTCTTGACAATACGCCGCCATTTTGTTTGAATTAAATGCATATGATTTGAGAGGTGGCATTTGATTGGTCGCAACCAGTCTTGGCATATTGATATACCATATCATTGCATAGCCTGTTTTGCTTTAAGGCTCAATAACCTCAGTGTCATGCTGCAAGTGCACATGTCAGTAACCATCTTCATCACCCAATAAGACAAATACTGACCAGTTGTTGTCAGCTCTTTTACCATTCTTCCTCCAAGCAAGATGTCATCATTTCTGGCTGTTCTGTTTACCCCCTTAATACAGGGCTTTTGCACTTTGCTATACAAATCTGCAACGTCATCTGAAATTTACAAGAAACTATGCATATGTTTCAAATTCAATAGGTTATATTATTTTCTATTGTTACATCTAAGTTGTAGCGTATTTCGTGATTTACGTATAGTAAGATTAAGCAGTGATACACAATGAATACCATTGTGTTGAGTACAGTTATGTTAGCGCGCCTCCGTGGTCTAATGTTAGAGCGTCCGCCCGGAGAGCGGAAGGTCCGGGGTTCGATCCCCAGCCGCGTCATATCAAAAGACGTTAAAATATGGTACTTGTTGTTACCCTGTCTGGCGCTCGGCATTAAGGGGCTAAAACAAGGACTAGTCGGATCGGAGTCAGTATACTGTGTCTGAGTGGGGTATTCATGTTAAACTGCGGCATGATATCTCAGTGTGCTAGCACTATTAATCACCATCAGTCCGGACTAGTACAATCAGCCACACATACACGTGCATGCTATTATTGAGCTATATAAGTGCAATAATCTTGGACGCGACGTTAAACCCCATTACTACTCATTGCTACCATGTTGCGTTTCTTCATCATCTCCACGTGATAGTTCTCACATGTCAACGTTCACACATAGTTGTCATGAGAGTCAATACTTACCATTACCATTACCACCATCTGCAACAGACGTCTCATCCCTTGCTTCCGAAGCAGTCATATTACCGGCTGTCCAGTAGACAGGGTTCTCTACCATCAACATACAATACACTCATCATGACCATTACTTCCCAGCCCACAGACACTCATACCTTTCCCGTATTGCCAAAATAAAATATCGAAATGTTATGATAAGGCTACTAAGACTGAAGGTAAACGAGGGTAGATTGGCTGATATTGATGTTCGTATACGGCTCTGACCCACATGTGAAACAAGTAAAGAGAAGGAATAACATTTTACTTCAGAATGTGAATATTGCAACAAAATTAGACAACTGTACTTACCATCAACTTTTTGCTCTTATCCAAATATGCATAAATTTAAAATGCTGCTGACATCTCCATGTAAACAGTTACTTGGAAATGTATGTAAATACGCGTATTACAGCTTTCAAAGAAGACGTAAATATGAAAAGCCTGTAAATCTGTAAACTTGTACCTGACATTACCTTTTTTCATGTAACACACTGTTTCCAATGTATGTATTGTATATGGGCCATTGGCCTTAGTCCAAATTTAATACTTCAAAAGACTTCACTGATCAATTCGGGTCAAACAAGTCCACATGTCAGTAACCATCTTCATCACCCATTAAGACAACTACTGACCAATTGTTGTCAGCTCTTTTACCATCCTTCCTCCAAGCAAGATGTCATCATTTCTGGCTGTTCTGTTTACCCCCTTAATACAGGGCTTTTGCACTTTGCTATACAAATCTGCAACGTCCTCTGAACTTAACAAGAAACTATGCATTAGAAACTTTCATGAAATAGTCTTGAAGTATTTGACGTCGAAAGACCATCGAGTGTGTGTATTTGTTTCGTATTTGAATATATACTCTCTCAAAAAAGAAACGCATATAAGAATTTTAACTACAGATTTCTTTTTATTTTGATACACTGTGGACAAGTTAATAGCAAATGGAATTCGAACAAATTTTACACAGGAAATGTCAAGGTATCACTGTTTAATAAGACATCGGAAAAAGTCAGTTTATGAATCACACATCGACGTTTGATGGCGCTGAAGTCAGTACCTCGTATGACCACCATTGGCGTTCCGAACTGCGCGACATCGTCTCGGCATAGAACGAATTAGTCTCTGAATCTGATGTTGCAGCAATGTAGCCCACTCAGCCTGTAGTGCATGTGCTAGTTGCTGGAGTTCGTGGGGCTGTGGGTTAAGCTGTCGCACCCGTCTGTCCAGGGCATCCCAAAGATGTTCTATCGGGTTTAAGTCTGGTGATCTGGAGGGCCAGGGCAGCACATTGATGTTCTCATTCTGGAGGAAGGCCCTCGTGACACGTGCCGTATGAGGTCTGGCGTTATCCTGCTGGAATAGCTCCCTCTGGCGGTTGATAATGGGAAGGAGGTGTGGACGGAGGACTTGATCGCAGTAGCGTTGCGCTGTCAGGTTGCCTTGGATCAACACCAACTCACTTCTTCCAGTGTAGGATATGGCTCCCCACATCATCACGCTGCCCCTGCCGAATCTGTCCACCTTGGGGACACAGGCGTCGGCAAAACGTTCATGACGTCGTCTGTACAGCCGCATTCTTCCATCGCGTCGTTCCAACAGAAATCTCGATTCATCGCTGAACCAGAATTGACGCCAATTCATCAAATTCCAGGCCTGACTGTTTGTACACCATTGGACGCGATGACGTCGATGCTGCTGACGCATAACGGGGCCAAAGTAGGGTCTTCTTGCTCTTAAACCTGCCTCTCGTAGTCTGTTCCTGACAGTCTGTGCAGATATCCTTCTCAATCCGGGTATTTGCCTAGCGGTAGTGGTCGCTGTAGCTGCTCGCTGACACAGGTGATGTACCCGGATGTACCTATTTTGCGCCGCAGTGGTGACTCGAGGACGTCCAGTTCTAGGTCCATCTTCCACCGAGTTCTGCTGCCGATATCTCTCCCAGAGACGAGAAATCGTGCTTTGATGAATATTCATTCGACGGGCAACTGTAAGTTGAGATTGGCCTGCTTCCAGGAGACCTTTGGCGATGTGACGATTGGCGCGGCTCTGTCTTGGCATATTGCAGTCTTCACAAACTTCCAAATAAAGTGAATGAAAAAAGACGGAGATCGATCTTTTATACCCATCCACGACGAGATGTGATCCCCGAGTTTCCCGCGCATTGCACGTGCAATACGTGTTCTGTGACATTAAATGCGTCTATCGAAAATCATGCTTTAACATACGGGTTTTTCATGCGGGATGCGTTTGGATATAACGTTTTAAGACAAAAACACAAGAGAAATCATAAACAAAACAAATATTTTTGAAAAACCCACCCTGTATCAATACATTGCGGCATCAAATTATTATTTGCGTTATGCGTTTCCTTTTTGAGAGAGTATATATGAATGAACTCCACAGACGGAACATGACAATGCTGTTTAACCAGAACCATGGATCAACCGAATGGATCTGTATACATTTAATAATAGTTCCTGGAAGGATTCAAAAGGAAAATATCACTTGTAGATATATGTACAGAGACCATTTCGCAACCAGTCTTGGCATATTGATATACCATATCATTGCATAGCCTGTTTTGCTTCAAGGCGCAATAACCAAAATTTAATGATTGAACAAGTCTCGACACGGTCTATTTGTAACTTTGAAAGACGGAGAATGTATGCACGAAAAAGCTACGAATGCGCTTGTCATGGGTTCGAATCCTAGCTTAACGCTGATTAGGATACGTGACTTGTTTATTGGCTTCTATGTAAATCATGTTCCAATTTTCTTCAATATTTAAAACTAGATATTGTATGAGAGACGATATATCTAACTCGATCTCTCACTCACTAATTTTAACTGACTACAAAACCATATTGAGTGGTTCTCGTGGGTTCGAATTCCAGATTCCTCACTGATAATGTATCTGGGTATGTCAGCACCATACCCATACTCATATTTTTCAACAAAATCGTAAGGATCTAATACATGCACCAGATCCGGTTATCCTCTCACATGAAATACGTAAAACTCACTTACAAACATTTAATATTGGTGGCATGCTAGAAGCTGCGATAAATTGAAGACAGATTGGACTTATTGTGATCAGTCTACTCTAGGCACAATACTCGTACCAGTGTAAGCAGATTCACGAAATGTAGACGCATCGTCAAATGACAAGGGAGTTAACTAACTATAAATGTCCCGTTTCCAGTCTATGCAGTAGTCCAATCGAAATCGCCTAGCGGTTCATAAACAACATGGCGACTGCCGTGTAGATTTCGGCCGATTGCATGAATTGCAAAGCATGTGTACCGTCAACTGGGCGTAAATCTTAACACATTTTTTAATCAAGGTGCTCAAGTGATATGATGCACTTCTTTTGGTAAGACACGTTTTATTGCAATTAAGACCTTGATTATCCATCAGATCGTCTTGACAATACGCCGCCATTTTGTTTGAATTAAATGCATATGATTTGAGAGGTGGCATTTGATTGGTCTGCAGGCAGGAAATCATTCGTTATAACTACTGATGGCGCTACGATCGAGCCACGAAATTCTCAGTGTGAAAACTGGACTTTTACAGTCAGTTGACTCCCCTGCCTCGGGAAGATTTATTTCCCCCTACTGTGTCGTTTCAATAAGTTAGTGAGGAAGCATCAGAATAATGTCCCCATGCTAAAGTAGTCACCTGCAATTTCAGCCAGGGAAGATGTCGAGTATGCTCTCGTCCTGAAAAGAAATTAATTCAGACACATTAACCAACAAGAAGATTATAGCCAAATACATATTTTCAATTCTGCTAAAACTATCATATGGTCACGGCATGGTGACCTCATGGTTCATCTTACAGGGGATGCACAGCTATAATTTTAGTCAGCATATGATCAGGGCTCCAGTGTAGGTCTATTTTATTATTTCCCTCATAACAAATATGTTGGCCACACATTTAACATATGTTTACAAGCGTGAATAACTCACTGTCGTACAAACAATGATTTTACCAAACATGTCATAACCTGCTCCCTACCGAGAACTATAGTGATTGTCAATCAAATATTGATAGGTTGGTCTTCCAAGCAAACGTTTTGGGATGTACAGCGACAATTTATGAGAGGGTAACACATTCGTATAGCTCTCATTCACAGGAGAAAAGTCGTGTAGAGTCGAAACACCAGACATGGGAACAACCAGGAAGTACATTGTACTGCAAAGTTTCAGCCCATTGACCCAGATTAGGTGGACAAACTATCGCATCCCGTTGTGTCCGTCTGCTTACAGCACCATCTGAGAACTGTTTACATCTTGACGCATGGTTGTGGTTCTTATTGGTAGTAAAGTATCGTATTGCATTTCCCCCCTGTAGACTGATATTTTCAGACAAACGGGTAATCTTGTTACAGTAGTCCAGAGGTCAGCATATAATTACTCATTACATCAGTTGTAGACTATTGATGGTTATAAGAATGTAAATATTTAAAGAGAACAAATGCTATATTTTGGGATAACACTTCCGGGGATTCGAACCTACACTGCTAGAGTGAGGCACCTAATCACCAGTGTACGAAGTCTGCGATTTAAACCACTCGGCCACCGAGGCTTCAAACTTGTCATGCTGGCAAAAAAACGTTAGTTATATTCTGTGTATAGGGAATTGGTATCACATGCTCATCTGCCTTTTGATGACCTGTTTCGGAATCATATCAAGCCGGATGGCTGAAGTCAATATAAGAATATTGTAACTTACCTCTCTCTTTTAGAGACATGATCTGATGAGGAGAAAAAATATAAACATTGTCAATAATTGCTTTTTATTGAAATACAATTAACAGGGGAGATATTCAAGTGATTTCAGTATTATCTCTTTGGCATGTCCATACGATAGCATGTGTATTAGGGCAGAGAGCAGTAGGGTAAGTAAGGCATCTTCTACATATTGCAAATATGAATACGAAATGAAGCATATTTTTTCTGAAATATGTCATTGCAAAATCATGTCTATTGCTATTCATATAACTTATTCAACTTGTTCTCACAAACGTTAGTGGGCATTTAACTTGTTGCGACAATACATCACATAATAGCGTATAACAGGATGAATACATGCGCACCCAGCAATAGCATATATCAAATATTGGACAGGTTGCTGTGCTTGGTTCTATCACTGATATGGTGTCTGATAAGGGATAGTCGTGAACTAACCTCGTACAGAAGCCACTACCTTTAGGAGGCCAACGAGAAGAAGAACAAACGCCAGGATGCCCCCAGCAGTCCCAGCACATATGATGACCAGGTTGTAGTCCACATCCATGTCAGATTGTTGAAATGTCGTACTTGCATTTTCTGATTCACCTGGCACATCAGTGGTTGGTTGTGATGTTAGCAGATATGTAGAATGAGACGTGTTCTCTGATTCGCGGGACACATCAGTGGTTGGTGGTGATGTTAGCAGATATGTAGAATGAGACGTGTTCTCCGATTCACGGGACACATCAGTGGTTTGAGGTGATGTCACCAGAACTGGAGGAAGAGGTGTATTCTCTGAAACGTTAAAACCCTTTCCATATTCTCGAAAATCTCAGGAAATCTTGACAACCTTGACGGTACCGTCGCTAATGAAATGTAGCGGATTATTTCCGAATATACCGGGTAATGGAAACAGGGTAACTTGCTTTGTAGAGGTTTGACGTTCATTACACGATCGTCCCGAAAGATGGGGCCAACCTAACACAGTTTCACTGAATTGTTGTGATGAGGAAGATCATTAAGCGTGCCTGGGTATGAAGCTGTATATATACACACAAAAAAAAACGTTAAGCACACCCCTATTTCTGAACCATGACAAATGGCAAAAATCATGGCATGGGGTGACTGACCACAGGAGCTGGGCGATACAAATGCCATCGGATAGAACACACATTTGACAACAAATAAAGAAGATATTGGTGAGTTGTGTTTGATATTTACTGACAAAAACATCATGGTAGCACAGGTACTGTTTTTTACCTTAGCAAATACCTAAAAAAAGTATAGAGCTGCAGGATTAAGTAAACGAATTACGTTTGATGTTTCATGTGAAAATGTTCTTTAAAGTCTCTACTTGTCATGACACGTGAAACAGATCAGTAGCGGGTATAACCGCCAAGTGCCCGGATGACGCATTCCCCCCTACGTCTCATGCCTCCAGTCAGACGTTGGATCTGTTGATGGGTCAACAACAACCACTCCTGATGCCATGCT
The DNA here is from genome assembly GCF_023055435.1 of Haliotis rufescens. NCBI lineage: Eukaryota > Metazoa > Mollusca > Gastropoda > Lepetellida > Haliotidae > Haliotis > Haliotis rufescens. Next base: position 915,146 of record NW_025964380.1, read on the forward strand.
GCTTCCAATTGGCGTCACTCTTGTACAGGAGCATCTCGTGCCTGTATGCGCCGCCCAAGAATATCCCAAACATGTTCAAGGGGGTTCAAATCGGTGCTCATTGCTGGCCAGGGTAGAGTCTTAATTGCATTTTCCCTCATGTAATCCACGACTACATGCGAACGATGAGGCCTGGCATTGTCATCCATGTACTGAGGTCGAGTAGCAAGAGGGTGGTTGTCAAAATGAGGAACGACGACTGGCCTCAAAACGTCCCGGATGTACTGAGCCCCTGTTAAGTTGCCCCTTATGGTGACCAAATCCAACTTGCAATCATGAGAGATACACCCCCAAACCATTACCGAGCTCCCGCCGTATGCAACAGTCGGTTTAATGTTCCTGGGGGTGTAGGCCGTGTTCCGGTGCCTCCAAACTCTCGTTCTTCCATCAGTGACGTGGAGCAGAAAGCGACTTTCGTCTGACCAATGGATCCGTCTCCAAGTTCTCAGATTTCAGTTCTGTCGCGCAATACACCATGCTAAACAAGCAGCTTTGTGGTGATGTCTCAACAAGGGACGCTTTATGAGTTGTCTAGCCCTCAGTCTTGCTGCTTTCAGCCGGTTCCTAACGGTTCTGGTGCTGAACCGACGATTGGGCAACCACAGCTAATTTGGCGAGTACTTGTTATAAAATGGTTGTCGGCGTATGAGACGAAGAAGGTCCCTGTCTTCGCGATGTGTCGTCACAGGAGGTCCTCCGGATCTGGGACGGTCCTGTACAACACCCGTCTGAGCATGTTTCTCGACTAAACGGCTTATGACAGTGTGATGATACCCCCAGTGCCTACCAATGGCATTACAAGACATTCCTGCGTTAAGTATGCCGATTATTTGCCATCTTATGGCGTTTGCCGATTATTTGCCTTCGTGCCATGGTCACACAATGTAATGGAATAACTGTCTAAAACCGAGCTTAAGAAAACAATTTTAACGTTTGGATATACTGCGTTTAGAGATACTCGTGGGTAGCATGCTGCACGGGCATACCATGCATGGCACGTGAGCTTTAGTCACGCATGACAGATTACATCATCTCGAGAAAACATAATTCTCCCCGTTATAATATCTTTCATGACTGTTACAAATATTGGGACGAAACATTAATGAAATATATTAAGGTGTGCTTACTTTTTTCTCTGTGTATATGAACAGCACACCAAACGGTGGCACCATGTAGCAAATATTACATAGACTGATATGTTAAGAAGAAATATACCTTTTGGGGTGACCATTTTCAGCAGCACATGTGCGTGAAACCCTCCGGAACTGCATGACCAGTTTTTTGCTTCTGCATTGGTAACCTTCTCAATCATTATCGAAAAAGATGTTCGGTTGCATGAGGCTGTCGTTTTTTCTGATCTGTATATGTTGTTCGGTGCATACACTACTCGACACTGCGTTTCGTTTCGTTTTGTTTGGGCTACGAATATGTCTTCTATATTCCACTTAGTAATAGCCTTCATTTTCCTGGTGTAGCAGGTGAGCTTGACATCCGCCCCCTCCACCACCATGTATGGACTTGTAGATGGGACAATCCACACTGCAACAATGTTACCTATTCATTAACAAGACATATCATTAAATAGTTCCTTTTGGAATTAATGTCGGTACAATGAGAACACACCACGGCGTTAATCGTGGCATGTGACCCTGAACAAAGTAAAATAAATTAATAACATGTCACCATCAATTTCAACTGCAATGGCAATGATAATGATGACAAGAATGATATTTGACTGTAAAGATGTGACAGTTCGTGTCTGACGGTGACGTAAGAAATCATCGATGCATTCTTCAAAACGCAGTATGCACAGACATTGGGTATCGGGATACTGTCATGAGCATGATATCAGAGGCGAAATGTTGGCAAATAATCTTAAAGTGACATTAACTTAAAGTGACATTTTTTATCCTAAAATAGCCATGTCATGTGAACTCCATACTTAAAAGGGATATTGTTTTAGGGTTGTTCTGACATATCACGTTTTGTTAAGGTTCCAATGTTTTGAATCTGGCTATGTATACAGACATATATACACGTTTTTGTAAGATCTGGAGAAAGTATATTCATTGGTAAAAATATATTTATGTGCGATTTCCAATGTATTGAAGGACTATAAATTCATTTTGTCTTGTTTGGGGTGACGTGCATAAATATGAGTTGTAACTTTACACATGCCCATATAGTTGTTGAAAATGTTGTAAATTTTTATCCCTGACATACACACTTGGACCATGAACTGGATCAGCCCTAAAAGGAGGAAACATCATAGTGGAATTATAACTCGCAAGTACATATACTATTACACTATATCATGCAGTTATACTTCATAGGACAAGGAATACAATGTGTGGGTAAAGGCAGAAGCATAGTTAAATTAACTGTAAAACAAATCATACGTCATTATGTGCTCCTATGTGCACAGCCATTCGTTTACAGTGCTGAACGTGATACATCAGTGACTGCTTCAAAGGAAACTAGAAAATATCGGGAAGCGAATGTATGCATGTACTTACGTTCCTCTTCTGAACAAACTCCAGAAAACACACAGGATGCCACTATCACAACCACATACAAGTTATGCATAATTTTCCAGATGACCAACCTTTCGCAACCCGGTCAAATGCAATATGCCTGTACAGTAGCTATGTACAGTCATACATAGTGTGATGCTGATGCGATATGTCTCCGCCCAGTACAAGTGGAATAGGGTGTTGACGTCCGTCATCACTATTTGTAACAAAGGGCACGCTTCCTCCACGTTCAGAAATAGTCTTAACAATACATTTTTAGCGAGACAGCATTATCAGTGGTTCATTTAAGGAAATGGAGGTTCCTCTTATTACAAACTGGAACTACCTCATTTCTTTTTCATATCTGCGATGTGACAAAAATGTCACATGTGTGCAAACGCTAATATTAATTATCCATCTAATCCCCAGGTACACAGTTTTCTCATCATACGTTTCTATTTATTTGTCATCATCTCTTCACCCTTATTCTGTAGTGTATTATAAACATTTAAAAATGACTAGTTCTAGAATATAGAATTTGATATGTGTGTCCTATGATATTCATTTTAATTTGGAGCCCACTTTTGTCCATCGTATAATATTATCACGGCATATTCGTAGCAGCTAGTTATGCTGAGGTTTCTACACATTTTTACATTCCAATCAAATTTAAAGTCAGAAGATTTACAATATATTGGCAAAACATTAATTTTTAATACAAAGCGGTTGAACGCGGGTGCTCGCCTTTTCGGGAACGCCTGGCACCATCAGTATTTGATAGTAATTTATAAATACATGAGCTTGATAAAGTAGGAATCATACAATGGTCTCCTTTTGGCAGCTTGACTCTGGCACGCAAGTCCATCTAAAAAAAAGTGTGTAATATCAACTAGTGTTTTAACTACTTGACTATGGTTTGATCTTTTAATATTGGTTAACATTGAAGATGACCACTTGTGACCAAAGTGATGACATAAATCCTGCTGGGAATCATGCAGGTAGCAAAGGCACTGTAAGTCCCCGTGATCCCCAGTTAGGTGGTCTAGCTTTCGTTGCCAGAGGTATATAGCCCAGTTTTAACTTGTACCAAATCTACTGAAGAATTCTTTGTTTTTATTGTGAACTGGTTTGTTTTATACCTTAACTGTGATACATGACTTACTGTTTTACTGTCCTTTGTCGACGGATATTTAATCATAATTAACTTGTTTTCATCGCAATATGGCTGCAATATTGCCGATGCGATGTAAAATTTTAACTCACTCACTCACTCACTCCTTTTGGCAGCGATTTTCTATGAATGTTGAAAGTGTTTTGTCGTTTTTATAAACATGTTCACTATAACAACTGCGCTTAGTTTCGGATGCACGTATGTCGTGCACTCTCAATTAGGCAGCGTTAGCTACCTTCTCCAGGAGCTGATAATGCGGTTTCGTCCATGACCCCAAATTTACAAAAGTAACAATGTTTATCGGTTTTTTTCTATATGTTTAACTATAAGCACAAGTACGCACGATAAATCATGACTCAGTGAATCAATCTTTTTTATTATACAATGATTCTATAGGCCTAAAACACAATAACTAGTTGCATGTGGCAGAGTGCATCTATGTGACATACATAACATCAAGATGACACCGACATCCTCAAATGTATGGCATGAAAAATGTACACTGATAGGTTCTTTATAACTACTATGGGGCGGTCGGGTAGCCTAGTGGTTAAAGCGTTCGCTCGTCACGCCGAAGACCCGGGTTCGATTCCCGACATGGGTACAATTTGTGAAGCCCATTTCTGGTGTCCCCCGCCGTGATATTGCTGGAATATTGCTAAAAGCGGCGTAAAAACATACTCACTTATAACTACACTGCGATCAGTTTTCATAAGTAGAACGTTTGAATGAGGATCTAGTTAAAATAGAAATAGTTTTTTCATGTCAACATACATTGGGCAAACAAGTAAAACATACGAGGGTTGATTGATATTCTGAGCCCCACATAGAAGACATTGTAAAGGTGTAAAATCTTTTATTTGGATATATTGTCAGAGGTATATAATTGTATGCATTACTCCTAGTCGTAATTAGAAAGATAAAAATAAGACTGACACGTGGAAAGCTAAATGTGGGCTCTTCCATCAGGAAAATGCACCAATCAGCCATTGCCATGGATACAATCCACGAGTGTGGCTTTGAAATTCTTCAGGACCATCATATTTTCCTGATCTTGCTCCGTCAGACTTCAGTCTGTCTCTTGCTTCAACCCATTTCTACTCGAACGATGGTGTCATAGCAGCTGTTGAAAACCTTTTGGAAAGGCAAGAGTAGGACTTCTAAGAGACTGGGGGACACGAGTGGCCCAGTCGTCTAAGGTGCCGCGATTCGCTGTGCAGAGTTGCGTCCCTCGGGCACGCCAGAAACCTTTGATTGTGGGTTCGAATCCCGGTTCGCCCCGATTATGTTTCTAGGTTTGTCAGCACCATACCCGTGCTCGTGGGTTTCACCGAAGTGGTAAACGTCTGAGACCTGCATCACTTCGGGCTTTCCTCCCACATTAAGCTGACACGCCGCGATATAACTGGAATAATGTTAAAAGCGGCGTTAAACCCAGCTCACTCACTCTACGAGACTGGGGTAAAATATCTCCAACATCCTTGGGAAAGGGGTATGATTGAGGAAGGAGATTATATTGATAAACTAAATCATTAGGTCAAGTCTTTCCATGTGAGGCTCACATCACATCACATCAATCACCCTTCGTTCATCTCATCCAACAAGAAATCGGTATTAAAATACAAGCACGCAGCTTTCTGCACTTAGCATTAGCATATCGCTAGTTACTGATAACACCTGTGGATTAGGGTTTGTTCAGGTAAGCAATTTGTAGAATCTGTAACCTTGATATGTTCCATTCTACCCCTATATTAATTTAGAATGCATTATATATTGAACAGAGGACATAAAGCGGGTATTGGTGATTTTTAATTTATCGCTTAGATGTATTGTATTGGTCATTTTTATAGTTGGTGTAATGTGATTCTGATAGATGGATGCACATTGTGTTTACGTTCTCCCATGGCCGCACGCATTATCATCATCTGAAGCATATTTAATCTGAAGCAGACCCCTTTACACTGTCCAAGTCATCTAAGATATTCCTATTTCTTTCCCAGAATCTATCTCCTACCCAAGCTCAAACGCCCGCATTATCTCCCGCCGTACCTAGTATGGTGACCTACCTTTGGTTATTGGTGATCTATAGCCTATTTTTATTGTGAACTGTTATGAATTGTTCCAAATTTTATGATGATATGCTAGTTTTAAATCTACATCTGTGTTCGTCTAGTGTTCTTACTGTCCTTTGTCGACAGATTTTAATGTCTTTATTTATATATGATTCATGTACAACTTGATTTAGTCACGATATGGCTGAAATAGTGCCGATGTGACTATAAATCTTCACTCACTCACTCATTATCTCCCGCCGTGGTCTGCTTCACATCTATATTTTGTGTTGGAAACAATATTTTGTGCAACATGGCGTGTCATTGTGACATGATCATAAAGAATATTGTTCAAAAGCTAAAAACACATATGTAATGTAAAGGATTATTACCTATACGTCTCTAAAATGCCTCATCGATCACGTATGCCTGGTGAGGTGAAACTCCCGGTACCATTCAACATCCTGATTCCGAGCTTTCCAAATATTGAAACGACTGAAATTTCGTCTGAAATAAAAGTTGATTGAGATTGATTTACGTCATTTGGCTCGCGTTCTAAACGGATGGTTACAACGGCCTAGTTATATTCACAGGTAGCATTTTTGTTTAACATATAGAGAATCTCACCCGCGTGACTTTTGATATCAAATATATAAACACGAGTTGATAAAAGTGGAAAAATTCCGAGGCTTGCCATGGATTTTTGCCACTTTTATCCACGAGTGTTGATATATTTGATATCAAAAGACACGAGGGTGAGATTTTATTTATCATTCTTTCAACTTTTTCAATTTGTAGACAGTAATTAGCAGTGTCTTCAGTGTAAAAAGTACTGCTAACAGCTTCAGTAGCAGAGCCATTACTGATGTCATTTGATTGTGACGTCATGGTAACCAGTGACGTCACAATGGTCTCCAAGCGATATCTCCTGTGGGAGCCAGTTTTGGATGATAAAATTCATATGAGGCATACATTATTGAGTATTTGACAAACAGTTAAAGTGTTTCAATATTTAAGTACAGCTAGGTCAAACCAATAAAGAAGGCTATTTGACAAACTGTATCCATTTTAGGTCGATAATTGTCTCTAAACATAGCCACACACAAGGACAATGATCGTCAGCGAGAGAACCATTATTGCCCCGGCACATGTCCCAGCTGAACATGTAACGAACTTCCCCGAGATCTCAGTTAGTGATGCGTTACATTCGGGGGTAATGGCTTCTTCTGTATACGTGGTAGGCGTGGTTGAAACCTCCTGTTGCGAACGCTGCATTTCTAAAATGAAAGTGAAACGTGTTACCATATTGGGCCAAGATGAGTGAGTGAGTGAGTGAGTTGGTTTTAACACCGCTTTTAACATTATTGCATTTATATCGCGGCGTGTCAGCTTAATGTGGGAGGAAAGCCCGAAGTGATGCAGGTCTCAGACGTTTACCACTTCGGTGAAACCCACGAGCACGGGTATGGTGCTGACAAACCTAGAAACATAATCGGGGCGAACAGGGATTCGAACTCACAATCATAGGTTTCTGGCGTGCCCGAGGGACGCAACTCTGAACAGCGAATCGCGGCGCCTTAGACGACTGGGCCACCCGTGCCCCCCGGGACAAGATGACAGAAATATAGTAGGAAATATGAAGTTCTAATTTGTTAGATCCTGCTAACTGCTTTACTAATGGTAAATGAATAATTCCTGTAATACATAGTTTTTCTCTAAGAGAAGTGGCATTGAACTGCCAAACTGAAACAAAAAGAACCACACCGGAAAGTGTAATACCGTGTTTCCTAAGAAGTTTATAAATTATTACAACAAATTTTAATATTAAATTTTTTTTAAGTTAGTCATCAGTAAGATGTTTTGCATAAATCAGGTTTTTGTGTATTTCATTGACCAAGTAAATCGCATTGTACTACACGTTTCAGCGAGCAGTATATTAAAACAATATTCCATCCAATTGAAGACATATTGGTATATATAAGGATGTTCAGGCATTTATTTTATCAAATATTCTGATGAATTATATTGCTCACTTGTAGTTCATATACATACATAAGATTTGATACTGTTCCATGTGTCTATTCTGTTTAAGGGGGCGCCTTCGTGGTCTAGTGGTAGAGCATCTGCGGACGATCAGGGGTTCGATCTCTGGCCGCGTCATACCAAAAGACGCACACGTTCATGCACGTTGCTCCATAAGTGCAATAATCTCGAACGCGACGTTAAACCCCATTTCACCTCACATAATCTGTCTTTGTGTGACGGGGGCGGTCGGGTAGCCTAGTGGTTAAAGCGTTCGCTCGTCACGCCGAAGACCCGGGTTCGATTCCCGACATGGGTACAATGTGTGAAGTCCATTTCTGGTGTCCCCCGCCGTGATATTGATGGAATATTGCTAAAAGCGACGTAAAACCAAACTCACTCACTGACTCACTTCGTGTGATGGAATATGAAATGGCCATATTTACAGATAATCTTACGTCTCACGTTTACCAGTTTATTCTCTAAGTATATATAAGTGATTTATATCCACTGTATAATTCTTTTCCCTGCGTGTCAGGTATATCGTGTGGAATTTAAACAGCTAGGGTATTTATCCCTGTTAACCATCAGTGAACATACAAATTAATGTTAACATTAATTATGTTATGTTAACATATCATAGGTGCGTTCAGTGGGGCAGAAAGATGAAAGGCGATGAATTATACAAGAGATAAAATCATAACACCTAGAAAACATAAGTTGATTCGGAAAATACACACGGTGTAGATACAATAAACACACAAATCCCAATTGACATATTTTGGAGAAGGTACCTTTTTGAGCGACAATTTTCAGGTTGATATCAACATGAAGACCTCCCGAACTGCACGACCAGTTTTGTGCTTCAGCATGAGGAATGATCTTAATCATTATTGACGACGATGTGCGGTTGCACGAGGCAGTAATGGCTTCCCCTGAGTATGCATAGTTCGGTCCATACAATATATGGCAATTTCCAGAAGGCTTTCTCTGTGTTTTGGCTTTGAAAGCATGTTCTTTTCTCCACACAGCGGCTGTAATACCCTCTCTGTTCCTTGTGTGGCAGGTGAGCATGACGTTCGTCCCCTCTGCAACGTTGTATGGACTTGTGGGTGGATCAATCATCACTGCAACACGTAATGATACACGTGTGAACATTACTGAGACCTATTATAATAATAAAAGTCACATCTGTCTATGCGCCTAGTTTCCGTGTTTAAATACTGGGCAATCAACAAAAATATTGGTGACATTTGTTCAAAAGATACTTACGCTCTTCGGTGCAGAGAACTCCAGACAACACACAGACTGTCGCCAGCACATAAAGGTATACCACACCAAGCATATTTCTCAAGGTAGCTCGGGGAAAGCAGACACGTGTATTTATAAAATGATATAACCAGTTGTATCGGAGCTGTCTCTATCACTATTGAAACTGGAGTTAAAGTGTTGTTTCAAGATGCAAACTTCCGTAATGCTCATGCTAATTTTGCGAAAAGGCCTTTTCCTGGTACGTACAATCTAACCTTTGCCTCTACGCCACCGTAATAATTTAATCCACTTGAATCGTATAGTTATTAGGATAGGGCATGAGTTGTCCATTCGTCTGGAGCTTGACGAATGTGTAGAATTCCGTCCATAAATGACTCGGTGGTGGTGAATTGGAATCTCTGATTCGCAATAATGACGACCCTTCGTTTGTCAGCACTGTACCAATGCTCGTACATATAACCAGTTGTGAAGATCCGGGGTAGAATAGGTCTTCAGCAACCCATGCTTGCCGTAAAAGGCGACTATGCTTGTCGTAAAAGGCGACTAACGGTATCGGGTAGTCAGGCTCGCTGACTTGGTTGATGCATGTCATCGTATACCAATTGCGTTGATCGATGCTCATGATGTCAATCACTGGATTGTGTGGTCCGGACTCGATTATTTACCGACCGCCGTCATACAGCTGTAATATTGCTGAGTGCGGCGTTAAGCAACAAACAAACAAACACAACATATCACCAATGTAGTAAATATGTGGGACATCTACTTCGGAGACTTCATCGACATTAACATACATACACCTATAAGTCGAATGCAGTTCAAATGGATGTTAATCGCGTTCATATATCGGATCAAAATTATTCAGTGAACTATGTTTATAACGAACACGCTGATGACGAATTGACCGATATTACGAACTATTATTGGCCCCGTCCATTTGCTGCATATTTGTTGCACGTATGCTTTGAACGAACTACGGTTATAACGAACTCAAATTAGTGGCCCCTTTGAGTTCGTTATAACCGTAATTTACTGTACCTAGAGACCAACAGATGGTTTAAAGAACGGGTGGACAACTATTTCTTTCGCAATTGCCATATCTATAACCCCATATTAGGGGTGCAAAAGTATTTTTTAAAAACACTATATACAGTGGAACCTCGCTTATCCGGACCCCAGAAATCCGGAACATCGATTGCTGTACGATATTGACGTGAAACGAAATAAATACTACAATAAATGTTTCATTTATCCTGAAATCCAGTTTCCGGATCCGGTCCATCAGTGTAAAAAACACTATTGCGTGCCACCTTCCGGACAGCGATCGCACTTGACGACGTTTTTTATGCAATTCATCACTCGGCATCCAACATCCAAAGGGCGGGTATCATGTTATAGCAGTGTTTATTTAATCACGTTATTTTCTGGTGTCCCCCGCCGTCATATTGCTGGAATATTGCTAAAAGCGGCGTAAAACCATACTTACTCACTCACTAATCACGTTATTACACATACTGTTGTGTTCATTGTAAATCTGGACTTCAATTTAATTTCTATTACAACATTTTTATTCAAAATTCAATGTCATTAATTCCTGCGAAATAGTGCGTCATCTCGCACCAACTCACTGTTATTTTCAGCAATACGATCAGGCCCCGAGGTTTTAAAAATATTTCGTGCTTTACTCAATTTTATGCTCAAATTCATGCTTATGACCTTTTATACTCAGATTTGTTCTCAAGTAGATGTTATAAAACATCTTGAGTCTATTCCCAGCTGAGCACAACTCTCGCTCGGCTTGAGCTTGTTCAAAGGATTCTTTGCTGATGACATAAGCGGCAATTTTGAACTCTCCCGTCAAGAAAGGTAAGAAAACAACCCGGATGTTGTTGTCTGCTCATTTAAAATGGCAACGGATGATGTGCCCGATTCAAGAAGGCAGGGTAAGGGGTGGTCAGAGGCGGAGGGTGTGTGTCTCATTCAGGAATTGGTCCAGAGAGAACAACTTTTGTTTGGGGAGATAAAAGGAAGTGGTGTGAAATCCATCCATCGACAGCGGACCCATGGATGGCAAAATATCACAGACATCCTCAACACAACATGCGATTGTTGTTTACTATCATTGGTATATCCCTGGAAAATAACATCACCACCCACTTCCAGGATTTCCAAATAAAAAATCTATGGAAAATAACAAACGTTAAAACAGTTTATCACAATTTGAACAGTTTTTTTTGTATGACATTAATATTTTGATTTTGGCCTGAATTATTGTACCCATAAATTAAAGTGAGTGAGGTTTAACGCCGCGTTTAACAATATTCATGTTATATCGCGGCGTGTCAGCTTAATGTGGGAAGAAAGCCCGAAGTGATGCAGGTCTCAGACGTTTACCACTTCGGTGAAGCCCACGAGCACGGGTATGGTACTGACAAACCTAGAAACATAATCGGGGCGAACCGGGATTCGAACCCACAATCATAGGTTTCAGGCATGCCTAAGGGACGCAACTCTGCACAGCGAATCGCGGCGCCTTAGACGACTGGGCCCCCCGTGCTCCCCGGGACAAGATGAGAGAAACATAGTAGGAAATATGAAGTTCTAATTTGTTAGATCCTGCAAACTGATTTTACTAATGGTAAATGAATAATTCCTGTAATACATAGTTTTTTTCTAAGAGGAGTGGCATTGAACTGCCAAACTGAAACAAAAAGAACCACACCGGAACCCCCCCCCCCCCCCCCCCCCCCCCCCCCCATTGTTGAGATCGACCTCAGTGTTGAGCATGGCCCAAAGCGTACTTGAGATCGTTTGTATGTAATGCTCAAGTTGAGCACGAACACGTACTCAGATTATTTATAACCTCCGCTTACCGAGGCTGAGTAGTGAGTTGACCACGAAACAGATGTGAGCATGGAATCGTCTTCAGGAAAGTTTTATAACCTTGGGGGCATTATTGATGCCTTGAATTTGGTTGGTTGGTTTGTTGTTTATATATTGTGTAAATAATCGAGTCCGGACCAGACAATCCAGTGATCGATATCACGAGCATCGATCCACGCAATTGGGATCGATGACATGCATTAGCCAAGTCAGCGAGCCTGACCGCCCGATCCCGTTTGTCGCCTTTACAACAAGCATAGTCGCCTTTTATGGCAAGCATGGCCGTCATATAGCTGGAATATTGCTGAGTGCGGCGTTAAACAACAACCAAACCAAACCAAACCAAACCAAACCAAACATCCAACAATGGCTAACATTTGACGTCCAAACTAATACATTTTTTTCTCAGCCTTATGCATAAAATTGGCTTATAGATTATATTTCTACAATGAGCTTCAAGAGACATGATAGAAGTAATCCTTGAGGCAGTAACAGGAAATCCTGTTGAGTCGCGCCCAGCCAGACATGAATACTCAGAACACAATGTCACAGTCCACGTCGTGTAATTGGTCATAATAGGCAATTGTTCTCTCTTCCTCTCTCTGTGCATCATGACAAGTGCACTACTTGAAGATTCAGAAACACCATAAACATCATCTTCCGTGTTCAAACATACGACATAATTTCTTACAGTTTAAATATATATTATTAATGTCAAATGTTGTCTCGTCACGATATGGCTGAAGTAATGCCGATGTGGCGTTAAACTTTAACTCACTCACTCACTCACTCACACACTCACTCACTCATTCAAACATAACAATGCATCCAACGTATTATTAACTTGACTTGCAGAACAGTGAGTGAGTGAGTCTGGTTTCACGCCGCTTTTAACAGTATTCCAGTCATACCACGGCGTGTCAGCTTAATGTGGGAGGAAAGCCCGAAGTGATGCAGGTCTCAGACGTTTACCACTTCGGTGAAACCCACGAGCACGGGTATGGTGCTGACAAACCTAGAAACATAATCGGGGCGAACCGGGATTCGAACCCACAATCATAGGTTTCTGGCGTGCCCAAGGGACGCAACTCTGCACAGCGAATCGCGGCGCCTTAGACGACTGGGCCACCCGTGCCCCCGACGTGCAGAACAACTGAAATGAAATACTAAGCGTATCATTACAATACCAGCTGCACTTGAACATTATCCTTGTGACAGTTCTTCCTTGTCAGAATGAGTTGATTCATTTGTGATGTGAAGCCAACTTGGATCATGTTCAAGGGATCATGTTCAAACATAATAAGTACATCTGTGTTAGTTTCTTCTGTTATGAATCAGTGTGTTTGTTTGTTGTTTAAGGCCGCACTCAGCAATTCCAGTTTTTTTACGGCGGTCTTTAAAACTATTTATAGAAGAACCCACGAGGTACGAGTGATTACGGAAAATATGTCACGAGTTGAATTAATGTTATAAGTTCCGAGCTTTAGCTTTAGAGGTTGAATTAAGCGAATAACTCTTCCTGTCAGATCTCCGTCCACTTTAACGAGGTCATTCACTTTGACAGGTGTCAAATGGTCAGCAATTGTTGTTTACACACAACGCAGACGTAGTTTTGTGAGTGAGTCAGTATGATTTTACGCCGCTTTTAGCAATATTCCAGCAATATCACGCTTTAACCACTAGGCTACTTGAACGCCCTTCATCAATGATAGAGTGTCCCGGAAGTTAACGTCACTTTAACGAGTATTTCTCTCAGTCTTTTCAGTTTGGTGAAACCAACGCGCACCGATATTGTGCTCACAATCATAGGTTTCGATCCCACATATATAGGTTCAGGTCACGCCAAAGTGATGCTACTCTGTACATTGGATTGCGACGACTATGTATGAACTGTATGACTTAGATACGTTATAGAACAGTTGTCAAATAGCTAATGAGCAAGGCAATACCAAGCAATGCGACCCGACAAAGTATGTACACTGAGATACGATACGTTGAACACTGTGCTATGAACCAGGAACAAAATCAACATTTAACAACACCCACCACAAGAAGAACACATTAAGAACAAGGAAGTTATAGTAGATCTCCTTGTCAGGTCACGAGATAATTTTGTCTTTGTCTTAATAATGAAGGGGCGGTCGTGTAGCCTAGTGGTTAAAGCTTTCGCTCGTCACGCTGAAAACCCGGGTTCGATTCCCGACATAGGTACAATGTGTGAAGCCTATTTCTGGTGTCCCCCGCCGTGATATTGTTGGAATATTGCTAAAAGCGGCGTAAAAGCATACTAACTCACTCAATTAATAATGATTTTTAAAATATGTTTTACAATTATTTTTTTATAAGTATCATGATATGATTGTGAACTGCTTCATGACATTTTTTAATGATAATAATTTGAATTCAATATGTGCGTAATTATGTACTGGTATGTTGGTGTCAGCGGATTAAAGGGCAGGATAAATAATTGTGTAACTGAATTTAGTTATGTTTTGTAAATCGTAGAATCACACAATCTTGAATTTTCTGGGTGTACATGCTTTTTAATTTTGATATGATAAACTATTTTGTTCTATTTATGTTGTCAAATGTGGTCCTTAAAATGTGTGGAGGACAAAATTATGTCCGATGCAATTCCTTATTTTGACTTGTACCATATGTTCCGTGTTGTGTTTTTCAGGTGAACAATTGACTTACCTTTGCATGTGTTTGTGACGGCTAGATGGGCAGGATACGCTCACCTTTTCGCCGCACCTGGTGTCATCACGATTGGATAGTGATTCATAAACACCTGCTCAAGATACAGTCTAAATCGTACAATCGACTCTGCTTTTAGCACAAATTTCTTATAAATATGGAAAGGGTTTTGTCGTTTCTATTTATCCGAACTTGGATGATCTGATACTCTTTGCCTTCATCAGAGAGTGCCGCCTCCGTGGTCTAGTGGTAGAGCGTCCGCCCGGAGAGCGGAAGGTCCAGGGTTCGATCCCCGGCCGCGTCATACCAAAAGACGTTAAAAGATGGTACTTGTTGTTACCCTGTCTGGCGCTCGACATTAAGGGGCTAAAACAAGGACTGGTCGGCTCGGAGTCAGTATACTGTGTCTGAGTGGGGTATTCATGTTAAACTGCGGCATGGTATCTCAGTATGTTAGCACTATAAATCGGCATCAGTCCAGACTAGTACAAGCAGCCACACACACACACGTGCATGCACGTCGCTATATAAGTGCAATAATCTTGGACGCGACGTTAAACCCAATTTCACCTCACCTCACCTCATCAGAGAGTGTTTGCTTCATGTAATTCTGTATGCATAGTACACGTACACATTATTCAATACATAATTATGTATCATTTCCAGCAATTTGTTTCCCTAACGATGACAAAATCGTTATGTTCTCAACTCGATGAAATAAAACGAAAACCAGGCGACGCCAACTGAACAACTTTGGGGAGTCTAAATACCGATATTAGACCGCGCGAGCCCTATGGAGGAATTCAGCCTTGGATGTACTGTCTGCATGTGGGTACTTCCGTTTGTGGGACTGAACTCATTTACAAATATTAAAAGTATGTTTTCGGGTTATATTTGAGAAACAAAATTGTTACAGTATTAAACCATACGCTGTACACTGTACCAGCATGCATGACGTTGTTCAGAAATGTCTGTCGAATTGCATGCAACAAACATACCGATCTCTTATTGAATAATACATTCTTCCAAAATGTTACTGAGTGACGGTTAGAACAGTATGCCCTTTATATCACGGCGTGTCAGCTAAATGTGGCAGGGAAGACCGAGGTTATGCAGGTCTTAGACATTGCACACTTCAGTTAAACCGACGGGCATGTATGGTGCTGACAAACCAAGAAACATAAGTGAGTTGGGTTTAACGCCGCTTTTAACAGTATTCCTGTTATATCACGGTGTGCCAGCTTAATGTGACAGGGAAGCCTGAGGTTATGCAGGTCTTAGACATTGCAAACTTCAGTTAAACCGACGGGCGTGTATGGTGCTGACAAACGAAGAAACATAAGTGAGTTGGGTTTAACGCCGCTTTTAACAGTATTCCTGTTATATCACGGCGTGTCAGCTAAATGTAGGAGGAAAGCCTGAAGTGATGCAGGTCTTAGACATTGCACACTTCAGTTAAACCGACGGGCGTGTATGGTGCTGACAAACCAAGAAACATAAGTGAGTTGGGTTTAACGCCGCTTTTAACAGTATTCCTGTTATATCACGGCGTGTCAGCTAAATGTAGGAGGAAAGCCTGAAGTGATGCAGGTCTTAGACATTGCACACTTCAGTTAAACCGACGGGCGTGTATGGTGCTGACAAACCAAGAAACAATCAGGCCGAACCGGGATTGGAATACACGTGTTCCTGGCACTTCAAAGGGACGCAACTCTGAACAGCGTTTTGAGGCGCATTAGAAACATATTCGGGTCAAACCGGGATCCAGACACACGCCAATAAGGTTCTGGCAAGGATTAAGGTGTGCCTTAGGGTGTTTCGAAATAAATGGAAGTTGATTTCTTATAAACATGTAACATTGGTGACAACGGATAGATATTTGCCAAGAAAACGTCGACGGCGTTTGCCTCCGACAGTTTAATGCAAAAAAAATTTGATTGAGTGAGTGAGTTTGGTTTTTACGCCGCGTTTAGCAATATTCCAGCAATATCACGGCGGGGGATACCAGAAATGGGTCTCACACATTGTACCAATGTCGGGAATCAAACCCGGGTCTCTCGGCGTGACGAGCGAACGCTTTAACCACTAGGCTACCCGACCGCCCCGATTTCAACTTTAGACAACCGTATCGTATTACTATGTGTTTGTGTCATGAATGTGAACGCGGAGTCGGAACAGCACTTATCCTTTGCCTCAAGCAACCCATTAACATACTCATCAGGATGGAGAGGTTCAACTCAGAGTCAAAAATTATAAAGTAAACACATTGTCGTATGACTTCCTTTTAGATTCATTTCGTGAACAAAACTCCCACATGACAAACGAAGGTTGGAGAACAGTCGCAGGCTGACGAGGATCCGGAGAAAGAGGTAAGTTTTGATGGAAATTGATATCGAAGTATAAACTGAAGAAGCATTTGCTTTATTCATTCCAGAATATGAAAGAAAGTGAGAATTATTTTACTTCAAAATTTGTCGCACAAGCAAACAGAGGTGTAACGACAAAACGACCTATCAATACATAAAAACATAAAGACAAGGTAAATTTCAATGGTAGTATGGATGCCGTGCTACCTTATTGATAGAGTGAGTGAGTATGGTTTTACGCCGCTTTTAACAATATTCCAGCAATTTCACGGCGGGGGACACCAGAAATGGGTCTCACACATTGTACCCATGTACCCATGACAAGAACATGACATACAAAACATGAATCATTTTATTTTTTTTAATCAAGGTGCTCAGATGATTTGAAGCACTCTGCAAGGTAACACCCGTTTTATTACAATATAGATATTGATTATCGATCAGATCGTCTTGACTGGGCGCCTCCATTTTGTTCACACACACACACACACACTCACTCACTCACTCACTCACTCATCTGGAGATCCGTTATCTCGAATATACCGATATCTCGAACTATTCTCCGGTCCTTCCCGCCTCACTCTATTAATGCATTTGCTATACCTCTATTAAAAATCTTGCAATATTCCATTGGTTCATCCGTACAACGTGGCGAAATGAAATTATACATTTCAATGAAAACCTTATAAAAGTCTTCATAACTTAGATTTCGGTATAACGAAAACGAAACATTACAGCAGGCACGGGTGGCCGAGTTGTCTAAGGCACCGCGATTCGCTGTGCAGAGCTGCGTCGCTTGGGCACGCCAGAAACCTACGGTTGTGGGTTCGAATCCAAATTATGTTTCTAGGTTTGTCAGCACCATACCCGTGCACGTGGGTTTCACCGAAGTGGTAAACGTCTGAGACCTGCATCACTTCGCGCTTTCCTCCCACATTAAGCTGACACGCCGTGATATAACTGGAATGATGTTAAAAGTGGCGTTAAACACTACTTTTGACGAGGTCAATATGCGAAAACAAGCACCAACCTCTTCGGCGGCCTCGGTCCTGTCAGACCACCTCAGGTCCCTTGTTTTCGCATATTATTGACCTTTTCTCGATACAAAGATCGAGAGAAAAACACATGGTGCAATCAAGAAGCTTAGACTCGGTCCCAACTTTATCATAATCTGTTGTACCTTTATCTTGAAGTTCATCACTTTTGAGAAGAAGCATTTCAGATGGTAGTGAGAAATTCTCTTAGATATATCCATGATATGATTTAGGATAGGGGTGTGTGTCTATGTGTTTTTATGTTTGTCCCCGAAAATAGTCAGTTGCAGTGATTTATTTGTTTTCAGTGGCAAAGTTACATGCGGATACATGTCTATATAAGCAATATCCAGACCATGACCAACGTCAATATCCTGGTACTGTTGTCTATCGCTGCGATACAAGGTAGGATCAAGATTCATTGCTTTTCTGTACAGATGTTAAGGTTCTCTTTGCCATATGTATACATACATTCCTTATATATTTCCAACCATATTGTGAGAAATGGCAATATGATTCGACGACAATCCTTAGTTGACATCTTCAATCTAATATTGAGAGACAGCTACAATTATGTCTCATAAAATTAAGAAATGGTCACTGGAGATTGGGTTTAAATTCTATAAAGCGAAGGCAAACTGTATCGAATTTTTCGAAAATATAACCCACAGAATGACCCTGAACCCTATTTTTGGCTGGTATCCTATTATTTGACTTTAGTTCTCATTTCAAAATGGGGAGGGGATCAGACAACCCTCCTTCATTTATATCGTTCTCTTATCCGTTCCAAACTCGATTATGGCTCCATAATTTAGGGGTGGGGGGCTGCAAAAGCAACTTACAAATATTACATTCAGTACATCATCAAGGCCAGTCGATAGCTTGTGTGTGGAGGCTGATATACCATCTCTCAAGCAATGTCGAATTGAACTTTCATTGAACATGTTACTAAACTACACTCAAATCTCTCTAAACCAGTATATGATTGTGTGTATAATCCCATGAATGAAACATTATATCAATCAAAACCCAAACTTGTTCAACCTCTAGGGTACAGAGTTAAGCCACACCTTATCGCAGCTAATGTCGATCTTTACACTATCTCGCCATCCCAGCTGCTGTCTACACCTCCTTGGCAAGTAGTTTAACCGGAGGTAACCTAAGACCAACTTCCCTAAACATATCTGACACAAACCAATTGGTCTGTCAACAAGATAATGCCAAAATATGAGTCTCATGGCTCTGTTTTTATTGATGGTTCCAAGAATGGTTTGATTGTTTGTCATGCCTTTAGGCAATACACAATTGTTCTCCCAATCATTCGTTGATACTGTAAATCGTGAAATTAATGCGTCTCCAAAAGAATGCGACCGCTGGACCCTAGTCAATTATGCGACTCAATATGAATGCGACACCCCCCTCCTCTCAAGCATTAGTGGATTTATATCTAAAGAAAATGTCCTCTGTCAGGTTTACAGGAGAATCCTCACCCTCATCCAACCTTACGTTAATCCAATCACACACCAAATAGCACCGCTCATTAGCACTGATTAGAGTACTTCCGCTAAAACAATACATGCGCGCTGGCTCGTGTCGGCCTCTGACGCAGTCACAAAGAACAAAGACACCGTGTTGTGTGGGTGGCGTCTGTCTGGACTTGCAGGTGTGATCAGTGATGACATAAGTGAGTAGAACTCTTGTCTTGACCCCAGCAGTGACAATTCACAGGATGTAATTAGTGTTTGAATGGCATTGTTTATATACTTATTACAAGAGCTGCTAAAAAAACAGTGGTATTTCTGCTATCCAAAATGTCTTATTGTTGATATAAATGCGTTGTTTAATAATGCGAGCAAAGACCACTCGCATTTTTCGCATTTAATTCACGCTCGCGTTAATTTTAAGATTTACACTACTTGAAATTTTAGAATTGACTAATATTCTCGCCACTGGCCAAATACGACATCGTCCTTTGCTGGTTGCCCAGTCATGTTGGAATTGCTGGTAACACTAGGGCTGATGATACTGTGGCAAAGGCAGCACTCAACAAATAAGTAACACCACTTCTTTTACCATATACAAACCCATGATTAGATGCTACATCAAAGATATAATTCAAAAGGAGTGGAAAAAATCAACCCTAGGTCATACCTCTTTGGATTGCCATTCGACACATGCAAAGTTGTTTTGCGACGATTTCGTATTGGCCACAGTCGATATTCCCATGAATATATACTCTTCAAAAAAAGAAACTTGACATTGACTTTCAAAATGTAATATAATGCGATTGTTTCAAAATAGGACACAGAAACCATAACTGTAACACTGTTTGAAGATCAATGTACACAATGTTCAAAACATCAATCGTGTCACCTAGACAGACACACGTACACGATACAGTTAATGTCACAGGGGTACAGAAAATGTCAGTATCGGTTGTACCCACCACGTGCATCAATCACCGCTTGACACCGACGACCCATAGATGCAATCAAGTTGTCAATAACACGCTGTTGGATGTGCTGCCATTCATGCTGAAGTGCATCAAGAAGCGCCGAAAGTGTTTGGGGCGGTGGATTCCTTCTGCGAACGCGTCGATCCAACTCGACCCACAGATGCTCAATCGGGGACAAATCTGGTGACCGGGCTGGCCAAGGTAATGTCTGGATGTTGTTGTGCTGAAAGAAGTCCTGACAAACACGTGCAATATGCGGTCGAGCGTTGTCCTGCTGGAACTGTCCGCCATGAACTTTGACGTGAGGAAGAACGTAAGGCTGTAGGATCAAGACTCTGTAACGCACACCTTTCAATGCACTTGCCACATGCACGAGAGGCGTCCTACCACCGTGATGAATTCAGGCCCATACCATGACACTCCCGCCGCCAAATGGGACAACCTGCTGCACACAGTTGGGGACGTAACGTTCACCCCGACGTCTGTAGACACGTGCGCGCCCATCAGCACGTGTGAGTAGGAAACGGGACTCGTCAGTAAACAGTACATTTCTCCACATTGCACGCGCCCATCTAACCCTCTGTTGGCACCAAAGCAGACGGTCCGCCAGATGACGTGGGGTCAATACATGACGTCGAACAGGTCTTCGTGCAAAAAAGTCCAGCCTCCCTCAGTCTGTTGCGTACCGTTTGATCTGATATTCTGCGTACCCCAGGGATCTGTGTGGTTGTAGACGTGGCTGTGGTAGTGCGGTCTCGGAGGTGTCGCAGCCGGATGTATCGATCTTGTGCTTGGGTTGTCACCCTTGGTCTTCCTGACCTTGGTCTGTCGTCAACTCTGTTGGTGTTGTTGTATCGGGTCCACAGTGCGGAGATTTTCTGTCTGGATACGCCAAAGTGCCTGGCCACTTCTTGCTGAATTGCTCCAGCTTGTAATCTCTCAATGGCGTTGTTCCGTTGAGCTGCATTCAGTCTTGGCATTCTGTCACCGCCTCTACTGCCGTTATAAGGACTGTATGAACAGCCGTTGATGTGGATTTTTATACCAATTCAGCAAGGGGGCCTGCATGCCTAAATGCAGGATCCTGTGCTGCACGTTTTTTACGGGCGGTTGCGTTTGGATGAAGCTGTAAATTGATCCCCAAACGCTACGTGTATGTGCTTTGCATGTGTTTTCGCGAATCTTAGACACATCATCTTTCTGTTTGACTTATTTGGTTCTCATTTAATGTAATAATTTGAGATATTTGGCAAAAAGTGGTTTTACATCTATGTCAAGTTTCTTGAAGAGTATATATTGAAAGTTGAGGATCCTCTGTTTTGTGTACCTTGTGATGAGAGAATGACAGTGAAGCATGTTTTGCTTGACTGTTGATTTTTTCTCTCACAAGAGATAACTATTATCATTTGACACCTTTTTTTATATCAGGTTTGTTTCATATCTGATATTTACCTTACTGTTTTAGTGTCCTTTTAATTTCTGATCGCGATATGGCTGCAATATTGCGATGTAGAATGTTAACCCACTCACTAACTCTCATTCATTCCTAAACATATATAAAAATATATACAGTGACTGCAAGTATGAAAGCGTCGTTTTTAACATATATAGGCATTGGACGCTTTTCGGCGCTCCCTAAACGCGTCGAAAATTGATATCGGAATTTAGTGCGACAGTACGATGTTATCAAAATCCTCATTTTCTTGACTGACAAATTTGATTGAACTACAGCGTTTACATGTATTTCATTGGTCAACTATCGCATGTTAGATTACACGTTTGATGCATGGAGACTGTTTGCTTTCTTGCTCAAATTTGCCTTTCTGTGTGTTAAGCAATTTTGAAGATTGTTTACAGCAAAATTCTTTATCTAACTCATTGTAACTGCTGCAAGCTTTCATCCTATTTGCCCATTAAATATTGCAATGATATTGCAAAGGTAAGAATTTTAGTCAAGATCAGTTGGACAAAGACAAGGCTCAGAATTGGCTATCGAACATAGATAATACTTACGCTGTCAAACATATATATATAACCAAACAAATATCCAAATGCAAATGATCTGCTGTGCTCTCTGGTTTGATTAGCTCACTTTCCCTGCCAGAGGAACCTGTTGTCTCTACCTGCATAGTCTGCCCTGCGTCTTTCCCTGCAGTTGGCCAGAGCCCTAGGCCCGAACCAACCAGCAGAGGCGGTCTGTGGTGGGACAGATTCATACTGAATTGGGCTGCCAAGCTTAAAGTGGACGGAAGCTGTTCAGTGAGAGACTTGGATAGATCTAAGGAAAAGGCCAAAGTCAGTATCACCTGGTATCAGAGACGTCACAGGTGCTCCCAGAAAGTTGTTGATAACATCACAGGGCTGGCATAGAGATCCAAAATCCGGATTTCCTGCGGGGCCTACTCCTATAGCCTCAATGCAGCGAGGATTCAATATTTGAGTTTCCTATTAAAACCCCTCACCCCGAAGTGTATGTTTTGAGGCGTGTAGAAATAATGCCATGTGAATTTTTGAAATCCCCGAAAAGTACTACATTTAATTTGGCCACGACTATCCCACAATGATAAACTTAAGAAAAACCTTCATACTTTGATCCGGCCCGTGAAGATTCGGGGTAGAATAGGTCTTCAACAACTCATGATTGATGTGAGAGGTGACCATCGGGATCGGGTGGTCAGGCACGCTGACTTGGTTGATGCATGTCATCGTATCCAAATTTCCTGGATCGATGCTCATGAGGTCAATCACTTGATTGTCTGGTCCACACTCGATTATTTACAGACCGCCATCATATAGCTGGAATATTGCTGAGTGCGGCGTTAAACAACATGAACACAATCATACTTTGATCCAAGGTGCTTTTTTTACAAAACGTTGTGACCATACATATGGTTACATATCTATCTTCAGAGGTTTGGAACAATTTGCAAAAATGAAAGGAAATGCCACCCAAAGCTGTACTTCCTCGTTGACAACAGTTTTGGGGTAAGACATTTTGGCAAGAAGTAGGCATCTCCATGGGCACCAATTGTTCTCCCCTTCTTCCTGGTCTGTGTCTTCATGGAATTTCTGAACGGATTGGCAATATTGAACCAAGAGAAACTGGCCACTAAGTGTAACTTCAGGTACATCGAAGATATGATATCGTATCATGACAGTCAAAAAGTCAGTTCCCGTCCACTGATTTACTCACTCGAACCAGAAATACAGGAGACCATGGCCAGTCAGACCGCCTCGTCTGTTTCATAGTAAGATCTTGCATAAGACTCAAACATCTCCACAAGACTGTGTGACAAGACGGATGACTTTAACTTTCCTTTATGTCGAGCAATATTCAAGCACCTCAAGCTTTTGGAGTCAACATTTCACAACTTCTGGGGTACAAGTGAACATGTCGAGAACATCTTTATATACTTACGAATACAAGCAACTGCTTCAAGTAAGGTTGAAAATAAATATAAAATTATTCTGAAATAAAAACATGCACCATTCAGACATGGCTCAATACTAAAGTTGGGGGCACGGGTGACTCAGTCGACTAAGGCGCCGCAATTCGCTGTGCAGAGTTGCGTCCCTTGGGCACGCCAGAAACCCATGATTGTGGGTTCAAATCCTGCTTCGCCCCGATTTTGTTTCTAGGTTTGTCAGCACCATACCCGTGCTCGTGGGTTTCACCGAAGTGGTAAACGTCTGAGACCTGCATCACATCGGACTTTCCACCCACACCAAGCTGACACGCCGTGATATAACTGGAATACTGTTAAAGCGGCGTTAAACACAACTCACTCACTCGCTCAATACAAAATTGTCAGACCTTTTTATTTTTATCAAAACATATCTTTGGAGACGTTATCTGCAGCAGGGCAAAACTCATGACTTGCCACGGACCGGTCGTCCACGAATGACCGTCAACAGGACAACCATATTCGGTTGGTGCATCAACGGAATCGACAACCGGCAGGTACATAAGCATCTCGGACAATTCCTTGGTTTGGGACAATTACTGGCTGAACTGTACGCAACTGGTTTATGGAGTACAACATCCACATCTGACGTCCAGCAGGTCGTCACATTTTGCTTCCACGCCACCGCCAGGTGCGCCTAGTTTGGTGTAGACATCATACGAGGTTCCGAAGACAGTATACCATTCACAGATGAGTACAGCTCTGATGGTCGTGTAGGTGTCTACAGACGTCCAGGATAAAGTTTTAGCGACGCTTGCGTTACAGTTTGGGGGTGTGCGTGTAATGGTATAGCCGTCCTCTGTTTCATTGCAGTGATCATTATGCGAACCACGAAATGTTACTACCAGACAGCATCTTGTTTTCTAGCAGATGAGTCAATATTCATCACAAGACTGGTCAATACTGATCAAGTGACGAGTCAATATTTGATGTCTGTGTAAAGTCACGTGATTTGGGGGTCTTCATTGAAATGTATTGCCACGTGGTACGGAAATTGAGGCGCCCAGTCAAGACGATCTTATTGATGATCATTATCTATATTGTAATAAAACGGGTGTTGCCTCGCGAAGTGCATCAAATCATTTGAGCACCTTGATTAAAAAATTCATGTTTTGTATGTCTATCTGTGTTTGTTGTTTTTGTGTGTGTGTGTGTGTGTGTGTGTGTGTGTGTGTGTGTGTGTGTGTGTGTGTGTGTGTGTGTGTGTGTGTGTGTGTGTGTGTGTGCGTGTGTGTGCGTGTGTGTGTGTGTTCAATTATGATCGTCACACACCTGCAAGATTATTATGCCTCATAAAATGTGAGTTTACCGACAAACCAGGTATGTTTTGCTTAATTTGAATCCTGCTGCGCCAACATCGTTCTATGCGGCATATTTGTTTATTTACTTGAAGTGTCAAGTCAGAATACGTCAGCTGTGTTCACCGGTAACCTTTGCCACCATCCAACGGAGATCAGAAATCTGATATTGCAAGCTATACCTGACCCACTAAACTCTTTAACGTGTCATGTGTGTTTGAGGCAAGTCTCCAACTCATTGGCTTTTTATTCGATCCTTAGTCCAATGGCGGAACATAGTGACGTTTTCTTGTTTGCAGTGCTGATGAAATTCAATCCTGCATTTAACACTTGTTCTTTTTTATATCATTTCATTGTCATGTTGATAATAACATAGACTAAAGCGTGCCAATGTTGTTGTTTTCTGTCAGTAGAAAAACATTGACCGAAAGACCGAAAATATTAACATTTGAGCTTAAATGAAGGTCAATGACCTGTATTAATGTAATCCACTCATTCAAAATGACAGATTCTTGAAAGTCATTTGTGTTGTGTTCACCGCCTGGGTTCCCTGTAGTCTGCAGTGGACTCCGTACCCGCCTTGTTCCTGGTCCTAATGCCGGACGTCTCGAGGTCTACTATGGGGGATCATGGGGAACGGTGTGTGATGATCGATTTGGTCAACCCGATGCTGAGGTAGCCTGTAGAGGACTTGGACTTGGGCTGTATGTATCAATAATATGTTTACATTTTATTTATTTTTTATTTTTTGTGGGGGGTCATCACCGATTTCCATTCAGAATTAAATGTCATCACTATTTTGCAATTATGGGCCCAATAGAATCTGTTTCGGTAGTTTAATGGAGATCATTTATACTCTGTCGTCGTTTTGAAAATACAAGTCCGTATATATTGGTTGACATGGGTTTTCATTGGTATGTATGCTATCTGTATTTAAATGCATATATTGGGTTCTGGCATGGTCATTCATTTACCGTTCTTTAATTCTTATGTATTACCATCTTCACATTCCAGAAAACATGTCTATGTCAAGGGTTTAGCTTATTTCGGACAAGGCAGTGGCAACATCGTGATGGATGATGTTGGATGCAGTGGCACTGAAACCTCCATAGACTTATGTTCACACAGAGGGTGGAACTCTCACAACTGTCACCATTCCGAGGACGTTGGTGTAGCTTGTTTCGCAGGTGCTTGCACATTTATATCTGAACATATTTGTCGGCGGCTCTAAATCAAAGACGTATCCACAAATGAATTTCCTAATTATTTTAATCCTTATGATGCAGGTCCAAAATGGTTGTCATCGACTAAATTAATCAATAAATTCCTTAGCGATAGTTTTGGTATTCTAACTACTTTTTTGACACGTTACGTATAACTGCTTCCAAAAGCATCAACAAAACCCATACATTATCGATAAAGACACAAAATGCATCACTTTGGTTACATCATCAGGACTATCAATTCGCACTCTAATTGACGCAAGATCCCAACTCGTTAACCAGATTATAAAACAAATATTTCATTAGTAATAATACTCCAAAAGAGTTAACTACAATGATGTTACCTCTAACCAATATCATTTTCTACCACAAATACATGTATGCCTTTCTTCTCTCCTTTTCCCATGATATCATTAGTAGACTACAGATAGGCATAACCTAAAAGTCTCTGCATTGTCTAAGAACAACAAGTGAACGTATCTCATAGTATGTGCCATATTCAAATGTATATTACAAACAGTAATTCTTCTATTTTAACAGACAGTTCCGGGATTCAGAAGCATACCAACGTTTCATTAGACTTGAGCACTGTGCGGGTCTTCTCAGGAAGTACCGTTACGATCATGTGCAGTGTACGTTCTATAGTGGACGGTCCATACTCCTTGACATGGTCTACCAATGGCTCAAGTTTCGGAACATCCTCTACCTTTAACTGGCGGCTTGTAAACGTGGACAATAATCAAACACTGACGTGTCTTGTGGACAAAGATGGACAAAGATTAGGAAATGCGTCTATTTTCCTGTCTGTTTTGTGTGAGTTTATATTGGTTTAAAAATTATCATATATACACATACACGTATGCCACCCACCATATTTGTGAGCTGTTACTTTTGGCACTTAATGATGACTTTTATAACGAGATGTACGATTGTCATAAGCCGTATATGTAAACCTCATGTGATGCAAAAGTTGCCCCAAAGCAAGTTTATCTTGTGTTCGAAAAGAATATGAGCAGAAAGGAATTTTACCGAAGACCAGAAGGATTAGAAAACATTGAACAACTTTTTTTGACTGTCATGATATCAGCTGGCCATATCAGGTGTCACATAGACACCCTAGGGAGTGCAGAGTCTATTGCAAGACAGAAACGTCAGTGACGTGTGTATGATCCACGGACATTGACCACAGCTTCAACACTACGCCTCATACTCATTACAAGTCGTTGAATGCTTCTCTGAGGCAAACGGATCCATTCTTCATGAAGTGTGGCTTCAGTCCAACGAGATTTTGAACTTGGGGATCACGATGTCTGATTTTCCGGCCAAGAATGTACCAGAGATGGTCAATTGGATTAAGATCCGGACTACAGGCCAGCCAAAGAAGAGTGGCAATAGCTTCTTGACGCAAATATGCCAAAACTGCCCAAGATCTGTGTGGTCTAGCATTGTCGTCCATGTAAACAGGTCATGTCTGAAGAGGATGGTTGTCAAAATGAGGGACTACCACTGGACGAAGAACGGCATCTTGGTATTGTTGGCCATTCAGGTTTCCACGAATTGTCACCAGCGGAAGTTTGCAGCCGAAGGAAACACAACCCCCTATCATGAGAGTCCCCCGCCACATGCTAAGGTCTTCTGGATGTTCCTTGGTGCAAAACGAGTGTTACCTTGCCTCCAAACACGTATTCGACCATCAACAGTTCGTAGCAGCATTCGACACTCGTCAGACCAATGGATCCTTCTCCAGTTGGCGTAGTCCCATCGACTACAGGCACGACACCATATCAGACGATTCCGCATGTGCCTCTCAGTCAGTTGAGGACGTTTTACTGGTCTTCTGGCGTTATAACCAGCCGCTCTGAGGCGACGCCTTACGGTCATCGTCGAGAGTCTCTGATGCGTAATCCACTGCAGTCTTAAATCTGTTGAAGTGGCAAATGGATTTCGTCTGACTATCCTGAAAAGACGTCTATCCTCTCTGTTAGCGGTCTTTCTTGGCCTACCAGACCTATGCCTGTCATTGACATCATTGGTTTGACCATGTTTGGCAACCCATGTGATGACGACCCATTTGTCTTGCAATGACCCTGCATGACATGCCAGCATTTTTCATGCCTATCACTTGCCATCTTTCAGCGTTCGTTAACTTTCTCCTCACCATGGCTGATTTTCAACCCCTATTGGAAGGGGAATCTCACACAGGAGCAAAATGCCATCACGTGTCTGAAACTTGAATTTCACTATTTATAGGGTAGGGGAACTGCAGCAACACGTAAAGCACGCTTTCCTTGTGGTATCTGGACACATTTGGGTTCATGAATCTATGGAAGCCTAAATCAGTAATACGTCATCATATTTCGTATTTCTGATTCCCACACGTGAATCAAGAGACTATGAATATGGTTGCGCTTAACTTTTGTGCATGTGTATATATGCAAAACCACAACAAGCTAATATATAAAAGCGACAAAACCATTTCCAAATTCATAGGAAACATCTGACAAAAGCACTTATAGTGATGATAGCATGACTTGGATGAAGCCAAATGTACAGAAAGATCAAAATGATGTTATGTGAGTGCTTGATTACCTATGTTATTCTTATTGAACTTTTGGCTTTATCCAATTAACTGTATGCTACTAGTTATCTATTACCTGTTGTCAAAGATAATCTGCTGCTTTTCACAACATGTCATACATGTCTCTCAACGCTTGGTTGTTGTTACTCCAGCTTGTTAACGGTGTAAGAATCTACATCGAAACGTCGCTATATGCAAAACATCAGTAGTTGTTATCCATAAAGTTGTCCGTTTTCTCAATAAGCATACTGATTCAACACATCATGACTCTCTTGCAGTATGCACACAGTTTCAAAGTGACTAAAAGCTTCTAAACCATTATCATAATCTAATGTAAGATTCCGACTATATCGTAATCATGTTTTCGCGAAAAGGCGAAGGAAGCGATGTGATATTTAGATATGTTCTCTGAACATCCATTACTATCGCTACATGTGACACATAAATCTACTTCAGACCCTCCGGTCGTGTCCTGTCAACGGGAATATCATGTCCCATATGATACATCTGTGACAATCAGTTGTTCAGTGGATGCCTCGCCCCAGCATGACAGTATTTCCTGGTGGCAGACAACTCCGACCAGACAACTACTTGGGACAGGAACATCGTCATCATTCACTATGGAGAGGGTCACAGCTTCACAATCCATTGTTTGTACGGTTGTAAACACAATGGTGAATAATGAGGGTGAAAACCGAACTGGGAACACTTCCTGTGAAATGAACATCAGAGTACAACGTCAGTGTACATTCATTGCCTAATAATTATATATTTTGTTTTATACTTATGCTTGTCATAAGAGGCGACTAATGGAATCGGGTGGTCAGACACGCTGTCTTGATTGATGCATGTCAACGTATCCCATTTGCGTAGATGATTGTTCATGATGTCAATCACTGGGTTGTCTTGTCCGGACTCGATTATTTACAGAACGTCGTCATATAGCTGTATTATTGCTGAGTAGTGCGTTAAACAACAAACAAACAAACATTGTGCATGATTCAAAATCAAATGTACAGTCATACTATCTGGCACCAACACGTTCAGAGTATCGTTCAGGATCTCTCTGCAAGACAAATTAGCGGCAGCTTGCACACGGTCCATTCAGTGCTGATGTGAATGTGAAGGATAGAATGAAATACATTCGAAGAGATATGTATCGTTAAACACTGGCACGAGGCTTAATGACCAAGCATGAACTAAGTAGGTTTGTGAAAAGTAATAACAAGGTCATGGAATAGGGTGATGCAACATGTTGCTGATCGTGTTAAAGATAAGTAGTAATATCCTTTTCTATGTATATATACACTTCTTAGACCATCTCAATATGGTGCGATGTTCAAATTCACATAAGCATGTAAATAAACACATGCAAAGGCAAGTCAATTGTTCACCTAAAAGAACACTGGAACAAAATAGGGAATTGCATCAGACGTCATTTTTGGCACTGACCTATTGAACTATGTAACTGAACAATTTTGTAAAGAACTATTTATTAGCTTTATTTAGCGTTAACCGTAATTCAAGTTCTTATTTATTAAAGCTTTCCGTACCCGTCTTGCACAAGGGTCAGCTAGTGGGCGACTTGAGGTGTATAGTCGGACGTGGGGAACAGTCTGCAGCAACAACTTCGATGACAATGATGCCAGGGTAGCCTGTAGAGGACTTGACCTGCCTACGTAAGACCAAGGAGCAGATAATCATTCCAATTGAGAATTTACAGTGGACCACACATGAAACATTAATCTGATAATAAAAGCAACACAACTTTTTCATATATACAGGAAAGCCAGTGTGCGATCCAGATTATGTAATTAGTAGGTGTTTATGAATCAGTATTAAATCGTGATGATACCCTGTTTTTAACGAAAAGGTCAGCGTATCCGTCCTAAACGGTGGTACCCGTCACAAGTGCCTGTATAATTTTATCTAAACATTATGTGTACTGAAAGTGACAGGACAATAAATACATGTGTACCAAGATTCCTATTTCAATCTTGCAGTTCATATTCGTATGCTGTATCAGGCGCATTCTTTGCAAGTGGATCAGGACCTGTCTTGTTCAACTATAACGGATGTGACGGAAATGAGTCATCACTTAATACCTGTCCACGACATGATTCAAGTGATTCACCCTGCACACACGAGGATGTCGGGGTCCTTTGTGCTGAGCGTGAGCCTTTTTTGCAATTCGCAGTATTTCAAAGTACTTATATTGTTCTTAAGATTGGATATTACAATTTAAATATTTAGGGTTGCTGTCATTTGATAATGACCTCGACATAGCATAAATCACATATTCGGTATTGTGTTTTGAATACAGGTTTTGCGGATGTTCTGACGTTTATCACGGTAACGACAAACGTCAGTCGGATTCGAGTTATGTCAGGAACTAAGGTACATGTTGGTTGTACCGTGAAAACGCCACTCAAGTCACCTTTTACATACTCATGGACTATAGATGGAGTCATTCGGGGATTCTCTCACACCTTTATTGGAATCATCTGCAACATAGACCATGGTAAAACACTGAAATGTAGTGTGCGCAAAGACGACATCTTGCTTGGTGTATCCACTATTTCACTACAAGTTTTGTGTAAGTAGAATGAATCACACCGTATTTCTTGTTCACATATTTTTGGGATATAGATATTTGAAACAATAATTCCTGCAAATAAAATACTGCTTTCAAATGAATTTAATATGACCAAAGATCCTGTCCATTAATATATACAAGTTGAGACAAAGGCAGATATCCTCATGAACTATTACCACTCAAAACGGTTCCGACTAAAACCGCTTCACATAATTAGCCTGAGAGCACAAACCTGTCATAACATATTTCCCAATCATGCTAATCTGAAACATGATCCCTTCGATGAGGAGGTAAGAGATGCATAACTGTTGCACTGTTAGAAAGAGTTCTGAAAAATGATGGGTATCGTAACAGGAAAAAAGCTTTTATCATGTTGCACACATTTGTTTCACATTCGACAAAGTTGACACAAGATAGTCGTTGGTAGTGAACATAATGACCACACTATACATATACATGACCTATGTAAAGGAAACATGCTGTTGTTTTCTTTCTAAAGCGTTTACAGGATTGGAACATCGTTAATCACCTAAAGAGACATTGATTTCAGTTGGAGAAAACCCTGAGAGGACAGCCTTTTCCCTAGAAATACTGTTTTACTATGTAGATTATTTATTATTTCAAAACAGATTGATATAAAACATTATAAGTTATGTTTGAAGCCGTTAATGGAAGAGTTGATGTTGGAATGTTTATACTTTCTAAGCGCTTACATTGCAGTATGCACTAATTCTTCAATAAAGAATTGCAATAAGTTGAACTTCGTGATGCATTGATCACTTGGTGATATTGTCAAATTTTCCATTCGTTACAACAGATCCGCCTAAAGTACACTGCCCTGAAGAGTACACCATGCTGCAAAATATCTCCGCTAACATCAACTGTTCTGCCGATGCTTTTCCTGCACCAAATGCCATCAACTGGATAGAGAAAGCATCAAACATGACTGTCATGACTGCCGACAACGTTTCAACTGCTACTCTTACTATATCAGATCATGGAATGTATGTATGTAGTGCAAGCAACAAGATGGTAGATTCCAATGGTGTGATTCGTACTGGAACAGGATCCTGCAGGGTCAAAGTCGTTGTAATGTGTAAGTTCCAATTTGATGCCTTCAAATGACAATTTAGTTCGCAATGATAAAGGTAATGGTTTGATTTTCAATACACATTCACTTCAAACATATGTTATGTGTCTAAATGAGAAAAGGATTATATGGGAGAGTCTTGATTCATCTATCCTTTATATCTGATACAGCTACAATGGTGAAGATTACTTTTCTCTTTTCTTATACTTATTTAGATCCACCACCTCCTTTAAAGTCAGCAAAAGTGGACGTATTTGAAGGTGTCAGTGTCAACTTGTCACGCCTGATCTCGTCTAACCCTTCACCACATCTCTACAGTTGGAAGAGGAGTACAGAGTCAGATTTTAATACAGGGACGCCAGTGCTAGCCGATATACAGAGAACAGATGCTGGAACTTACATCATCAAAGCTACGAACATCATGAACCTCTCACAGGGTGGTCCTCAGAAAGGGCATGGTGTGCTGATGCTCACCGTTAATGTTCTGTGTATGTTTAATGTTTTTACACATTTATTGTAGTGTCATAGTGTTTTATTCACAATGTTTATCGTAACAGGAAAAAAACTTTTATCATGTTGCACACATTTGTTTCACATTCGACAAAGTTGACACAAGATAGTCGTTGGTAGTGAACATAATGACCACAAGATATATATACATGACCTATTTAAAGGAAACATGTTGTTGTTTCCTTTCTAAAGCGTTTACAGGATTGGAACATCGTTAATCACCTAAAGAGACATTGATTTCAGTTGGAGAAAACCCTGAGAGGACAGCCTTTTCGCTAGAAATACTGTTTTACTATGTAGATTATTTATTATTTCAAAACAGATGGATATAAAACATTAAAAGTTGTGTTTGATGCCGTTAATGGAAGAGTTGATGTTGGAATGGTTATACTTTCTTAGCGCTTACATTGCAGTATGCACTAATTCTTCAATAAAGAATTGCAATAAGTTGAACTTCGTGATGCATTGATCACTTGGTGATATTGTCAAATTTTCCATTCGTTACAACAGATCCGCCTAAAGTACACTGCCCTGAAGAGTACACCATGCTGCAAAATATCTCCGCTAACATCAACTGTTCTGCCGATGCTTTTCCTGCACCAAATGCCATCAACTGGATAGAGAAAGCATCAAACATGACTGTCATGACTGCTGACAACGTTTCAACTGCTACTCTTACTATATCAGATCATGGAATGTATGTATGTAGTGCAAGCAACAAGATGGTAGATTCCAATGGTGTGATTCGTACTGGAACAGGATCCTGCAGGGTCAAAGTCGTTGAAATGTGTAAGTTCCAATTTGATGCCTTCAAATGACAATTTAGTTCGCAATGATAAAGGTAATGGTTTGATTTTCAATACACATTCACTTCAAACATATGTTATGTGTCTAAATGAGAAAAGGATAGTATGGGAGAGTCTTGATTCAACTATCCTTTATATCTTATACAGCTACAATGGTGAAGATTACTTTTCTCTTTTCTTATACTTATTTAGATCCACCACCTCCTTTAAAGTCAGCAAAAGTGGACGTATTTGAAGGTGTCAGTGTCAACTTGTCACGCCTGATCTCGTCTAACCCTTCACCACATCTCTACAGTTGGAAGAGGAGTACAGAGTCAGATTTTAATACAGGGACGCCAGTGCTAGCCGATATACAGAGAACAGATGCTGGAACTTACATCATCAAAGCTACGAACATCATGAACCTCTCACAGGGTGGTCCTCAGAAAGGGCATGGTGTGCTGATGCTCACCGTTAATGTTCTGTGTATGTTTAATGTTTTTACACATTTATTGTAGTGTCATAGTGTTTTATTCACAATGTTTATCGTAACAGGAAAAAAACTTTTATCATGTTGCACACATTTGTTTCACATTCGACAAAGTTGACACAAGATAGTCGTTGGTAGTGAACATAATGACCACAAGATATATATACATGACCTATTTAAAGGAAACATGTTGTTGTTTCCTTTCTAAAGCGTTTACAGGATTGGAACATCGTTAATCACCTAAAGAGACATTGATTTCAGTTGGAGAAAACCCTGAGAGGACAGCCTTTTCGCTAGAAATACTGTTTTACTATGTAGATTATTTATTATTTCAAAACAGATGGATATAAAACATTAAAAGTTGTGTTTGATGCCGTTAATGGAAGAGTTGATGTTGGAATGGTTATACTTTCTTAGCGCTTACATTGCAGTATGCACTAATTCTTCAATAAAGAATTGCAATAAGTTGAACTTCGTGATGCATTGATCACTTGGTGATATTGTCAAATTTTCCATTCGTTACAACAGATCCGCCTAAAGTACACTGCCCTGAAGAGTACACCATGCTGCAAAATATCTCCGCTAACATCAACTGTTCTGCCGATGCTTTTCCTGCACCAAATGCCATCAACTGGATAGAGAAAGCATCAAACATGACTGTCATGACTGCTGACAACGTTTCAACTGCTACTCTTACTATATCAGATCATGGAATGTATGTATGTAGTGCAAGCAACAAGATGGTAGATTCCAATGGTGTGATTCGTACTGGAACAGGATCCTGCAGGGTCAAAGTCGTTGAAATGTGTAAGTTCCAATTTGATGCCTTCAAATGACAATTTAGTTCGCAATGATAAAGGTAATGGTTTGATTTTCAATACACATTCACTTCAAACATATGTTATGTGTCTAAATGAGAAAAGGATAGTATGGGAGAGTCTTGATTCAACTATCCTTTATATCTTATACAGCTACAATGGTGAAGATTACTTTTCTCTTTTCTTATACTTATTTAGATCCACCACCTCTTTTAATGTCAGCAAAAGTGGACGTATTTGAAGGTGTCAGTGTCAACTTGTCACGCCTGATCTCGTCTAACCCTTCACCACATCTCTACAGTTGGAAGAGGAGTACAGAGTCAGATTTTAATACAGGGACGCCAGTGCTAGACGATATACAGAGAACAGATGCTGGAACTTACATCATCAAAGCTACGAACATCATGAACCTCTCACAGGGAGGTCCTCAGAAAGGGCATGGTGTGCTGATGCTCACCGTTAATGTTCTGTGTATGTTTAATGTTTTTACACATTTATTGTAGTGTCATAGTGTTTTATTCACAATGTTTATCGTAACAGGAAAAAAACTTTTATCATGTTGCACACATTTGTTTCACATTCGACAAAGTTCACACAAGGTAGTCGTTGGTAGTGAACATAATGACCACACTATACATATACATGACCTATTTAAAGGAAACATGTTGTTGTTTCCTTTCTAAAGCGTTTACAGGATTGGAACATCGTTAATCACCTAAAGAGACATTGATTTCAGTTAGAGAAAACCCTGAGAGTACAGCCTTTTCCCTAGAAATACTGTTTTACTATGTAGATTATTTATAATTTCAAAACAGATTGATATAAAACATTATAAGTTATGTTTGACGTCGTTAATGGAAGAGTTGATGTTGGAATGGTTATACTTTCTAAGCGCTTTCATTGCAGTATGCACTAATTCTTCAATAAAGAATTGCAATAAGTTGAACTTCATGATGCATTGATCACTTGGTGATATTGTCAAATTGTCCAATGTTACAACAGATGCGCCTAAAGTACACTGCTCTGAAGAGTACACCATGCTGCAAAATATCTCCTCTAACATCAACTGTTCTGCCGATGCTTTTCCTGCACCAAATGCCATCAACTGGATAGAGAAAGCATCAAACATGACTGTCATGACTGCCGACAACGTTTCAACTGCTACTCTCACTATATCAGATCATGGAATGTATGTATGTAGTGCAAGCAACAAGATGGTAGATTCCAATGGTGTGATTCGTACTGGAACAGGATCCTGCAGGGTCAAAGTCGTTGTAATGTGTAAGTTCCAATTTGATGCCTTCAAATGACAATTTAGTTCGCAATGTTAAAGGTAATGGTTTGATATTCAATACACATTCACTTCAAATATATGTTATGTGTCTAAATGAAAAAAGATTAGTATAGGATGAGTCTTGATTCATCTATCCTTCATATCTTATACAGCTTCAATGGTGAAGTTTACTTTCCTCTTTTTTTTATACTTATTAAGATCCACCACCTCCTTTAATGTCAGCAAAAGTGGACGTATTTGAAGGTGTCAGTGTCAACTTGTCACGCCTGATCTCGTCTTACCCTTCACCACATCTCTACAGTTGGAAGAGGAGTACAGAGTCAGATTTTAATACAGGGACGCCAGTGCTAGCCGATATACAGAGAACAGATGCTGGAACTTACATCATCAAAGCTACGAACATCATGAACCTCTCACAGGGTGGTCCTCAGAAAGGGCATGGTGTGCTGATGCTCACCGTTAATGTTCTGTGTATGTTTAATGTTTTTACACATTTATTGTAGTGTCATAGTGTTTTATTCACAATGTTTATCGTAACAGGAAAAAAAACTCTTATCATGTTGCACACATTTGTTTCACATTCGACAAAGTTGACACAAGATAGTCGTTGATAGCGAACATAATGACCACAAGATATATATACATGACCTATTTAAAGGAAACATGTTGTTGTTTCCTTTCTAAAGCGTTTACAGGATTGGAACATTGTTAATCACCTAAAGAGACATTGATTTCAGTTGGAGAAAACCCTGAGAGGACAGCCTTTTTCCTAGAAATACTGTTTTACTATGTAGATTATTTATTATTTCAAAACAGATTGATATAAAACATTAAAAGTTGTGTTTGACGCCGTTAATGGAAGAGTTGATGTTGGAATGTTTATACTTTCTAAGCGCTTACATTGCAGTATGAACTAATTCTTCAATAAAGAATTGCAATAAGTTGAACTTCATGATGCATTGATCACTTGGTGATATTGTCAAATTGTCCAATGTTACAACAGATGCGCCTAAAGTACACTGCCCTGAAGAGTACACCATGCTGCAAAATATCTCCGCTAACATCAACTGTTCTGCCGATGCTTTTCCTGCACCAAATGCCATCAACTGGATAGAGAAAGCATCAAACATGACTGTCATGACTGCTGACAACGTTTCAACTGCTACTCTTACTATATCAGATCATGGAATGTATGTATGTAGTGCAAGCAACAAGATGGTAGATTCCAATGGTGTGATTCGTACTGGAACAGGATCCTGCAGGGTCAAAGTCGTTGTAATGTGTAAGTTCCAATTTGATGCCTTCAAATGACAATTTAGTTCGCAATGATAAAGGTAATGGTTTGATTTTCAATACACATTCACTTCAAACATATGTTATGTGTCAAAATGAGAAAAGGATAGTATGGGAGAGTCTTGATTCAACTATCCTTTATATCTTATACAGCTACAATGGTGAAGATTACTTTTCTCTTTTCTTATACTTATTTAGATCCACCACCTCTTTTAATGTCAGCAAAAGTGGACGTATTTGAAGGTGTCAGTGTCAACTTGTCACGCCTGATCTCGTCTAACCCTTCACCACATCTCTACAGTTGGAAGAGGAGTACAGAGTCAGATTTTAATACAGGGACGCCAGTGCTAGCCGATATACAGAGAACAGATGCTGGAACTTACATCATCAAAGCTACGAACATCATGAACCTCTCACAGGGAGGTCCTCAGAAAGGGCATGGTGTGCTGATGCTCACCGTTAATGTTCTGTGTATGTTTAATGTTTTTACACATTTATTGTAGAGTCATAGTGTTTTATTCACAATGTTTATCGTAACAGGAAAAAAACTTTTATCATGTTGCACACATTTGTTTCACATTCGACAAAGTTGACACAAGATAGTCGTTGGTAGTGAACATAATGACCACAAGATATATATACATGACCTATTTAAAGGAAACATGTTGTTGTTTCCTTTCTAAAGCGTTTACAGGATTGGAACATCGTTAATCACCTAAAGAGACATTGATTTCAGTTGGAGAAAACCCTGAGAGGACAGCCTTTTCGCTAGAAATACTGTTTTACTATGTAGATTATTTATTATTTCAAAACAGATGGATATAAAACATTAAAAGTTGTGTTTGATGCCGTTAATGGAAGAGTTGATGTTGGAATGGTTATACTTTCTTAGCGCTTACATTGCAGTATGCACTAATTCTTCAATAAAGAATTGCAATAAGTTGAACTTCATGATGCATTGATCACTTGGTGATATTGTCAAATTGTCCAATGTTACAACAGATGCGCCTAAAGTACACTGCCCTGAAGAGTACACCATGCTGCAAAATATCTCCTCTAACATCAACTGTTCTGCCGATGCTTTTCCTGCACCAAATGCCATCAACTGGATAGAGAAAGCATCAAACATGACTGTCATGACTGCCGACAACGTTTCAACTGCTACTCTTACTATATCAGATCATGGAATGCATGTATGTAGTGCAAGCAACAAGATGGTAGATTCCAATGGTGTGATTCGTACTGGAACAGGATCCTGCAGGGTCAAAGTCGTTGTAATGTGTAAGTTCCAATTTGATGCCTTCAAATGACAATTTAGTTCGCAATGATAAAGGTAATGGTTTGATTTTCAATACACATTCACTTCAAACATATGTTATGTGTCAAAATGAGAAAAGGATAGTATGGGAGAGTCTTGATTCAACTATCCTTTATATCTTATACAGCTACAATGGTGAAGATTACTTTTCTCTTTTCTTATACTTATTTAGATCCACCACCTCTTTTAATGTCAGCAAAAGTGGACGTATTTGAAGGTGTCAGTGTCAACTTGTCACGCCTGATCTCGTCTAACCCTTCACCACATCTCTACAGTTGGAAGAGGAGTACAGAGTCAGATTTTAATACAGGGACGCCAGTGCTAGCCGATATACAGAGAACAGATGCTGGAACTTACATCATCAAAGCTACGAACATCATGAACCTCTCACAGGGAGGTCCTCAGAAAGGGCATGGTGTGCTGATGCTCACCGTTAATGTTCTGTGTATGTTTAATGTTTTTACACATTTATTGTAGAGTCATAGTGTTTTATTCACAATGTTTATCGTAACAGGAAAAAAACTTTTATCATGTTGCACACATTTGTTTCACATTCGACAAAGTTGACACAAGATAGTCGTTGGTAGTGAACATAATGACCACAAGATATATATACATGACCTATTTAAAGGAAACATGTTGTTGTTTCCTTTCTAAAGCGTTTACAGGATTGGAACATCGTTAATCACCTAAAGAGACATTGATTTCAGTTGGAGAAAACCCTGAGAGGACAGCCTTTTCGCTAGAAATACTGTTTTACTATGTAGATTATTTATTATTTCAAAACAGATGGATATAAAACATTAAAAGTTGTGTTTGATGCCGTTAATGGAAGAGTTGATGTTGGAATGGTTATACTTTCTTAGCGCTTACATTGCAGTATGCACTAATTCTTCAATAAAGAATTGCAATAAGTTGAACTTCATGATGCATTGATCACTTGGTGATATTGTCAAATTGTCCAATGTTACAACAGATGCGCCTAAAGTACACTGCCCTGAAGAGTACACCATGCTGCAAAATATCTCCTCTAACATCAACTGTTCTGCCGATGCTTTTCCTGCACCAAATGCCATCAACTGGATAGAGAAAGCATCAAACATGACTGTCATGACTGCCGACAACGTTTCAACTGCTACTCTTACTATATCAGATCATGGAATGTATGTATGTAGTGCAAGCAACAAGATGGTAGATTCCAATGGTGTGATTCGTACTGGAACAGGATCCTGCAGGGTCAAAGTCGTTGTAATGTGTAAGTTCCAATTTGATGCCTTCAAATGACAATTTAGTTCGCAATGATAAAGGTAATGGTTTGATTTTCAATACACATTCACTTCAAACATATGTTATGTGTCTAAATGAGAAAAGGATAGTATGGGAGAGTCTTGATTCAACTATCCTTTATATCTTATACAGCTACAATGGTGAAGATTACTTTTCTCTTTTCTTATACTTATTTAGATCCACCACCTCTTTTAATGTCAGCAAAAGTGGACGTATTTGAAGGTGTCAGTGTCAACTTGTCACGCCTGATCTCGTCTAACCCTTCACCACATCTCTACAGTTGGAAGAGGAGTACAGAGTCAGATTTTAATACAGGGACGCCAGTGCTAGACGATATACAGAGAACAGATGCTGGAACTTACATCATCAAAGCTACGAACATCATGAACCTCTCACAGGGTGGTCCTCAGAAAGGGCATGGTGTGCTGATGCTCACCGTTAATGTTCTGTGTATGTTAATTGTTTTTACACATTTATTGTAGAGTCATAGTGTTTTATTCACAATGTTTATCGTAACAGGAAAAAAACTTTTATCATGTTGAACACATTTGTTTCACATTCGACAAAGTTGACACAAGATAGTCGTTGGTAGTGAACATAATGACCACAAGATATATATACATGACCTATTTAAAGGAAACATGTTGTTGTTTCCTTTCTAAAGCGTTTACAGGATTGGAACATCGTTAATCACCTAAAGAGACATTGATTTCAGTTGGAGAAAACCCTGAGAGGACAGCCTTTTCGCTAGAAATACTGTTTTACTATGTAGATTATTTATTATTTCAAAACAGATGGATATAAAACATTAAAAGTTGTGTTTGATGCCGTTAATGGAAGAGTTGATGTTGGAATGGTTATACTTTCTTAGCGCTTACATTGCAGTATGCACTAATTCTTCAATAAAGAATTGCAATAAGTTGAACTTCGTGATGCATTGATCACTTGGTGATATTGTCAAATTTTCCATTCGTTACAACAGATCCGCCTAAAGTACACTGCCCTGAAGAGTACACCATGCTGCAAAATATCTCCGCTAACATCAACTGTTCTGCCGATGCTTTTCCTGCACCAAATGCCATCAACTGGATAGAGAAAGCATCAAACATGACTGTCATGACTGCTGACAACGTTTCAACTGCTACTCTTACTATATCAGATCATGGAATGTATGTATGTAGTGCAAGCAACAAGATGGTAGATTCCAATGGTGTGATTCGTACTGGAACAGGATCCTGCAGGGTCAAAGTCGTTGAAATGTGTAAGTTCCAATTTGATGCCTTCAAATGACAATTTAGTTCGCAATGATAAAGGTAATGGTTTGATTTTCAATACACATTCACTTCAAACATATGTTATGTGTCTAAATGAGAAAAGGATAGTATGGGAGAGTCTTGATTCAACTATCCTTTATATCTTATACAGCTACAATGGTGAAGATTACTTTTCTCTTTTCTTATACTTATTTAGATCCACCACCTCCTTTAAAGTCAGCAAAAGTGGACGTATTTGAAGGTGTCAGTGTCAACTTGTCACGCCTGATCTCGTCTAACCCTTCACCACATCTCTACAGTTGGAAGAGGAGTACAGAGTCAGATTTTAATACAGGGACGCCAGTGCTAGCCGATATACAGAGAACAGATGCTGGAACTTACATCATCAAAGCTACGAACATCATGAACCTCTCACAGGGTGGTCCTCAGAAAGGGCATGGTGTGCTGATGCTCACCGTTAATGTTCTGTGTATGTTTAATGTTTTTAAACATTTATTGTAGTGTCATAGTGTTTTATTCACAATGTTTATCGTAACAGGAAAAAAACTTTTATCATGTTGCACACATTTGTTTCACATTCGACAAAGTTGACACAAGATAGTCGTTGGTAGTGAACATAATGACCACAAGATATATATACATGACCTATTTAAAGGAAACATGTTGTTGTTTCCTTTCTAAAGCGTTTACAGGATTGGAACATCGTTAATCACCTAAAGAGACATTGATTTCAGTTGGAGAAAACCCTGAGAGGACAGCCTTTTCGCTAGAAATACTGTTTTACTATGTAGATTATTTATTATTTCAAAACAGATGGATATAAAACATTAAAAGTTGTGTTTGATGCCGTTAATGGAAGAGTTGATGTTGGAATGGTTATACTTTCTTAGCGCTTACATTGCAGTATGCACTAATTCTTCAATAAAGAATTGCAATAAGTTGAACTTCGTGATGCATTGATCACTTGGTGATATTGTCAAATTTTCCATTCGTTACAACAGATCCGCCTAAAGTACACTGCCCTGAAGAGTACACCATGCTGCAAAATATCTCCGCTAACATCAACTGTTCTGCCGATGCTTTTCCTGCACCAAATGCCATCAACTGGATAGAGAAAGCATCAAACATGACTGTCATGACTGCTGACAACGT
Organism: Haliotis rufescens; assembly: GCF_023055435.1. Classification (NCBI taxonomy): domain Eukaryota; kingdom Metazoa; phylum Mollusca; class Gastropoda; order Lepetellida; family Haliotidae; genus Haliotis; species Haliotis rufescens. Next base: position 958,119 of record NW_025964380.1, read on the forward strand.
TTCAACTGCTACTCTTACTATATCAGATCATGGAATGTATGTATGTAGTGCAAGCAACAAGATGGTAGATTCCAATGGTGTGATTCGTACTGGAACAGGATCCTGCAGGGTCAAAGTCGTTGAAATGTGTAAGTTCCAATTTGATGCCTTCAAATGACAATTTAGTTCGCAATGATAAAGGTAATGGTTTGATTTTCAATACACATTCACTTCAAACATATGTTATGTGTCTAAATGAGAAAAGGATAGTATGGGAGAGTCTTGATTCAACTATCCTTTATATCTTATACAGCTACAATGGTGAAGATTACTTTTCTCTTTTCTTATACTTATTTAGATCCACCACCTCTTTTAATGTCAGCAAAAGTGGACGTATTTGAAGGTGTCAGTGTCAACTTGTCACGCCTGATCTCGTCTAACCCTTCACCACATCTCTACAGTTGGAAGAGGAGTACAGAGTCAGATTTTAATACAGGGACGCCAGTGCTAGACGATATACAGAGAACAGATGCTGGAACTTACATCATCAAAGCTACGAACATCATGAACCTCTCACAGGGAGGTCCTCAGAAAGGGCATGGTGTGCTGATGCTCACCGTTAATGTTCTGTGTATGTTTAATGTTTTTACACATTTATTGTAGTGTCATAGTGTTTTATTCACAATGTTTATCGTAACAGGAAAAAAACTTTTATCATGTTGCACACATTTGTTTCACATTCGACAAAGTTCACACAAGGTAGTCGTTGGTAGTGAACATAATGACCACACTATACATATACATGACCTATTTAAAGGAAACATGTTGTTGTTTCCTTTCTAAAGCGTTTACAGGATTGGAACATCGTTAATCACCTAAAGAGACATTGATTTCAGTTAGAGAAAACCCTGAGAGTACAGCCTTTTCCCTAGAAATACTGTTTTACTATGTAGATTATTTATAATTTCAAAACAGATTGATATAAAACATTATAAGTTATGTTTGACGCCGTTAATGGAAGAGTTGATGTTGGAATGGTTATACTTTCTAAGCGCTTTCATTGCAGTATGCACTAATTCTTCAATAAAGAATTGCAATAAGTTGAACTTCATGATGCATTGATCACTTGGTGATATTGTAAAATTGTCCAATGTTACAACAGATGCGCCTAAAGTACACTGCTATGAAGAGTACACCATGCTGCAAAATATCTCCTCTAACATCAACTGTTCTGCCGATGCTTTTCCTGCACCAAATGCCATCAACTGGATAGAGAAAGCATCAAACATGACTGTCATGACTGCCGACAACGTTTCAACTGCTACTCTCACTATATCAGATCATGGAATGTATGTATGTAGTGCAAGCAACAAGATGGTAGATTCCAACGGTGTGATTCGTACTGGAACAGGATCCTGCAGGGTCAAAGTCGTTGTAATGTGTAAGTTCCAATTTGATGCCTTCAAATGACAATTTAGTTCGCAATGTTAAAGGTAATGGTTTGATATTCAATACACATTCACTTCAAATATATGTTATGTGTCTAAATGAAAAAAGATTAGTATAGGATGAGTCTTGATTCATCTATCCTTCATATCTTATACAGCTTCAATGGTGAAGTTTACTTTCCTCTTTTTTTTATACTTATTAAGATCCACCACCTCCTTTAATGTCAGCAAAAGTGGACGTATTTGAAGGTGTCAGTGTCAACTTGTCACGCCTGATCTCGTCTTACCCTTCACCACATCTCTACAGTTGGAAGAGGAGTACAGAGTCAGATTTTAATACAGGGACGCCAGTGCTAGCCGATATACAGAGAACAGATGCTGGAACTTACATCATCAAAGCTACGAACATCATGAACCTCTCACAGGGTGGTCCTCAGAAAGGGCATGGTGTGCTGATGCTCACCGTTAATGTTCTGTGTATGTTTAATGTTTTTACACATTTATTGTAGTGTCATAGTGTTTTATTCACAATGTTTATCGTAACAGGAAAAAAAACTCTTATCATGTTGCACACATTTGTTTCACAGTCGACAAAGTTGACACAAGATAGTCGTTGATAGCGAACATAATGACCACAAGATATATATACATGACCTATTTAAAGGAAACATGTTGTTGTTTCCTTTCTAAAGCGTTTACAGGATTGGAACATTGTTAATCACCTAAAGAGACATTTATTTCAGTTGGAGAAAACCCTGAGAGGACAGCCTTTTTCCTAGAAATACTGTTTTACTATGTAGATTATTTATTATTTCAAAACAGATTGATATAAAACATTAAAAGTTGTGTTTGACGCCGTTAATGGAAGAGTTGATGTTGGAATGGTTATACTTTCTAAGCGCTTACATTGCAGTATGAACTAATTCTTCAATAAAGAATTGCAATAAGTTGAACTTCATGATGCATTGATCACTTGGTGATATTGTCAAATTGTCCAATGTTACAACAGATGCGCCTAAAGTACACTGCCCTGAAGAGTACACCATGCTGCAAAATATCTCCGCTAACATCAACTGTTCTGCCGATGCTTTTCCTGCACCAAATGCCATCAACTGGATAGAGAAAGCATCAAACATGACTGTCATGACTGCTGACAACGTTTCAACTGCTACTCTTACTATATCAGATCATGGAATGTATGTATGTAGTGCAAGCAACAAGATGGTAGATTCCAATGGTGTGATTCGTACTGGAACAGGATCCTGCAGGGTCAAAGTCGTTGTAATGTGTAAGTTCCAATTTGATGCCTTCAAATGACAATTTAGTTCGCAATGATAAAGGTAATGGTTTGATTTTCAATACACATTCACTTCAAACATATGTTATGTGTCTAAATGAGAAAAGGATAGTATGGGATGAGTCTTGATTCATCTATCCTTTATATCTTATACAGCTACAATGGTGAAGATTACTTTTCTCTTTTCTTATACTTATTTAGATCCACCACCTCTTTTAATGTCAGCAAAAGTGGACGTATTTGAAGGTGTCAGTGTCAACTTGTCACGCCTGATCTCGTCTAACCCTTCACCACATCTCTACAGTTGGAAGAGGAGTACAGAGTCAGATTTTAATACAGGGACGCCAGTGCTAGCCGATATACAGAGAACAGATGCTGGAACTTACATCATCAAAGCTACGAACATCATGAACCTCTCACAGGGTGGTCCTCAGAAAGGGCATGGTGTGCTGATGCTCACCGTTAATGTTCTGTGTATGTTTAATGTTTTTACACATTTATTGTAGTGTCATAGTGTTTTATTCACAATGTTTATCGTAACAGGAAATAAAACTCTTATCATGTTGCACACATTTGTTTCACATTCGACAATGTTGGCACAAGATAGTCGTTGGTAGCGAACATAATGACCACACTATACATATACATGACCTATGTAAAGGAAACATGCTGTTGTTTTCTTTCTAAAGCGTTTACAGGATTGGAACATCGTTAATCACCTAAAGAGACATTGATTTCAGTTGGAGAAAACCCTGAGAGTACAGCCTTTTTCCTAGAAATACTGTTTTACTATGTAGATTATTTATTATTTCAAAACAGATTGATATAAAACATTATAAGTTATGTTTGACGTCGTTAATGGAAGAGTTGATGTTGGAATGGTTATACTTTCTAAGCGCTTACATTGCAGTATGCACTAATTCTTCAATAAAGAATTGCAATAAGTTGAACTTCGTGATGCATTGATCACTTGGTGATATTGTAAATTTTTCCATTCGTTACAACAGATGCGCCTAAAGTACACTGCCCTGAAGAGTACACCACGCTGCAAAATATCTCCTCTAACATCAACTGTTCTGCTGAAGCTTTTCCTGCACCAAATGCCATCAACTGGATAGAGAAAGCATCAAACATGACTGTCATGACTGCCGACAACGTTTCAACTGCTACTCTTACTATATCAGATCATGGAATGTATGTATGTAGTGCAAGCAACAAGATGGTAGATTCCAATGGTGTGATTCGCACTGGAACAGGATCCTGCAGGGTCAAAGTCGTTGTAATGTGTAAGTTCCAATTTGATGCCTTCAAATGACAATTTAGTTCGCAATGATAAAGGTAATGGTTTGATATTCAATACACATTCACTTCAAACATATGTTATGTGTCTAAATGAAAAAAGGATAGAATGGGATGAGTCTTGATTCAACTATCCTTCATATCTTATACAGCTTCAATGGTGAAGTTTACTTTTCTCTTTTCTTATACTTATTTAGATCCACCACCTCCTTTAAAGTCAGCAAAAGTGGACGTATTTGAAGGCACCAGTGTCAACTTGTCACGCCTGATCTCGTCTAACCCTTCACCACATCTCTACAGTTGGAAGAGGAGTACAGAGTCAGATTTTAATACAGGGACGCCAGTGCTAGACGATATACAGAGAACAGATGCTGGAACTTACATCATCAAAGCTACGAACATCATGAACCTCTCACAGGGTGGTCCTCAGGAAGGGCATGGTGTGCTGATGCTCACCGTTAATGTTCTGTGTAAGTTTGTTACTTGCCCTGTGTTTTGTATAATCCACAGATTTGAAATCAAGCTTGGGTAAGCTGATGACTTATGTACATGGGACCTTGTGTCATCACTTATTGAAGGTGGTTGATAAACACTTGGGTATGATACAGTCGCAAGTGTACCCTGGATAAATAGTAATTCCACTTCTGTTTACATTTCTAAAATATCATTCTTAGACATTCGCCTTAGTAAGTTGTGATTTCACAAGGAAACGTGAGGTTTGATATTATGAGTTTAATTCTTAGCCCGTCCACATCAATAGACTTTTTCTATTAGAAGCTGTTTTATAATCATAATGATGCTAACAATAATGTGTTTGGAGGCTTGAATTTCATTTGATAATAAAAGCCAATAAAAGCAACAAATTTATTCCACAGCCCCCAGGTTATCTCTGCCGCAAGCCACTTTACAATTCCGACAATATCATAACATTAGCATGTGTTTTCGAACCATTATAGAATAGTGATGATACCAGTAGTTCGCAAAAAGATGGCCGTATCCTGAACCCGTCACAAACACATGCAAAGGCAAGTCAATTGCTATCTGAAAAACAGGCAAACATATAGTGTGAAGTCAAAATAAGAAATAGGGACATCATATATGCCACTGGTGCTTCAAATTTGGATATGTCCTCCACTATCATAATATTTTTTGAAAGCATTACCGAGTGATATAATGTACTTTGCAACCTTAGCATAAAATGATGTGCTTGTATAGAAATATTTCTTTTCGGAACAGATGCTCCAGTTGTCCACTGCCTGAAGGAGTGCGCAGTACCAAAAAGCAAAACACACACTCTTTCCTGCTCTGTGGAGGGCTTCCCAATGTCTCATCTCTTTAAATGGATACAAGAGTCTTCAAACAAGACGATTATAACTGGGAATAGTCCTCCTAGTGTCAAGGTCTCAGATGATGGAGTGTATGTCTGCACTGCTACCAACACAATGACAGACTTCCGTGGAGTTAGTCAAACTCGAACCGGAACCTGCAGGATCAATATTACCATGATACAAACTGAGGAGAAAGCAGGTAAGGTTTCTTCTTCTTCTTCTCCTTCTTCTTCTTCTTCTTCTTCTTCTTCGTTTAATATCTTTTGTAGTTCAAATCCATGATTCAATCATCATCTTGGACAATGCACACTTCTCACTGACCAATCACTTGTCAGGTATCTGACCTCTGAGAAATGACAAAGCGCAACCCTGATGGGTTTCTTGAAGGTCCAAATATATGTCATTCAGGACGTATAAATTATCATTATGTGGATCAGATGGTCAGGCTCTTTGATTTATCTGATTGGTTCATGATACACCGAGGAGGTGGGTGATTCTCATGCTTTCAGTCGCTTATTTGCCTGAATTAATTATTTACAGGAGGATGTTGGTACTTTAATATCAACTACTGTGGCTTTAAGCATCACTCACCCACTCACTTAACTTTTGTTATTACTACATTTATATGAATCATATTTACATGTAGGTCTTTTTGACGCACCGTTTGTCGAATATCAGGCCACCGACATTTTGCAATAACATATATATCCAATTTAAATACCGGATTTTTTGTGTAGTCAGGTTCAATGAACTACTACCTGTGCGTTTCTTTTTTTGAAGAGTGTATGTTCATATGTTCTTACTATCTAGCTCCGGAAACATCAGGGTCAGACACAGATGTGTCCGCCATTGCTCTTCCCTTGTATGCCATCTACGTCACTGGAGGTGCATTTGGTGGTGTCTGCATAATAAATATCATCTTGATCTTCATCCTCTGTAAGAAGAAACAAAACAACAGTTCTACCAATGGTATGAAAACATAAGATCATCACATCATGCTTAAACATAAAACTGACTTATATTATTGTTATCATTAATCAGTGATATAGACGACGGTTTCACATTAAATGCTAGTTTTGAATGTGTTGACATCATTCAGCAATGGATGTCACCATCTGTATATTTGTATATTTGTGACAATCTGCGTCTGAACTTGAGTGAGTGAGTGAGTTGGGTTTAACGCCGCTTTTAACAATATTCCAGTTATATCACGGCGTGTCAGCTTAATGTGAAAGGAAAGCCCAAAGTGATTCAGGTCTCAGACGTTTCCCACTTCGGTGAAACCCACGAGCACGGGTATGGTGCTGACAAACCTAGAAACATAATCGAGGCAAACCGGGGTTCGAACCCACAATCATAGGTTTCTGGCGTCTCCAAGGGACATAACTCTGCACAGCGAAGCGCGGCGCCTTAGACGACTGGGCCACCCTTGCCGTGAAGGGACTTGAAGAAATAAACACATGATTACATTCATTTTCTCCATGTATCTCTAGTTTGCTCACACATATGAGTCAACGTGGCTTAATAGCTACATTCGGTTGATGTGTTTGTCTACTGTTTAGGGTTACCATCATAAGCCACTGTGTAATGGTTATAAATATCATGTCAAGAGTGTTTTCACATACAAATATATAAAGACTGTGCGCTTTAATGAATTTCCAGTTCAGGTTTTTATTGCAGAATACATGCCACAGGCCTACAACACAAATCTGTGTGGAAAGTAGATGTACAGATGTAGTGTTTAATTTCTTCACTTCATTGCATGAACTATATACATCATACTATATGTAAGGATAAGGATAAGGATATTTACACATTAATCAACCCCAATAATCATCATAAAAGCTGACCGCCTCCGTGGTGTAGTGGTAGAATGTCCGCCCCTGAGAGCGGAAGGTCAGGGGTTCGATCCCCGGCCCCGTCATACCTAAAGACGTTAAAAGATGGTACTTGTTGTTACCCTGTCTGGCGCTCGGCATTTAGGGGCTAAAACAAGGACTGGTCGGCTCGGAGTCAGTATACTGTGTCTGAGTGGGGTATTCATGTTAAACTGCGGCAGGGTATCTCAGTGAGCTAGCACAATAAATCGGCATCAGTCCGGACTAGTACAAGCAGCCACACAAACACACTATAATCTTGGACGCGACGTTAAACCCCATTTCACCTCACCTCATAAAAGCTGATCATAAAAATCTTTTTTTTAACAATTTTTTTATTTGAAAGTAAAAGACGTTCATGTGTTGCTCGTGATACTGTTTGTGTAGCATGGAATATCTTTGTAGAAGGAGTTTGTAGTTTCATGCTGGAACATGTGAACTTGTGAACACATAAATGAAGTGAATCCATAAATCAGTGTTAATGTATCACGATCCTTTTTCTATTTCAGGTAGACTGGAAAAGAAAATGTAAGTACGACGTCATTATACACCTATATTCATTATGCAATTCACAACATGACCGGGGCGGTCGAGTAGCCTAGTGGTTAAAGCGTCCGCTCGTCACGCCGAAAACCCGGGTCCGATTCCCGACGTGGGTACAATGTGTGAAGCCCATTTCTGGTTTCGCCCGCTGTGATATTGCTGGAATATTGCTAAGAGCGGCGTAAAACCATACTTACTCACTCACTCACTCAACATGACGCTAGAAATTAACCAGTCATAAATAAATTTATCTTTAGAAACAGATTACGTAGGTAGAAAAAGGGAACAAGGTGGTGAAAGGTATATGAAAATGGCGCCAGGGCCTGCTCCACCGGTGGTATCCGCACATTGGAAAAATAAGTGTCAGTTAGTAAGGTTGGTTGGTTGGTTGTTTAACGCAATATTCCAGCTACATGACGGCTGTCTGTAAATAATCGAGTCTGGACCAGACAATCCAGTGATTAATATCATAAGCATCGATCCACGCATTTGGGATCGATGACATGCATCAACCAAGCCTGACCACCCGATCCCGTTAGTCGCATTTTACGACAAGCATAGTCACCTTTTACGGCAAGCATGGGTTGCTGAAGACCTATTCTACCCCGGAATCTTCACGGGTCCAGTGAGTGAGGACGTGTGAAAGCTCGATGCAAAGGTCAAATGTATTTCATCTCATATCATGTTGACAAGTGTAATCATCCCTTGTTGTACTGTATAGTACAGATGTTGTCATCGTTTTCAGTTCTTTTACGCAAATATCCAGATACGACACTGGCAATAGTTTCTCAGTTCTTGATTCAAACTCTGGTGGATAGATGAAATATTATTGAAACAAATGAAGTTATCCTCTGAATCTGAGGTTGATCTATTTGACAACGTGTTCTTTATTTGATGTAACTTAAGTAAAGAAGTCAGACAGATCACAGTATCATGTGGCTACTAACCACACGTCAGAAAGTTCTGTCCCTAAATGTAACAAGTAAACAGTCAATCTGGAAACGCAACTATTCAGATTTATGAGTACAGTTTACTATATTCTTAACAATGTGACCACTCGTGAAAGAAAAGCCGCAATAGCATTATATTTAGGAACCCCTTTCTTGGAAACAAAAGCCCTTTCAATTTATCATGAGGGTGTGTGAAACGTGGCAAACTTGTTGTTTTTGTAGAGATCTGAGAATATTTTACTCAAAATTAATCTTTTGAAACGTTCGAGATGCATGTGATCAACCCCATTTGTTGATTTTCTGACACTATTTACTCAAACCCTGCCTCACTGTTGTCTGCATATGTTCATATCATTACAAAGAGTGATATAAAGTGAAAGTTGTTTTGAACACCAATATCTTCATGTTCACAGCAATAACATACCACTCACGGAGTCAGCTGGGGGTGAGTTGTAAATGTTCACTAAATTTGCAACGTCATATATTGTGACGTAACAGAGTTAATCGTAAATAATACAGTAAACTACGGTTATAACGAACTCAAAGGGACTACTTATTTTAGTTCGTTATAACCGTAGTTCGTTATAAGCATATATACAACATACAGTAAACTACGGTTATAACGAAAACGTTTATAACGAACTGACGGATATAACGAACTTACTTTTTGGTCCCGACTACTTGCTGTAGTTATGCTGTGTATATGCTTATAACGAACTACGGTTGTAACGAACTAAAATTAGTAGTCCCTTTGAGTTCGTTATAACCGTACTTTACTGTATCTGCAACACATAGACGGGACTACAAAATAAGTTCGTTGTATCGGTCAGTTCGTTATAAGCGTGTTCGTTATAACCGTAGTTTACTGTAACGTCATTTATGAAAGAAAGAAATGATGAATTGCCGAGTGACAAATATGAACAATATGTTTGATGTGTATTAGTAATGTATGGAATGTGCAGAATGAACCGTTACATTGACCGTAAGCAGTATATGTAAACCAATAGATGCACATATAGATATTTCACTGGTAACAATAGACAAGTGTTATTATTTGTATTTTGACAGAGTCGCCGCAGATGCTCAGTCTGATGTGACAATGGGCCACACGACGGACCCTCTCGTTTTATCTTTCAGCAATATGCATGATTTCTTGGTTATGTAAATGTGGTTTGGGTTGATTAGGGAATGTGATTTTCATTGTCAATGTAGGTCTTTCACATTTAATATTGACTTCTGCATGGTGTATAAACGTATAATAATGCTTTTGTGTAATTTTTTACTTATTTGATTTATGTTATCAAACTGAGGTGAGGTGAAATTTGGTTTAACGTCTCGTCCAAGATTATTGCGCTTATATAGCGACGTGCATGCACGTGTGTGTGGCTGCTTGTACTAGTCCGGACTGATGACGATTTATAGGGCTAGCTCACTGAGATAGCATGCGCAGTTTAACATGGATATGCCACTCAGACACAGTATACTGACTCCGAGCCGACCAGTCCTTGTTTTAGCCCATTTATGCTGAGATACAGGCAGGGTAACAACAAGTACCATCTTTCAAAGTCGTTTTTGGTATGACGCGGCCGGGGATCTTACGCTCTAATGGTAGAGCGTCCGCCCGGAGAGCGGAAGGTCCGGGGTTCGATCCCCGACCGCGCCATACCAAAAGACATTAATAGATGATACTTGTTGTTACCCTGTCTGGCGCTCGGCATTAAGGGGCTAAAACAAGGACTGGTCGGCTCGGAGTCAGTATACTGTGTCTGAGTGGGGTATTCATGTTAGACTGCGGCATGGTATCTCAGTGAGCTAGCACTTTAAATCGGCATCGGTCCGGACTAGTACAAGCAGCCACACAAACTCACACACGTACATGCACGTCGCTATATAAGTGCAATAATCTTGGACGCGACGTTAAACCCCATTTCACCTCACCTCACCTCACCTCTTAATGTACGGGGAAAGCTCGAAGGTCTCAGACTTTCACGACTTTGGTGATACTGACAAATGATAGAAATGATGCTAGAAACATGATCGGGCCGAACCGGGATTCAAACCCACAATCGTAGATGTATAGCGTGCCAAAGGGACGCAACTCTGCACAGTGAATCGCGGCGCATTAGACGGCTTGGCAACCCACCTCCCCAGGGCAGAATGGCGTGAACACTACTTTTCTACTGTATTTTTCACATGCTGGGTACAAGTGACAACTCATGAAAATATGGTTTTCAAACTTCACTCGAAGAGATATACATCGTTTTTGATAAAAAGCTTCAGTGTCTCTATGTATTCCAAAACTAATAAAACGAGCTTCTGCAAAATCTGATATTGTTTTCTATTAAAACAATGAGCCTAAATTTGGTGATTACATGCTGAATGAACTTCTTTTTGGGGGCAGACAATTACTTTTTTCAGCAGTCTTAAGCATAGTTATTGTTTCAAGCATTTTCTGGGGCAATTTCCACCACTTTGCTTTTTTGCTGATGCATGAAACAAACAACCAAGGACGCGTGCTATTGTGTTTTTAATACGCAACACATTTTGTTATTTTCAAGTATTGCATAAGTGCTAGAGAGGAGGACTCGATAATCTCTTGGAATGTCAAAACACCGCTAAACGTTAATGCTGATGTATATACTATCAACGCCAACTGTTGTATGTCAATTAGAAGGATGCAATACTACACAAGTTGCCTCCCTTTTCTTCATTTCATAGTGGACATTGCAGTATATCACTGTTATCGCTGCCAACATATAGGTTTCTTTGTCTTTTTATTTGTTGTTTCCAGTCTTATTATGGAGGCCTGTAGATAAACCAGGAAATGCCAGACATCCCAAACAGAGGAATATAGATTTGTTGGTTCTGATCGGAGTGAATGCATGCAAGTTGTACCGACTCGTAGCACGGCCTTGTTGATGCTGTCAACAAAATGTTTATTTTTATAATTATTTACTGGTTGCTGTATTATAAATCGGACCTTTTTCTGATTTAACGTGAACGTAGACTAGTATATGGGATTGCCTAAAAGTCGGGCCAAGAAAAGTCGAGCCGGGCCGGGCCAGCGGGTAATACTAAAAATGGATTGCAGAATAATAAAACGAAACGCGCATATCTAGGCAGATCTCAAATGTCCACAAACGTATAGTTTTGCTCATTTAATTGAGTTTGAATAAAAATGCATCTTCAACAATGTAATTAAGTGATGATAATGACTACATACCGTGAGTCTCGTAGAAAAGTCAGCGTCTTGACTTTGTATTCTTTGATTAGAATGCTTCTCACCGACCTTAGCCTGTGGGGGTGTGATGTCCTGGGCAGGAAACGACAGTGTTTTGACTATCTTCTTTCATTAATTAACGTGTTAAGGTAATTAACCTTTACTAATTCGCTAGAAGTATTTGATACGTGTCAAATCCTATTTCGTTTAACGATTGCTCTTTTACATGTTACCTAGATCAGCGACGCTAACACATAGCTCCACTTTCTAGTTTTTAAGTGATTTACTCCGAATTACTTAATTATGCCACGTTTTGGATTGGTGATTGTTCAGTAGTGTCATGTGTGTATGTTGCATCAATAATATGTAGATATGATCGCCGATAATTAAGTAATTAGCCAATAACACTTGGCCCGTCTTGGCCCGGCCCGGCCCGACTTTTAGGCAATCCCCTAGTATATATATATATATGACTCTTGACAATCACGTTCGTGAGTAAATTATACAGCTAATCTTTGGATATATACAGTAAATGGTCAACTCTTAGATTGTGTGACATATGTCAAACGCAATTGGCACAGACCCCACATGCTTGACACATTCACACGGCAGTAATGTGACACGCGGGGGGCCATCTGCCGGAAGAAAACAGAGTCACGATATTCAAACGCATTGCACCAGGACCCCTGTTTAGAAACTTCCAGCCGTGGTTTTGTGTTTCAGCAATGTATTGTTTGCCAGAGTATGTGGTATGTTTGTAACAAGAAATAACTTTTAAAGCAAATTTTCCCAAAAATTGCGTGATTCAACAAGTTCAATTTGGTTTGGTTGGTTTGTTGTTCAACGCCGCACTCAGCAATATTCCAGCTATATGACGGCGGTCTGTAAAATAATCGAGTCTGGACCAGACAATCCCACGCAATTGGGATCGATGGCATGTATCAACCAAGTCAGCGAGTCCGACCACCCGATCCCGTTAGTCGCCTTTTACGACAAGCACAGTCACCTTTTACGACAAGCATGGGTTGTTGAAGACCTATTCTAACCCGGAATCTTCACGGGTCTCAACAAGTTCAAGGTGAGGTGAAATGAGGATAAACGTCGCTTTGAAGGGCATGCACTGGTATAGCGACGTGCATGCATACAGCTGCTGAACAAAAGTTTGTTACATTGCTATGTTTACATGGCTATGAAGACTTTATACACATATTACAAGGTTATTAATACTTTTATTGTAGCGCTAATTGGTATCAGAAGAAAGTACATTCAATAAGGAGTATTACCCCCTTTTGCTTTTCGTAGTGCCTTTATTCGTTTAGGCATCGATTCCAAGAGACCACGACAGGTATCTTTTGAGACAGAATACCAATATTTCTTTACCAAATTCCAGAGCTCCTGGCTTGATGTAGGCATTCCCTAGCAACTCTCTTGCCAATAATGTCCCAGAGAGTCTCAATAGGGCTCATGTCAGGGGAATTACCAGGCCATTCCAATAATGGTATGTTTCTGGCAGCCAAAAACACACGAGCGCTCTTGGAAAAATGGGCAGGGGCTTTATCTTGCTGAAATAGGAATGTTTTACTCGGAAATACAAGGCATTCACAATGTGTTTTGAGGTCATTGATGATCTCAGTCTGATATTTCTGGGAATTAAGAGTACCATGCACCTTTTTAAGAATACCGGTACCATTTGCTGACATGAGTCCCCAAACATGAACCTGGGGTGGGTGTTTTACGGTCACCTGTGAACAATAACTGCGGTATCTCTCATTTTGGAGACGCCTTACTTTCATCCTACGCCTATTACTAAAACATCTGAAAATAGATTCATCGGAGAAAAGTACACGGTTCCAATCTGACACTCTGAAATGTGCGTGTGCTCTTGCCCAGTCCCGTCTCAGTTTTCTGTGCCTTGCATTCAGAAGGGGTTTTCTACAAGGGACGTAACATTTCAACCCAAATTGTTGTAGACGTCTTGAGATTGTCATGTGACTGATCCGCAAACCAACACTTTTCCGCACAATACCCCTCAAAATGTTGAGAGTTGAGAATCTGTTTATCATACACTGTTTGCGTATCAATCTGTCTTCTCCTTCTGTTGTGCATCTTTGTCTGCCAGACCTGGGTGCATCAATAACATCTCCTGTGGCATCGCAAGTTTTCATCAACTTTATCATACCATGTATTGTGGAACTGCAATTGTATTTTTCGGCCATCACTTTCTGAATTTCCTTCCATTTCAGTCCAGTGTGCCTGAGGGTGACAATCCGGGTTCTTTCACTAAAAGTTAAATTTCTTTGCTTTGTCATATTTGCGGCAGCAGATATTGAAAAAATCCGTTATCTAAGACAATTCTGCAAAAGAAAACAGATCAAATCTTTTAGGGTAATGCCAATTTTTAATGGCACCGGACATCAAGTCATGAAACCCTTTGTACAGTGTAGGCATTTTCTAAGTATCTTTATATTAGATTCCAAAATGAGTATATTACATTCAAATGCAATTAATGTTTCGAAGAATTATGCAGTTTAGTTGTTTCATAAACATTAGAAAGTACATGTTCAAAAAGAATGTACTCACCGAGACAGACTGGCGATACCTGTAGAAATTACCTCCGCAACTTGAGCAGTAATTGTAATGCATCCATAATCTAACTCAATGTTCTGCATAATACCAACATTTATTTGCCTTATTTGCATGTCAAATGTGTGGACTATCTTATTTTGACAAGAAAAGACCATCTTTAATACTTTTTGGGGAAACGAATGCAACAACTGTTACGAAATTTGTGAATGTAACAAACTTTTGTTCAGCAGCTGTATGTGTTCGGCTGCCTGTCCTAGTCCGTCCTAATCAGGCCTTATGTCCGTAGTGCTAGCCGACTGAGTTCCCTTGCCCCAGTATAACATGCATACTCCACCCAGACACATTATACCGACCCCCGAGCCGGACAGCCCTTGTTTTGCTCCCTTAATGCAGAACGCCAGGCATGGAAACAATAAGTACCAACCTAATAAGTCTTTGATATAACGCAGACATGGGGTCGAACCAACAACATTCAACCGAGGAAATTGAAAGACTTACATCAATGCGTAAAAGTTTGAATCGATTTTGTAGCAATATTTTAATAGCTACAGCTACAGCATTAGATATGTTTATATCTAACATTCTCACGCATTATATTATTTCGGGAATTTTCAGGGATAAATTTTTGGCGATAAAATTCCAGGTCGGTGAGGTGAGGTGAGGTGAGGTGAGGTGAGGTGAGGTGAGGGGAGGGGAGGTGAGGGGAGGGGAGGGGAGGGGAGGGGAGGGGAAATGGGGCTTAACGTCGCGTCCAAGATTATTGCACTTATAAAGCGACGTGCATGTACGTGTGTGTGTTTGTGTGGCTGCTTGTACTAGTCCGGACTGATGCCGATTGATAGTGCTAGCTCACTGAGATACCATGCCGCAGTTTAACATGAATACCCCACTCAGACACAGTAAACTGACTCCGAGCCGACCAGTCCTTGTTTTAGCCCCTTAATGCCGAGCGCCAGACAGGGTAACAACAAGAACCCTCTTTTGGTATAACGCGGCCGGGGATCGAGCCCCGGACCTTCCGCTCTCCGGGCGGACGCTCTACCTCTAGACCACGGAGGCGGTCACCTTCCTGGTAGTCACAAGGCAGTGTTCTCTGTCATGTCGAGTGTGGTCTTCTCACATACCAGGATAGGTCTCAGTTACGAGGGCGCCACGTTGTTTCGTTATCGCGTTGCTGTGATGTGAGCAGGTTCTTCCTGGTGGCAACCAGGGTATCGTTCCACAAAGCTACATGAGTGCTACGCCTGTCGTCAGTACGAGAGTTGGCGTAAAGTTACGTTATTTGACGAGACTGGATGTGACTCTGTTGCCCGGCCTTACGTAGTAATCAAAACACCGTCGGCTCTGGCATCAGATAACGGAACATCAGAACGCAGTTGATGAACACACGTCCGCTGTTTGTACTTCTGTAACGGGAAGATGCCAGTGTAAAATAATATTTAGCATGTTAAACTCTGTTATTGTAATGTTCAGCTGTAGTTTTGCTGTAGTCCCTCTCACATCGAAGGGCGCACGGGTGGCCCAGTCGTCTGAGGCGCCGTGATTCGCTGTGCAGAGTTGCGTCCCTTGGGCACGCCAGAAACCTATGATTGTGGGTTCGAATCCCGGTTCGCCCCGATTATGTTTCTAGGTTTGTCAGCACCATACCCGTGCTCGTGGGTTTCACCGAAGTGGTAAACGTCTTAGACCTGCATCGCTTCGGGCTTTCCTCCCACATTAAGCTGGCACGCCGCGATATAACTGGAATACTGTTAAAAGCGGCGTTAAACCCAACTCACTCACTCACTCCCTCACATCGAAATTTAAAACACATCAATCCAATGAAAGTGAAATAACAAGTAGCGTCCACAATTTCTAAGTAGGTAAATCTATGTTATTGTCCCCATTAACAAGTATCAGTTGCCTCAATAGTCTTTGTTAGTGTCGGTATATTTACGTAAGTGTAATAACGAGCGTTGGTTTCATATATGAGTTTCCTTTGAGAAAAGGGCGGTCGGGTAGCCTAGTGGTTAAAGCGTTCGCTCGTCACGCCGAAGACCCGGGTTCGATTCCCGACAAGGGTACAATGTGTGAAGCCCATTTCTAGTGTCCCCCGCCATGATATTGCTGGAATATTGCTAAAAGCGGCGTAAAATCATACTCACTCACTCCTTTGAGAAAAGGTCTTTTCGCAAATGTGCAAACTTAAATCAGTCAGCGATTCTTCATCCTCTCATCTTTACTCGCACACACTACTGCTTACTTCGACTGTAATTCCACTGTAGTTCAATTAATTTAATCTAAAACTTCGTGAGTTATAATTCTTATGGTTTACATAACAGATCTATCGTTCCATTAAAATTGTCTAGTCAGCACATGTTGGTTTAATCAATTTATTTTTTTTATTTTTTATTTTTTTACGCCGCACTCAGCAATATTCCAGCTATATGACGGCGGTCTGTAAATAATCGAGTCTGGACCAGACAATCCAGTGATTGATGTCATGAGCATCGGTCCACGCAATTGGGACCGACGACATGCATCAACCAAGTCAGCGAGCCTGACCACCCGATCCCGTTAGTCGCCTTTTACGACAACATAGTCACCTTTTACGACAAGCATGGGTTGCTGAAGACCTATTCTACCCCGGAATCTTCACGGGTCTGGTTTAATCATTACATTCGTAATATGTGAAGTAATAGGCCGGCGACTAACAAGGCTTGGTGACTATGTTGATTGTGTGCCATCGTTTCGGACGTCGCGGACGTTTGCTCATACTATCTATCACTGGATTGGCATGTCCATTTTTCAGGCCGCCGTCATTAAGCTTAATAGTGTTCAGCATTAAACTAACATTCATGGAATTTGTTTTCTGCCAGACTGCTAGACGAAGACCACTTGGTTCTTCCTCAATGAGTTATAGCATTCTAGTCATTACGGATGTAGTATAATTGTGCAACATCGAAATTACATATGAGAGCGAGAGTAACCGGAGGATACACTTGAGTTAAGGGGCGTACTTCACCATTCATCATGTTACAGTCATATATCAGTTACAAGCTTGTGTGGAAAACACGGTAAACCTTGTCAGGGGATGTGTGCAATATATTGTATTAAGTTTCTCTGAATCAAACATCCGGCTTGAATTGGGTCAACGTAAGGGAAGTGATCCCTGAGTTTTACGCCGTGTTTAGAATGTTCCTATACCCATATAAAATTTATATAAATTATATTATAAATCCTAATGATTTTCATGAAACACTTAACAAACATTATGAATACAATTCCAAATAGAATTCTAAGAAAAATGTCTCACAATCGTAAGAAAGATATTGTAAGGCACAGTTAAATAACTTATGACTAATAGTAAAACTAAAGGAGCTGATGTTACACATCTGTGATGATTTATCTAAAATCTATTATCAATCATAAAATAAACCCGTTATTGTCTCAACTTAAACAACTACATGTATTTATTATTATAATATATTTTCTAGGTGTCAGTAGTTATTTGAAGTTGAAGATGTAGATGCATCACGTTACAATGAGTAATGCCCAATGTTAAAGCAGAAGATACTATTAATGAATGCATCTTGGACATGAAGAGATTCAGTGTTAAGCACTAGGAATATCATGCCTGGGAAACAAGCAATGAACTTCACACGTTGTATCCATGTTGGGGATCTAATTCGGGGTTTCGGCGTGACAATGGCTGTGACAGAATATCGTCTTTACGACCATTCCTTGTAAACAACATTGCCTACTTTTTAACTTGTACCATATGTTCCCATGTTTTAGCAGGTGAACACTTGACTTGCCTTTTCATGTGTTGGTGACGGGTGCCAAAAGTAGGTCAAGTTACGCCGATCGCACAAACTAGTTTTTTATTAACACATGTTCTTAATATACTCGGGATCGTACAGTGGACTACAAAGAGAGGGCTTATAAATATGGTGTTTTGTGCTTTATTGATATTTTGTAGGATTTCGATATGTATGGTGACCACAGGGCATTAGGGGGGTACGGGTGGCCCAGTGGCCAAAGGCGCCGCGATTCGCTGTGCAGAGTTGCGTCCCTTGGGCACGCCGGAAACCTATGATTGTGGGTTCGAATCCCGGTTCGCCCCGATTATGTTTCTAGGTTTGTCAGCACCATACCCGTGCTCGTGGGTTTCACCGAACTGGTAAACATCTGAGACCTGCATCACTTCGGGCTTTCCTCCCACATTTAGCTGACACGCCGCGATATAACTGGAATACTGTTAAAAGCGGCGTGAAACCCAACTCACTCACTCACACAGGGCATTAGATTTTTCTTCTGACTAAGCAGGCGATCATGTGGCACTCAAGTAGTGAGTGAGTGAGTTAATATTTAAAGTCACAGCGGCAATTTTTCAGCCATATAGCGACTAAATCAAGTTATATATTAATACATATAGACATAAAAATCTGTCGACAAAGACAGTAAAAACACTAGACTATCACAGATGTAGATTTAAAACCAGCATATCATAATAAAATTCATAACAAGACAAAGTAGGGAAGTGCATATGGTATTTTTCGGGTCACAATATCCTGACATGTTTACCATTGTATTTTTAACGCTTTACTGGGGCCCTGGATATTGTAACTTGTGAGCAAATGTAATTTGATCTTCTTTGAAAAAGGAAGCATTATTGTTCCTCAAAGGTTGTGACATGTGGATACGAAAGTAGGAGCTGCTGGAATATTGCTCGACATAAAAGGAAAGTTTGATATTGGAAAGTTGAAACAATCCATTTATCTCACAGTCTTGTTTATGTTATTTTGTCACTCTGATTCTGTATGCATGGATCAAAATCAGAATCAGATTAGGTCGTTTCATTAGTTTCTTATATATCTTTGGTTGGTTTGTTGTTTTACGCCGCACTCAGCAATATTCCAGCTATATCACGGCGGTCTGTTTTTAATCGAGTCTGGACCAGAGAGCCAAGTAATTAATATCGTGAGCATCGATCCACGCAATTGGGGTTGATGACATGCATCAACCAAGTCAGCGAGCTTGACCACCCGATCATGTTAGTCGCCTTTTACGACAAGCATAGTTGCCTTTTAGGGCAAGCATGGGTTGCTGAAGACCTATTCTACTCTTGTATATCAAGCTGAGGTCGGTAAATCAGTAGAAGGGACTAATGTGTTTGACATTATGACCATCAGATCATCGGTATACTGTAAGCTTAGGTGAGGTGAAATGGGGTTTAACATCACGGTCAAGATGATAACGTTTACATATTGAGTGAGTGAGTGAGTGAGTTGGGTTTAACGCCGCTTTTAACAGTATTCCAGTTATATCACGGCATGTCAGCTTAATGTGGGAGGAAAGCCCGAAGTGATGCAGGTCTCAGACGTTTACCACTTCGGTGAAACCCACGAGCACGGGTATGGTGCTGACAAACCTAGAAACATAATCGGGGCGAACCGGGATTCGAACCCACAATCATAGGTTTCTGCACAGCGAATAGCGGCGCCTTAGACGACTGGGCCACCCGTGCCCCCCTTTACATATTGACGTCCATACACTCGTGTCTGCCTTGTGTTTTTTAACGTCTTTTTCTATGACGCTGCCGGGGATCGATCCACTGACATTCTGCTTTCCGTGTAGAAGCTCTATCCACTAGAACACGGTGGCGGTAAATAGGAACAGAAATTCCGATTCATATGCAGAAAGAATATGATGTAAATGGTTCTTGGTACATTTTTTGATAGACAAGGAAGTTTGTCCTCTGATAATTGGCGATATACTCTTCCACAAAAGTAGGGGATATTTGAAACAAATAGATGATTACAGAAATACCATTGGATGGATAAGAAAGAAATGAAGAACATGTTGGCTTTGTATTGTAAGGGTGTAGTAAAAACATGAATGTTTACTATGGCTCGATCAATAATGGGTCCTGCTCAACGATTGGTCAAACATTCATTTATACGGTGTGTAATGGTCCGAATCGGTCTCCTAAAAGAAATTTGATAAAGTCCTGTCAACTCCTTTTGCACCTGACCCTTTTCGGCAAACGTAGCGGGTGGTCTTTGACGTCGGCATAAACGTCTCCCTTTCATGTCCATAACGTGCTCTATGGTGAAAGGTCATGGCTCGTGGATGGCCATTGTATTCTGGTAATGTTTGGCTGTTGGAGGTAGTCAGTTATGATACGTGTACGGTGAGCACGAGCGTTATCGTCTTGAAAGAAAACCAGCACGGCGCGCAAACGGCACGACATTTGGCGTCAGTATGTCTTCTCGGTAGTACTATCCGGTGACCCTTCCATGGACATTTTTCAGTGGCGTTCTGGCGGTCATAGTAATCCCGCACCATATCATTACAAACCCACACCTAAGTTCGTATGACATTCCCTACGCCTATCGAGAAAGACCAGCTTGAATCTGGACTCATCTGAAACCACGATCGATTTAACGACCTTTCACTGAAGCGTCAAAATCACGACTGACCCTCTACCCATCGTGCGCGGAGGACGTGCGAGGCCTACATATAGGTGTCCATTAACAGCAATTTTATACGACTTGCCGAGTGAGACAATAAGAACATGAAGATTCAAGTTGTTGCTAATTTTAATGAAAGTACAATAATGGTGACAAATTGAATTCATATAAAAATACGTAAAGAATTGTATGGAAAGGAATACAATTTACAAAAAGCAAAGCTAAATTATTATCTCATCTTGATCATATGAGTGAGTGAGTGAGTGAGTGAGTGAGTGAGTATGGTTTTACGCCGCTTTTAGCAATATTCCAGCAATATCACGGCGGGGGACACCAGAAATGGGCTTCACACATTGTACCCATGTCGGGAATCGAACCCGGGTCTTCGGCGTGACGAGCGAACGCTTTAACCACTAGGCTACCCGACAGCCCCTTGATCATATGAGGAAAGATCACATGTCAACGTTTGAATGTCATGTTTCAAGTATACTCTGTCCTTATACTTATATGAATGCATAGTTACTTTCATTTATTTAAGATATGGTATTGATGAACTAAATTCACCGAGTAAACAATATTCTCTCGAAATATAGGACACCGAATGGGAACTATTTTCAATTCTCCCTACACAGGAGAGTGAGTTTAACGCCGCTTGTAACAGTATTCCAGTTATATCGCGGCGTGTCATCTTAATGTAGAAGGAAAGACCAAAATGATGCAGGTCTCAGACGTTTACCAAATCGGTGGAACCCACGAGCACGGGTATGGTGCTGACAAACCTAGGAACATACTTGGGGCGAACCGGGATTCGAACCCACAATCATAGGTTTCTGGTGTGCCCACTTAGACGTTTACTTGTGTATTCAAAATAATAATGCATTACTCTCCCATCTTTGATGGAAGAGATCCAGTACAACCTTAAATCGGACAGATATCAAAACCAACGTCATGTGATCCTGCAACTTAAAAAAAAACTAGACGTGATCTTGAACTCGTTCTGGTATATTCCAATGTTTGCATTGATATTATTCCGTATATTGTCTTCGTCTTTTGTGAAGTAAAACGTTGTCAGAATGTCAGAATACCTTTAAACTTTATATTTCCTGGTATAACCGACAGGTACAGCTATGGGATGGGACATTCACCTTCACTGCGAATACATGCATTGACACATGTTATTGATCAACGTGACATTATACAAATAGCAAACGGACCATCATTATTGAAAAACAAGACAACAGAAAGTAGTGAAAAGGATGGTAGTACTACACCTCTGTGATTAAGGAAACAAGAATTAATGTCTTTCGTAGTTAACAGAAAAAAAACATATGAGGACTTCCACCATCCACCAACCGATCTGTATGTGTAAGAGCCAAATAATTAGATAAAAGGTGCTGCAGATGTACAATATGCATACATATTGGAAAAGGCACTTAAAATGAACAATAAACATGCATTATCAATAAAAATAGTACACGTACATTGAGAAGGGGGAAACGGTGCAACATGCCATTACGTTTGGCATGATTGTGATACAACTAAATAAGAAAATCCCAACATTTATACTCAA
Organism: Haliotis rufescens; assembly: GCF_023055435.1. Taxonomy (NCBI): domain Eukaryota; kingdom Metazoa; phylum Mollusca; class Gastropoda; order Lepetellida; family Haliotidae; genus Haliotis; species Haliotis rufescens. Next base: position 980,671 of record NW_025964380.1, read on the forward strand.
ATCGACAGACAGGTAACACAGGAAAATCAAAGCATCTAATTTTCTTTTAATATCTGACAAAAAATAAGGAAACCTTTGCTATGTGTGCTCTAAGTTGTATGACTGACGTGGAGTCACCATGGGAGTACAGTCAAATTGGGTACCCTTTGTAAATACAATTGTCCTTTTGAAATGCGTGCATTCCAAGAAATAAAAATTGACAAAATCGTAATAATAATAAGAAGAAGAAGAGGAAGAGAAGAGATCTCCACTAAAGTTCCGCCGAACTATTTCAACTGTATCATGTGTTAATGAAACAGTACCAAATAGGGATGATACCATGTGTTCGCAAAAAGGTGACCGTAGCCTGCCCCACCGATAGCAACCATCACACACACACGCCAAAGACAGTCAAGTGTGCTCTCTTCAACTGCTTATTTGTCGCAAAGAAGCATCCTGCTCCCTTATTTAGACTCTATGGCAATGTATGTGTCAGACATACAGTAGGTTTAAAGGCTCTTATTTGTCCATTTGGTCCTCAGGCATTTTCGTAGATGTCAGCTGCTGGACCATCTTTTACTGAAAAAGAATAAAAGCATCACACATTATTACTCTTGGATATATCGCAGTCACGTTTTGGCAATGGTAAACCGTATTATCGTTATTCAACCTAAATCATGGACTTTTGGCAGACCATGCAATAGTACCACCAGATAATATTAGAAAGAATCTGGTTATTATGTAAAATATAAAACTTAGTGGAAACTTCTTCTACAAATAATACAACGCGTTTGATTGATGACAAATATCTCAAAATATAAATGCTTCTGGTTCATTTATAAAAACACCACGTACCTGATTCTGGTTTCGTGAGCAGTGGGAGCATTTTCCTGAACAAAAGAACATATCATCTAGTTGTCAAATGGCGATAAAATAGCAAGATAATTTAAGATGCTTTGGTAATTTTAGCAGAAAAATATAAGTAAACGCACATCCCCAAATCGGGATTCCTTACATTTATAAAATCAAATATTTGAATTTATACTCGAATACTCTGACCCATGGCATCGCATCATTTAAGCAATCATATAAAGAAATGTGACAAACATTAATTGTATTATTAAAGGAATACATATTAAAGGAAAGTTCTACAGAAGGTTTTGAACATGCTTACGTCGGATTGTTTCTACGCCGCTCTCCTGAAACGAGAAACAAATGTTACGTGTAGATTGAATCTGTTCTTGCAACAAAAGGATAGGTCTCTATCTTTGGATCAGTTTTACCCCTGATATAATAACGGACAGACTTCAAGGAACTTATTGAAGGATACAACAATACACCAACTTTTGTCACAGCACTGTTAGTCGCAAAGTGATGTAGCTAACAGCATAAGTGCCATACACGTCATACCAAAGTTTGCCACATTTGAAAATCAAATAAAGATCCTATACAATTATCCATATTTCAAGAATGTTTCTTGATATGCAAAAGTGTATAATCAACTCTCAGCTTTCAGTATATATGCCTCCTAATGCCATACGATTGGCTTACAAAAGATACAATTTCGGTTGTGATGCCTTTTATTAAAGAAATAACCATTATATTAAACAGTCTGAGAACTGAGAAAAGTTTCAGAATTTCGTTTTGGCTTACATATAAAACAAAAGCAACCTCATAGCATTTTTTTCTAATAAACGTGTCCTTTCATTAAAACCTGGAATACACCGTCTAAGCTATAGGTTTGGTGATATTGGTTTTCACATTATGTTAGAAAAGGTAACCAAACACTCATTGAATGTTAAAATTTAGATATTGCACAAACCGGAACATGTCTACTTTTACACACGTGGTATCATTGGAGAATCAGCTGTTCATTAAGCATTTTCAACACATGTGCAAGTCATGGGTGGGGACATGTATGGCAACTTATAATCCATCAGTGCTGTGGTATCGGAGACGAAAAGGTTTACGATGGATGACGGACGATGTATGACGATGCATACGAAAAAAAAACATTTTTAACTAAAGATCTAAAAAAGTACGTTAAAAGTGATATACATCTAAATACAGTGTGCGGAATATCTGCCACAAAGTAATGTTTCGTTTGGTGAGAAATCTTTCATAAACACGGTAAGCCTCGTGTATACTGTACCTCTGCGAGCCCTGTAGAGTAGACCACTGAGGACACCAACAACACCCATCAAGCACACCAAGAGAAGAGACAAAACGCTAGCAACGACTGTAACCTTTTGCTCGTCCCCCTCAACTGCAAACAGTACAAAGGCTCAATGAATTTTCTTAATCTGGACACTACAAATGTCATATATAGACATTTTGTCAGTTTGTTTGTTTAACGCCGCACTCAGCAATATTCCAGCTGTATAACAGCGCTCTCTAAATAATCGAGTCTGGACCAGACAATACAGTGATTGACATCATGACCATCGATCCACGCAATATGGATATAGACATTTTGACAAATGGACGCTTTTGTTAACATATTATGGAGAAGAAAGAAAATCCAACATGTTGAGCTGTGCAAGGTGAAGTTATCATTGTTTAATTGTTTGTTGTTAAACGCCGCACACAGCAATATTACAACGTTATGTCGGCGGTCTACAATGTAAATAATCAAGTCTGGAATAGACAATCCAGTGATTGACATCATGAGCATCAATCCACGCATTTGGGATACGATGACATGCAACAACCAAGTCAGCAAGCCTGACCACCCAATCCCGTTAGTCGCCTTTTACGGCAAGTATGGGTTGCTGAATACCTATTCTACCACGGATCTTCATGGGTCTTGAAGTTTTGAATGTTATAGTTTTGACATTTTATTCATCAAATACATGCCTATCTTATTCCACCAGCAATCTACACGAATCAACTTACGTTTTGAATCGATTTATGTAGAATGCTAGTGGAATAAGATAGGCATATAAATGACGCATAAAATGTAAAAACTATAACGTTGTTTTATGTTCATTGAGTGCAAAACATTTAGTGCATATACATTTAGTGCATAACATTTAGTGCATAACATTTAGTGCATAACATTTAGTGCTCTTGTGGTGTTTTACCTCGAATAAGAATGACAACAAATGTATCCTAAATATAAAAGTATTACTTCGTGTCATATGATTACGATATCCTATAGTGTGTCTATGCTTACCCGACAAAAAGATAAAGGTGACAACCAAACCATTACAATTCGCATCACCAGATAAAAACGTCTGCATCCCGACTTACCATACACGTCCACAGTTGTTGTGCAGGAATCGTTGCCCTCGTGTGTTTCATTGTAGCAGTCGACCATTGTGTTGTAGGCAGTGCAGATATAGCTTCCACTGTCCAGCATTCCAGTCTTACTCAGGACGTAGGTTTCGGATGATGTGTTTTGAAGTAGTTCACTTCCTCGTTTCCAGGTGATGTAAGAACTAATGGGATTGGCTTTAACTGAACACTTCAGGCTTGCTCTGGTGCCGAGTGGAACAAAAACTTTCTCGTCGCAAGTAACCTTAGGTCCATCTGTAAATATATCCTTCGAAGTTTAGTGACATGAGCTTTTCTGTAATCTCATTGAATAGGTATAAAAGATTTGAACTCCTCAGCTCTTCAGGCTAAAGGTGAACGGAAAGAGTGCAATGTAGTTATTTGTTATGATTTATTAAGAGTTGACAATGACGTTTGTAAAAGTAGATAGACAACAATACGTGATGTGAGTATGTTATACTGTATTGATATCGATTATACATACATAAAACTTCAAGCCGCATCAAAGCCTTGTCACTCGAAAAACCCACGTAGTAAGCAGACGTGTTAACTCTGTTCAGCTGCGAGTAATTTCCCTCCACCTCCCCGTCTTCTTTGAGGATTTTCCAAGTGTAGTTATTGAAAGCGAAGTTAGTATCAGAACATTTGGGGAGGTTTAGGTTGATACTCGATCCTTCCATCACACTAACCGTCGAGTTTCCAGCTGAAATCACAAGAGAATGATTGAAATATTTTCAATATTTGCAGTTCAAATGCATGTGTCACAATAGTTACACATGTAAGGTCATTTATTCAGTTCAGTCAAGTAAGAGTCTATGTACCTATGTACTGTAAAGGTCACCAATCAGATGTAACATAGTTGAGAATATATCACAAATATGACTCTAAGAGAGTCAAACAGACCGAGTACAAAAAAGCACCAGAGTCTCTTATCATTCTTACTACAATCTCAATAATGATACTAGAAGAAAGAAAAAGAAAGAAAAACAAGGAACAGAAATTTGAAATACGAAAAACAAACAAATATTATACAGTATGTATCCAGCACAAAAGTTGCAACAGGAAAGTGCGCTGTGAAATTGTCATTTGCCAAAGTATAAAAGATAACATGATTTCATGTCACCGTTTTCATGTGTTTGCCATATATAATCTTAAACCCATTTAACGAAAACGAGGCACAGGGATGTCCTTACACCCGGGCTGTTGTTATTTTCGTGAAATACACGAACATTACACAATTTTAAAAAATCAGAGCTGGACGTTCTTTTCGCGAACCGACTTCCAGTGAACCTAATACAGGTTTTCACCACTCTTTTGCCTTTTACGCCCAATGGAAAGTTATTCGGTATATAAACGAGACTGGTTACTCTCTGTCGTTACTCTCTGTCGTTTTATATTTACATGAAACACATTTCTTACTGACGAACATTGCGAGTGACAATTGCGAGCACAATCGGACAGGAACCAGTTTTAAATGCTTTAAGAAGGGTTAGGCATTCAGGAGAAGAAAATCACAGGGAGAGAGGAGGTCTGTAATATTGTTACGAAGATCAGAGATCCAGATCAGAAGCGGTAGAAAGTTAATTCACTTATCAAGTATCCGACACCCCTGAAAAATATATATGTGTGGAGTGTAAGGCTTAATGAAATTACTGTGCAGAAAACATAAATCGTGTTTCGAAAATAAAATAACAAAGGATCTTACACAGGATATGAACTGTCATGTTGTGGGTGGTCATGTTGAGGGTGGACATAGGCTGGTCTTTGTAGCCTGCTGTACATGTATAGTTACCGCTGTTGTAGAGTTCATCAATCTTGATACTGCAATTTGCGCATGACTGCGAACCGTCCCAAGTGCAGGTTTTGTTTTCCCATTGGCCATTGAAATGGCACAAGTTGTGATGTTTCTTATATGGTTGTGATGTTAAGATGACATATTGTTCCTCTGGACACTTCATTGTTGGTTTATCTAAAAAAATATACAATAAGATGGTGGACATCCATTGAGGAAAACACGTGCCTCAGTATCGAGGAAATAACGCATATATATTTTACTCAGTTTGTTTATGAGTTACAACTGTGCATGTAAAACATATGATAACATAAAAATAAAGTATACTGGACATAGTTTACCTAATTGAGTTTCCACAGTCATCTGTGCGTTTCGACGTAACAATATATTTTATCATACGTCACTGAGTTTCTGACTGATATCAAAATACAAAGGCTTATGTCATGCGATACAGACATTGCACCAGTGAAATCCACTGAAAATACAGCTAAGATACATTTAAGAAAAGACTCTTAATAAACCACGAACCATAACATTTACATGATATCTTGATAGCTTTGATACCTCTCAAAAACAATTTTAAAACTCGATGGGATGTTAGCGTTACAAGTAATTTAAGCAATGAATAATTTGAGATACTTATACATTGGCGTACCAAAAGAGACAGGGAAAATGAGCGTTTAATTGGGATACTGCACAAGAAACTGATAGTGTGGCACAAGACCCAATAAACGCTAGACAAACTGAGAGCCTATTTAAACTTCCAATAGCCGCAAGTCATACTAATATGCGATACACTAGACACACTGACATTCCGGGAATCTAAATACATAATACAAAGATGTCAACCTGGACATGGGGTATACTTAACAACAGCATAAGTATACAAAAGCTCTCAGCACTTAATTGAATACTATTATCCCAAGTGAACTGATTAGATATCATTTTGAGCTAACCCACATCAGCATCGGTGCAGCCAGTATCTTTATAGGTGATGTCCCGCGGTAGCTATATAGTAACATCTGTGCTGGACTACAAAAGGTTTTGAGGCATAATCACTTTCTTTTGAGGTTTGACATATTTCTATCACATGAATGAACTCACCTGATACTTTTACTTTTATTACGTCGACTGAAACCCCTTTTCGAGGTTTACCAATCGTTACATTTAGGTAGTTTGTGCAAGTGACGATGTACAACCCACTTTGCGATATGTTCTGGATCTTCATTTCATCACAAGCCTCGGGCCCGAGCTCTCTATCGCCTTCTATCTTTCTCCAGGTACAATTACAACTGGGATTACAGGAGTATAGTTTGCTAAAATTTAGACTTTGGCCAATTGTCAAGTTAAAGGCTTTTGTCAATGGTTTTGGGTCACCTGAAAGAAGTGAAAAAAAGGAAGAATACAACCAGTAGGACTTTGTAAATATGCAAAATAATGTCTGACGTCTTCTTTGAAGAACTTCTTTGATAGGCACCGAAACGCCGCTCTTAATTGTAATAAAGAAGTTGTTCATCCATAAATTCGTATCATTACTGACGACTAGAATATTTACTTTGAAGTATGTTTAAAGAACAGCTTTTGTTTGGTGAAAACTCATTCTCCTGAATACGCAAGGTTCAGGCCTTGATACTGTGATACTTGATACTTCTCAGTATCAGGACATCCTAAAAGCCCTTTCACAAATTTCGAAAGGTTGTGCAAGGAAAGCTAATGTGTGATGGAAATTATAACGTTTGGTTATTATTTTTATGCATTTTCGAAGGTTGTGGTGAATCAGATCTAGTTATGAATATATACCAAAATAAACTGGAGCACATTGATTAACAGTGAATAAATGAGAAAATGCTTCAAAGTAGACAGGGAAACAGGTTTCATATTCACTTCCAAGTTATCTACGTGTACGATGGATATCCAGTTAATATGAGAGTTACATATAATATATTTATGAAATACACAATTGGAAATACATACTGAAGACCTGTATGTCAATAGAGTTATTCACGTGGCATTCTTGACGACCGATATTCACTGAACACGTAAGCGTCATATTGGCCGGGGACGTATTATTCATTTGGAGCGATATGGAAGGTGACGATCCCACGATGGAATTATTAGTTGACAGGGTCCATTTATACCAGTATTGTGAGGGCATGTACAAGCCGCGTGCTAAACACGTTGCAGTCACCCTCGTCCCACTGTACACACGAATGCTTTTCCCTTGCAGCAGAGTTAAATTCGTGTTTTGACACATTTTCGCCTGCTCTAAAACAAAGAAAAACAAGTACTGACTCCAAACATGATAGCAATTACACCACGATCAGTGAATCCTTGCACAGATACAGATTTTAGGGCCACACGTGCACCCTAACCGAGAGACAGGTAACTACAGATTGGTGGAGAAAACCTATACATATTATAGTTCTAAGTGGTGGAGGTGAGGTAGTCGAGTGAGTGAGTGAGTGTTTTTATTCATGTATCCGTGAGTAAGTGAGTTGGGTTTAACGCCGCTTTTTTAACATTATTCCAGTTATATCGCGGCGTGTCAGCTTAATGTGGGAGGAAAGCCCAGAGGGATGCAGGTCTTGGACGTTTACCACTCGAGAGCACGGGTATGGTGCTGACAAACCTAGAAACATAATCGGGGTGAACCGGGATTCGAACCCCCAATCATAGGTTTCTGGCGTAACCAAGGGACGCAACTCTGCACAGGACATCGCGACCCCTCAGATGACTGGGCCAACCGTGGCCCCTCGTGTATCTGTGTAACAGCTTCATGTGGAAAGAGAGCGCTAAAGATCGTAATCATATAGAACTAATTCGGGGTCATATCAAAATCTGAACAGAAAATTGTGGAGCCAGTTAAGGGATAACAATTAATCAAGAAGCTATTGGTAGAGTATCATATATCACAGCAGCTGGACATAAATGTACAAAAGTAAGTTAATCTAAAAGGTAGACATTGGTATGAAGTGGAATTTTAGAAGTGTACCTTTTTTACAGGTGATAGAAATAGGTACTTTCTGTCTGCATCCAGCTTTGATGCCAACGTAGCATTGTTGCAGTCTTGTCTCGTTTCCTCTGCACCCATGTCCCCTGAGGGATCTCAGGGTCTCATTCGCCTTCACCTTCTCATTATAGATGATGTAAACATGGGCACTGAAACACACGAGAGTGACGAAGTCGGCAGGCATTAATTTTGTTTCGCGTGTGACAGCAGGAAAAGTTGTTGTTGGTGATCATGGAATAGTTTTAAATGTGATCGGTAATTGGAATTGAATAAAGCAGTATAAATTGATTTGTAACTTTTTGCCCATAGTTTAAGCTGTTATCTTGATGGTGTCAGCATTTGCAAAGAAAATACAACAATCCTGAATTTTTGCAAATAAAAAAGTGCGAGAGTGTCAATCTTAATTCTAAAACTATTTAACACACAACAATAGTTATACTAGGCTGAACTTTAGCAAGCACACAGTACGATACTCACGTGGGTTTACCTAATTGCCGACACACAACAGCAGCATCGTGCAAAGAAAATCCTTCGTTGCACACTAGCTTGCCATTGATATTTAAGAAGCCGTCACTGAGGCTGATCTTTCCAAGATAGTCTGCTCACAAGGAAACACAGATTAGATACATATGTCCATGTAACGTTACACTTCATAGGCAGACACCTGTAATATGTTTCAAGATACTGTACTGGTGAAGTGTTCTATATACATTTAAGGAACATGCACCTTGTGTATCGAGTCTAGCCCAATACATAATAATATATTGTTGTGAAGAATGCAGTGAAGAGTTGTGTGAGAGAAAATATTGCAATCAGGGAAATGCATGTGTTTATAGTTTTTTAAGGCTACCCAACATGGCCAACATTTCTTACAACATGAGGGACACAGATCAGTATTAAATGCCAACATGAAAATTAATGCTAGTAATTAAAACCCAAATATTACGATCTTGTTGGTTTCACAGGAAGAGAAATGTGTGACATTGTAGTTAAGGTTGAGAGGATTGTGTTCAATGAAGAGTCTGGCAAAATATGTTTAAGAAACTGAAAACCCTCTTTGCGGAGTGCCTGCTGCCAGAAACATTCTCACAGTAATAGTATGAGCAGGTTCAAACATTTATCCGCGAAGGCGGCATAGCACGTCATGGAGGGTTGGGGCAACGTTGAAATACAATTTTTCATTTGACATTAGAAAGCCGTATTTCTCTACATTAATGAAAAACAAGATAAACATTCAAGATTAGTAGATAGCATGTAGAAAGTTTGGTGAACGATAACAATGCTTAAATAAATCCTCTTATCTGCGCTATTCAATCTGTGACAATAGGCCTTTGTTACAAGCGACGGGAGCGTGTTTGCGCCGAAAGTTTCATTCGCCTTCAAATCTGTCGCTTAGCACATACAAATCAAGGGCATCTTAGTATGTTTTTAATAGATCCTATTTCCAGACACTTGCAAATATTGCGCTTTGCTGAAAGTGCAATACAAGTATCATTATGCAATTATGCAAATAGTAACACAAACGACTGAAAGGAATCGTGTGATTTAGGCTCTCTCAGTTTGAGTGGATAACATGATAATTATTTGACAAAACTAATGAAATGTGAACATGTTGTGGCTGCTCCAGAAGACTGTTAAGAGATGATATTACTGTTCCCAGGCGATATCACCCTCTCCAGATTCAATAAAATGTTCAGGGATGACATCACCCTCTCCATGTTTAGAGTAGTATTATAAATAGGGGCACCGCACCACCCCGTACTGTACCAGGTCCATGTCGTGAAAATGCTTCCCTGAAAGTCTTATGTTTTTTTATCAATTAGTCTAAAATTTATTTAAAACACGAAACTAGGTACGACGCTCAGATCAAAATAGTCGTGTCGACCTATTACTTCATAGGTCATGTTTCACGCCTGAACCTGCTCTACTCCCATGAAAACCATTTGACAATAGAAAACGTAAAACTTTATGGATAAAAGTTCTGGTGTATTACATGTAGCGACTTTTTAATGTAGTTTCTTACACCGTTATTGAGAAGGAGTGACTACAACCAAGTAATGAGCGGTAAATAAATATAATATAAGCCAGATGTACTATAAGAAATAACATTTTAAATATATTTTATCCAATTCAGTATATAACATTACAGAGTTATACATTGAGTAGCACGTCTTGTAGCATACTTGTTAATGGGGCCGTCACACCATGACGTTCTGGTCAGCGTTCTATGACGTTTGAGGAAACGTTGGTAGTCGCCCATGGTCGCTGGGATAGCGCCAGAAGAGCGTTGTGTGAACGCTAGTGAACGTCGGTGATCGCCGGGAATCGTCGGAGAACGCTGGTCCGGAAAAAGGTTTTGAACATGCACAAAAGTTCTCACTGAGACCAGCGTTCTTCAACGTTTAATTTTAAACGCTGAAGAACGTTTAAGAACGTTCGTGGAACGTTTTACTAACGTTCGCCGAGCGTTGCACGCGTTCGGCTATCGTTAGTCAGTCGTTACTTGGTTGTTACTAATCGTTTGCTTTGCATTGAACGACTCACTGGCGACCTGTCAACGACCGCTGAACGGTCCCCTAGCGCACGCAGCGTGTGACCAAAGTCAAACACGCCAGCAAGACGCTATTCTGTCGTTATTCACACGTTAGTCACACGCTCAACACGCTCGTCTAACGTTGACAAATCGTTCGTCGCGCGCCAGTGGCACGTTAGCACACGCTAATGGTTTTCAGGGGTATCTTACTTGGTCGCTGTTACACGCTTCTCGTGCGTTAGACACACGCTAGTCATGCATTAGGCACACGTTAATCACACGCCAGATGTGTCATCCTCATTCTTGAACGCTCAAAAATTGAACGATTGAAATGTTCAGAGAACGTTGACCAGAACGTCATGGTGTGACGGCCCCTTTAGGTATAGGTTACCTATACAGCAGACAGCAGGTCAGCAAGTTTAAGTTCGCTACAGGTGTCCATCAAAGTTTACACATGGTGAAAACGGGCAGATATTTGTAATATTTATTAACTAAGCGTGGAGCTAAATCCTTACAAATTGGTTGTGTAAAAAAAATATATTTTTAAAAAAAGAAAAAAGAAAAAAAAAAAAAGAAAAGAAAAATAGAAATAACATGTAGTACACTGATAATAAAGGCAGATATACATTTAGGATTTAAAACTTTAACAAGCTGATTATAAACGGATTATTAACTTAAACAAGCTTACTTGATACTAATTAACAGGTTGAAATTAATAGCTTCACCAATCACCATCTGGAATTTCGAAACAAAATCTAAAACCAACCAAACCACCCACCCAAACCAGCACAAGCCCACTTAACATACAACCGAACACAAATCATACATGAACTTCAAACAGTTATACAATGCCAAAACAGAGCCTCAACAAGCATAGACAAACCAAATCAGGATTTCGGACACCATCTCTCAATCCTGGAAACCAGCTATTATGGTTGCAGTCCTAAAACAAGGGATGCACTCTGATGAGCCTGACTCATTAACGTCTCACATATGCAAAATCATGGAGTCAATATTTAATAATTAAATTTTCATGTGTGTTCATTGAAATGCCTGCATTCTCATTTGCTGAATTCGTCACGTGTTCTTGCATTCATTTTCCAATGAATATAAAAAATTAAGCCACGCCCACCGAGGCGCACTAATTTTATTATTGCGGGATGTCGGGGAATCCCAATATTACAGCCGAGGGAATTCTTTTTCTGCTCACGTGTATCGTCATGCACAGGACATTTAGCGACATTCATGCATATTCGTTGTCCAAACAACCCTTTGAAACCGACGGCCGAGAATGAGTGAAACAGCAAGCGTACAGGCTCACTCGCCTGTTTTTTTCCCGCTCGCCTTGTTTCAACTTTCATGTCTTTGGGTTTCATTTCTAACTACCATTTTTCTAAATGTGTTTTACCGTAATCAGGGAAGTAATGTTTGAATCTGGCGCTAACTAGGCATGTTCTTTCAAACAGCCGCCTTCTCCCGGCCATATATCTTACAGTCTGACTTTTGCATTTCTTTTCGCCTCTTGCCTTAATTGACGGGTCCTATGAACATTGTTTTGATCATATTCTCCGTTGATTGGCTACTGACTGTGTAGGCCTGTCAAGTTATGTGCATAAATTAAACAATCACCTGATTCATGTCACGCCACAGTATGTATTCCAACACCTGGAATGTTTATCAATCTCGTCATGTTAGTCTGTTTTGATATATACAATTGTTTTTGGTTAAACTATTGTAGATAAAATATGTTTCACGTTGTCGAATTTAATAATAAGCATTGACTGTGTTCGGTTTTCGGTTCATTTAGGTATGAATCGAAAAAACGATGTGCAAACTTTTGTAAGAATCCACTACGCGGATTGCAGCTCCTTGATCTACATGCACCAGGTGTAGGCAAGCCAAGTCCCAGAAGGCCTGCAGCTCCTTGATCTACGTGCACCAGGTGTAGACAAGCCAAGTCCCAGTAGGCCATGCAGCTCCTTGATCTACATTCACCAGGTGTAGACAAGCCAAGTCCCAGTAGACCTGCAGCTCCTTGATCTACATGCACCAGGTGTAGGCAAGCCAAGTCCCAGTAGGCCTGCAGCTCCTTGATCTACATGCACCAGGTGTAGACAAGCCAAGTCCCAGTAGACCTGCAGCTCCTTGATCTACATGCACCAGGTGTAGGCAAGCCAAGTCCCAGTAGACCTGCAGCTCCTTGATCTACATGCACCAGGTGTAGACAAGCCAAGTCCCAGTAGGCCTGCAGCTCCTTGATCTACATGCACCAGGTGTAGACAAGCCAAGTCCCAGTAGGCCTGCAGCTCCTTGATCTACATGCACCAGGTGTAGACAAGCCAAGTCCCAGGAGGCCTGCAGCTCCTTGATCTACGTGCACCAGGTGTAGACAAGCCAAGTCCCAGTAGGCCTGCAGCTCCTTGATCTACATGCACCAGGTGTAGACAAGCCAAGCCCCAGCAGGCCTACAGCTTCTTGATCTACATGCACCAGGTGTAGACAAGCCAAGTCCCAGTAGGCCTGCAGCTCCTTGATCTACATGCACCAGGTGTAGACAAGCTAAGTCCCAGTAGACCTGCAGCTCCTTGATCTACATGCACCAGGTGTAGACAAGCCAAGTCCCAGTAGACCTGCAGCTCCTTGATCTACATGCACCAGGTGTAGACAAGCTAAGTCCCAGTAGGCCTGCAGCTCCTTGATCTACATGCACCAGGTGTAGGCAAGCCAAGTCCCAGTAGGCCTGCAGCTCCTTGATCTACATGCACCAGGTGTAGACAAGCCAAGTCCCAGTAGGCCTGCAGCTCCTTGATCTACATGCACCAGGTGTAGACAAGCTAAGTCCCAGTAGACCTGCAGCTCCTTCATCTACATGCACCAGGTGTAGACAAGCCAAGTCCCAGTAGACCTGCAGCTCCTTGATCTACGTGCACCAGATTTAGACAAGCCAAGTCCCAGTAGGCCTGCAGCTCCTTGATCTACATGCACCAGATTTAGACAAGCCAAGTCCCAGCAGGCCTGCAGCTCCTTCATATTGTGATATTGTTTCACGTGCAAAGGCACATAGACGCATTGCTGAACGCCAGTGGCGTAAATCAAAATTGGAAGTTCATAGACAGATCTATAAAGCAGCATGAAATGCCGTTACTCAGCAGATAAGAATCTTTAAAACAGCCTACTGCCCTCAGAAAATCAAGGACAGTGTGGGTCGTCCAGGCGATCTCTAAAAGTTTACTTTCCCTTTGATAGGCAAGAAGACAGAAAAGGCAGCAAAAAATTAGCCAGTGATTTTAGCAAGTACTTTGTCAACAAGATACAAAAGATTCGACAAAGCCCAAATGAGAAGTCCATCCATGACAGTTACACAAACGTCATTCCAGATTGTTACGTGACAGTCCCCTGCTACTACATGACATGCAAAACAGTTTCAATGGTGAACCTCTGAAGGATTTGAAACCGTTCTCAGAACTAGAAATCCGGAAAATTATCATTGATTCAAAACCTACGTCCAGTCAACTAGATCCAATTCCAACAAAGATCGTCTTTGATCACCTTGACACTCTACTTCCTGCCATAAAAAAAAGATGATCAACCTTAGTCTTTCATCAGGTGAAGAGTTAAACGTCTCCTCAAGAATCCTGGTCTGAATCCCAATTTGCTTAAAAACTACCGTCTCGTATCAAACCTACCTTTCATCTCGAAAGTGCTTGAGAAGGCGGTTAAAATTCTACTTTCCGAACACCTCGATGCCCATAACCTAGTGGACAAATTCTAGTCCGCATACAGAGCTAATCACAGCACAGAGACTGAATAACTTAGAGTCTTAAATGAACTCCTTTCATCTGCAGACAGAGGTAACGTAAGCGTGCTTGTTCTACTTGATCCGTCTGCAGCATTTGATACCATAGACCACATCAAACTTTTGGACTGTTTACACCATCAGATAGGACAAGAAGGAAATGCTCTCAAATGGTTTACATCATCCTTAGATGGACGGTGTCAGTCAGTCACGGTCAATGAGGCAACATCAGGTAGTTTTGTTCTCTCTTGTGGGGTTCCCCAAGGGTCAGTTCTGGGCCCCATTCTTTTCACACTGTACACTAAAAGTTTGGGTCATATCATCTCTAAGCGACTACTGAGCTACCATTGCTACGCCGATGATACGCAACTGATGAAGAATTTCATGCCATCTGAAACTGAAACAGGGCTTCAAAAAATCGAAGATTGCACCAGAGCCATCAAGTCGTGGACGACTGAGAACCCACTAAAATTAAACGACAACAAGACAGAGGCTTTATTGATTGGTACCCGAACAAATCTTGAGAAAATGAGACTTAACAAGATTCTTGTTGGTGATTCCAATATCGAATTCTCAAAATCATTGACAAATCTTGGCGTTTATCTGGACAGTTGACTAACTATCGAACAAAATGTAAGCCATGTCTCAAAATCCTGCTTCTTTCATCTCCGCGAAATTGGAAGTGTTAGAAATCTACTCACAAAAGAAGCTGCACACACTTTGGCGAGATCTTTAGTTATATCACAGCTTGTCTATTGCAACAGTCTCATGAGTAACATCACAAATGATCAACTCCACAGGCTCCAACGTGTACAAAATTCAGCAGCACTTATCGCCACAAAGACATCAAAATGGACTCCAGAAATACCTGCTCTCATGTCCCTGCACTGGTTACCACTCAAAGCAAGAACTGAATTCAAAATTCTAACCCTGGCCTACAAATGCTACATGGTAACAGACAAATTATATCTCACCGAACTACTGCCTAAATACAAGCCTTCCAGATCTCTCCATTCTCAGAATAACCACCTGTTACAAGTCCCGGAAACCCGTCTCAAAACCTTTGGTCAGAGATCTTTCCAGTTCTGCGCTTACTCGCTATGGAACAAACTACCATCTGATCTTAAGCTATCGCCTTCCGCAACATTGGAAGTGTTTGACATCTACTCACAAAAGAAGCTGCACACACTTTGGCGAGATCTTTAGTTGTATCACGGCTTGACCATTGCAACAGTCTCATGAGTAACATCACAAATGATCAACTCCACAGCCTCCAACGTGTACAAAATTCAGCAGCACGTATCGTCACAAAGACATCAAAATGGACTCCAGTAATACCTGCTCTCATGTCCCTGCACTGGTTACCACTCAAAGCAAGAATTGAAATCAAAATTCTAACCCTAGCCTACAAATGCTACATGGAAACAGCCCCATTATATCTCACCGAACTACTGCCTAAATACAAGCCTTCCAGATATCTCCATTCTCAGAATAACCACCTGTTACAAGTCCTGAAAACCCCTCTCAAAACCTTTGATCAGAGATCTTTCCAGTTCTGCGCTTCCTCGCTATTGAACAAACTACTATCTGATCTTAAGCTATCGCAATCGCTTTCATCCTTTAAGGCTCATCTGAAAACACACCTTTTCACACAACACTATCAACTCTACTCCCCCTTTCATTAGCATTACTTGCTAAAACTATGTAGCGCAGTGAGCATTAACTTGGTGAATGGAATCTGGCGCAGTATAAATGGACTTATTATTATTGTATTTGGAGAAAATTAGTTGTCAGGCATGTAGTGCTATTTAATGTCAGCAGTGGTGAGGAAGTCATTATATTTAGCTCCCCGATTTATGTGTAAAATGTTTTGTGAGGTGTTTGGGCTATATAAGGAGACAAGTGCGTGCCCCTTTTATCTCACATTTAATCTCGTATTTCATATGACATTATCTCACGACCAACTTTTGTGTGAAGATTACTTACCACCCCAAATTCCAAGCCTAGGCATATCGCGGAAGCTTGACCACTGTTGCTGATGAATATTATTATTGCTGAACTTTTAACTTCAAACACTGCCAACATATTGTGCATTTTATACTGACCACTGCTATCATATCATATTTTGCCATTGAACATTGTACTTCCACTCTTTTGTGTATTGCTATTTTAATTGATGTGCAGTACTTTGTATTGATTTGTTTACCTAGTTAATTGTGTTTTGCAGTTGTTGATTGTATACCATTTGTCGTTTGTTTGTTGGTTTCACACTAAATTGGTTAGCATCTTGTTTCAATTTAGGAATCAACACGTAACAGTAACCAGCCACTCACACATCCCTATAAACCAAACAGCAGACCTGGCGGTCAAATAAGCCATACAAAAGAAACAGCCCCGAAACTAAAGTTCCACACAAGTGAGAGCGAGACCACAACATTAGTCAAAAACCCACTAAACTTAAAAAGATTATCTTTCCTTACTTTCATAACTCCCCAATTTCCCATCATCACTATCATGAAACAAACCATCCTACTGAACAAATTTTAGACCCTCCCAAACAAATTCAACTGCCGAATAAGCTCACTATAAAACAACGTTTCCCATTTCGGATCGGGAGCGAAATTCTTAGCCCGGTTTGTCTTCTACGACGTCCGCGCGTTTTAGTTCCAGTATCCAGCCTATGAACAGCTGCCCTCAACCTCAAGGCAACCAAATTCTTTATCGCTATAACACACCATACAGTGGTACATGGAATACGCCAATATGTTCATAATGTATAAGTAGGCAGTAAATACTAGAATACATGAGAAGTGTGAATAAATATATTGTCTTTATTTACATAGCTTCCTTAGTACAGATATATTTTCAATTAAGAATAACTGCTGTAAATCATAACAAATAGGTTTTACATAATAATAACGGTTAAGATACATGTAGCAGTGTCTTTCTGTCAGAGGGTAAGGACATTCAAGTATGTGATGGAATTCATCACCAACTACGAGGTGGCACAATGTACAGGGGGCGGTCGGGTAGCCTAGTGGTTAAAGCGTTCGCTCGTCACGCTGAAGACCCGGGTTCGATTCCCGACATGGGTACAATGTGTAAAGCCCATTTCTGGTGTCCCCCGCCGTGATACTGCTGGAATATTGCTAAAAGCGGCGTAAAACCATACTCACTCCCTCACTATTTCCTCTGGTAATGAGTGATTACAAGTACGAAATTTTGGCAGGTTGACAAAAATCATATATATAGGTTTCTATTCCAGGTTATGGATTTAAAAACGAATAAAGCAGCCCTTTCGTGGAAAGTGTATTGTGCCATCTCTGTAGAAACTGGTCTTTCAGTCTTTCACTCACTAAGGCGACCAGCCATTGTTTACCAGGGGCGGATTGGCTATGACATATATAACTAAAACCACAATCAGCCAGAATACTCTTGATGTACAATAAGCAACTTTGATATAAGCAACTGTTTTGGTTAAACTATTGTAGATAACACAAATTTTCGTTGTCGAATTCAATTATAAGGATTAACTGTGTATTTTCTACTTCTGTTCATAGAGGTACGCGGATTCATACAGTTTGCACATCGGTTTTCGGTTCAATCCCCAATGAACAGAAATAAATACAGTGAATCCTTAAGCACATTAATAGCGACGTGCGTACACCCTCTATGTGTGTGTGTGTGTGTGTGTGTGTGTGTGTGTGTGTGTGTCCGGTTCGGTGTGTGTCCGGTGCGTGTGTGTGTCCGGTGCGTGCGTGTGTGTGTGTCTGCTTGTACTAGTCGGGTTAATGCCGAGTTTATGGTGCTAGCCCACTGATATACATTGCCGGACTTTAATACTGAATACCCAACTCAGACACAGTACACTGACACCAAGCTGACCAGTTCTCGTGTTCGCCCCCTAATGCCGAGCGCCAGGCAAGGTTACAACAAGTTCCATTTGTTGACGTATGCCGGTATGACGCGGACATTCAGCTCTCCTTGTGGAAGCTCTTGTAATTGTAGGAGTGAGTGAGTGAGTGAGTTATTGTTTAACGTCACATGGGCAATATGTCAGCCATATCGTGACGAGAACTGACATAAAATACATATATTCGAATGGAATAAATATCTGACATCGAAGTGAGGTTACATTTATGATACATATATTTAGACTAAATAAAAAGCTGTCAACGATGGACAGTAGAATAACTAGAATATCACAGGCTTGATTTAAAACTAGTTGTGAACATTAAAAAACAGTAAGCATTAATGAACACCACAATATAAAAATGGGCTAGAAATCGTCAGCCACTGAAAGGAGTGTAATTGTAGGAACACCACTACTGCATGTGTAAGCTGACTTACCTTCATAGTAGTGGCGGTCATGTGCACATATGGGAAGGAGAACATTTGTGGCGAGGAACAGGTACAGCAGCAGTACTCCAGGAATCAGCCCCATTTGAAGACTTGTTTTCTCCTTCATTGGAGAGTGTGCTTCCACACTTGATGCTTCACAGACCTCCAGAGAGATTGTCAGCAGGAGTTGTTTCAGTCTGGAGTCAAAATGACAGCTACTAGACCCAATCCTCCAGGGACACGCCTTTTACTATCATATGTCCTTCGTGTCATGAGCTGGATGGGAGTCATGTTCGTCCTAACTTCCTCTTTACAAGCTATGATGTACATGCACATTATATCCATGCAATACATGCATCCACACACCAACTGATTGTATGCCAATATAGTGTAGTTGTGTATGGAGATGCTATGATATCCTGAAATTGATAACATCACATACATGTGGTATCTAATGTCTGCCATAAGTGCAAGTACATCGGGCCCTGTTCACAATATATATTTGAAAAAAATGCGTCAGAGAGATTTCGTTTGACTTAAAGGGCAAGTTCACTCGGAAATTAACCTATTTTTCTTGTACATTTTCCACATTAAAAGTGTTAACCTAGAAGTGTCATAGACAAAAATATAAAAATATCACAATTAATTAACATATTTTTCGCATTAAAACGATTTATATTTTTCACATTTACCAAGTGTTCTATTTCCACAACAAAAACACCATGGCTTATGCCCCTTGCAATATGACGTCATTGGCGCCAATTGATAAACATTATGACGTCATCATGCTTTGTTAGAGCCGCTTCACGTGGTGTAGGCCTAGGTGTGTGATTCTAGCGTCTCAGATGCCAGCCAGCAAAGTGTTATGCTGAGTCACCACTGCGCCGGAGTGTGTCGTAGGCCATGTTGTTTTACCGCAAACTGGTACTTGATATCTTTTGCGTTGAGAATAGACAGGGACCCAGTTGAATTGGCACCAATTACGTCATAATCTAAGGGGGATAACTCAGGCCTGTTTAGCTCGAAAAACGAAGGCCTCATAACGGCATATCATTTTCACACTATTGTGAGCTTCCTACTTTCACTGTGAAAAAAATGAGTGTATATTTTCAAACACAGATACTAACTAATTCTAAAATTGCGTTTTGTTTAGAAAAAGAAAGAAAGTAATTTTTGCGTGTACACTTCCCCTTTAACGAAATGTCAACGATGTGAGCAGTAACTATAGATACAGTAAGGCCCGACTACACACGAGTGTGGGTTTAAGTGTATATTGTCAAGAGACAAGTTAAGTGGTGTTATTCAAAAATTCATGATTGTCAAGTGTCAATGAAGAGGCGGTAAAATCTGCCTCTTTTCCTACCAATGTGTTTTTAACTATCGCCTGTAATACGACAATGTTATCGATAGTGGCGTAATGAGCCCTACAATCATCTCTTATGCATAGCTTCATCGATATTAATGTGCAAAAGCTCATATGAATCGTACAATGACTGGCTAAGTAGGCAATTAAACTGTGTGACAAACCTATTTTCATAATCTTAAGACCACAAATATGTCCGCTGTTCACAAGCTCGTCATGCTCCCCAGTCTTTCCCTCATAGGTCCCACCCAGTCTGGGCAGTATCACACTAAGATTTGTTTGTTTGTTGTTTAACGCCGCACTCGGCAATATTCAAGCTATATGACGACGGTCTGTAAGAAATCGAGTCTGGACCAGACAATCCAGTGGTTGACATCATGAGCATCGATCCACACAATTGGGATCGATGACATGCATCAGACCAAACTGAAACCGGTTGCAAATTTTTTACTGCGCATGAATATTGATATATGCCCAAATATGGGCATTGTTGACATTTCTGTGCATATGCATTAACAACATGTTCCTGCTGTTGTGTTTGCAAACATAGTGAGTGAGTGAGTGAGTTAAAATTTTAAGTCACATCGGCAATATTTCAGCCATATCGTGACTATCAATAGTTAAACATTATACATATATTAAAACTTGTATAACAACCTGCCAACGAAGGACAGTTAAATTACTAGATTCATCACAAAAAAAAGATATAAAACTAGTACGGAATTATAAAAGAGAATAGCACTATACATAACGATACAAGATAAAAACAGGCTATAGATCGCCAGCAGACATACACTGTGAAGCATCAAGTGCCCCCCTCATACACTGATGGGTTCGAATCCCAGTTCGCCTTCATTATTTCTATCATTGTCAGCACTATACCCGTGCCCTTCAGGCTTTCCCCCAACATCAAGCTGACACGCCGTGGTATACCAAAAGTACTGCTCAAAGCGGCGTTAAACAAACGCTAACTCACTCATGGCTCTGAAATTTCGGTTTAGAATAGGTCGTGCTTGGCAATCAAACGAATCAAGCGACTTGGTTGATTGCGTGTCATTCCCGACGGCGGGGACAAATGCTAATGATGTCAATCACTGCATTGTCTGGTCCGGACTCTTTATTATTTGCATTATTTGATTGGCTTGATTGGTAATATTGATGACTCCTGAGTGTTGGGCATGAATAGATCTCTTTCATGGCTCAAGTTTCCCTGTATACACTTTGAGCACATGGACATGTGTTACATAAGCCTTACAACTAAAAGAACTACAGAGGCTTATATGGCTTCCTTGCATGATACATATGCCTGTGTTGAAATGAGTCCACATTGGCTTCGGTTCGGTGAGATGAACTCGGGTTTAACGTCGCGTCCAAGATTATTGCACTTATAAAGCGGCGTGCATGCACGTGCGCGCGGGGGTGTCTGTGTGTGTGTGGCTGCTTGTGCTAGTCCGGACTGATGCTGGTTTAAAGTTCTAGCTCACTGAGATACCATGCCGCAGTTTAACATGAATACCCCACTCAGACACAGTATACTGACTCCGAGCCGACCAGTCCTTGTTTAAGCTCCTTAATGCCGAGTGGCAGACAGGGTAACAACAAGTACCATCTTTTAACGTCTTTTGGTATGACGCGGCCGGGGATTGAACCCCGGACCTTCCTCTCCGGGCGGACGCTCCACCACTAGACCACGGAGGCGGTCTCCGATAGAGTAACTGCCCTTTATCAAAGTTGCAAAAACTTGTAAAATGTGCCTCAGCTACGTCACAGTTAGACACTGATTTTTGGTATATTAGACTATTATTTTCATGATGATAGCAATTATCCCAGTAGTTTCTCCAGAATCCCGATGGTTAATTCTGACTCGATCGCCGAATGACAAGGGCTGCGCCATGTTTGTTTATGAACAGTGAGTGAGTGAGTGAGTGAGTTAAAATTTACGTCACATCGGCTGTATTTCAGCCATGAATTAAATGAAAACTTAGATTACAAAGATCCTTTACGGATGAAACCGTGAATTAATTATCCCTTGTGATGGCAAAATCAATAGTCAAGCAAGACATGCTTGCCTGTAATTCTTTCATGACAACATGAAGGATACAAAAATTTCAATAAATATTCATGTGTACAGCGAGAGTGGCCAACGCGACTTCGCCTGAGTATGTCTGTGGCGATATGACACAATTGCCTTCGTTTGTTAACTGTGTTTAATTACTGTAAGTGTAGCTGTGTACAAGAGTGCGCCTGACCTCCTGGATGAGGCCAATTTAATAAAGTGACAGTGCTTTCCACTTTTTTAGAGTAAACATACATTTGATACTCAGTGTCTTTTCTGTCTGACACAATGTCAATTTCAATCTACTGAACTGTTAACTACTAACATGAAGCAATAATGTTTCTTAACTGACTACTGTTCATTTTTCTACATATCAAGTCTGTCAGGTTTAACTGAAACCCTTCCGGATCTGGTCAGAGTCACATCAGGTGGAATGTCAAGCTGCACACTTGATGGCACACCAGGCAAAATATTCATGGGCTGTGACCTGGCGTCTGTGTTTATTGGCTGTTTTTCTGGCACAGGAGTGAGGACTGGTGTCTACGATTCCTGCGCAGAATGCTGTCACCTGCCTTGACGTAGAATGATCCTGAGTTTCAGCCTCCCTGTGAATTTGACCTTCTCTGATGAAATGTGTGATCTGTGACGAGAGTGATAGTTCGATTTTTGACGCTGTTGGATTTTGGTAAACGATGACTTCACTTCCTGTGAAGAAGGCTGATTAGACTGAAGTTGAGATGTATGAACTTGGAGTGTTGTCCGCAAGTTGCGTCCCATCAAGAGCTGAGAAGGGCCGAAACCATTCTGTGACGGTGTACTATAGGTGAGTGCCATGTAAGAATCAGATGATTTCTTCAAAAGTTGCTTCACAGTTTGAACTGCTCTCTCTGCCTCACAATTACTTTTGGGGTACTTTGGGCTACTTGTGATATGAGTGACGAAATAGATCTCGAAAAAATTCTGAAAGACATAGGACGAGTACTGTGGAAATCACAAAGTCCGGAATACCATGTCTTGTGAAAATAGATTTCAGATGGTTTACATTACATGGGTCAATACAACACAACAGTGTCTCGCTACTGTGATACATTGTATGGGTGAATACAACACAACAGTGTCTCGCTACTGGGATACATAATATGGGTAAATACAACACAACAGTGTCTCGCTACTGGGATACATAATATGGGTAAATACAACACAACAGTGTCTCGCTACTGGGATACATAATATGGGTGAATACAACACAACAGTGTCTCGCTACTGGGATACATAATATGGGTAAATACAACACAGCAGTGTCTCGCTACTGGGATACATTATATTGGTGGATACAACACAACAGTGTCTCGCTACTGGGATACATAATATGGGCATATACAACACAGCAGTGTCTCGCTACAGGGATACATTATATTGGTGGATACAACACAACAGTGTCTCGCTACTGGGATACATAATATGGGCATATACAACACAGCAGTGTCTCGCTACAGGGATACATTATATACGTAAATACAACACAGCAGTGTCTCGCTACTGGGATACATTATATTGGTGGATACAACACAACAGTGTCTCGCTACTGGGATACATAATATGGGCATATACAACACAGCAGTGTCTCGCTACAGGGATACATTATATTGGTGGATACAACACAACAGTGTCTCGCTACTGGGATACATAATATGGGCATATACAACACAGCAGTGTCTCGCTACAGGGATACATTATATTGGTGGATACAACACAACAGTGTCTCGCTACTGGGATACATAATATGGGCATATACAACACAACAGTGTCTCGCTACAGGGATACATAATATGGGCATATACAACACAGCAGTGTCTCGCTACAGGGATACATAATATGGGCATATACAACACAACAGTGTCTCGCTACAGGGATACATAATATGGGCATATACAACACAGAAGTGTCTCGCTACAGGGATACATTATATACGTAAATACAACACAGCAGTGTCTCGCTACTGGGATACATTATATTGGTGGATACAACACAACAGTGTCTCGCTACAGGGATACATAATATGGGCATATACAACACAGCAGTGTCTCGCTACAGGGATACATTATATACGTAAATACAACACAGTAGTGTCTCGCTACTGGGATACATTATATGGGTAAATACAACACAGCAGTGTCTCGCTACAGGGATACATTATATGGGTAAATGCAACACAACAGTGACTCGCTACTGGGATACATTATATGGGTGAATGCAACACAACAGTGTCTCGCTACAGGGATACATTATATGGGTGAATACAACACAAAAAGTGTCTCGCTACTTGGATACATTATATGGGTGAATACAACACAACAGTGTCTCGCTACAGGGATACATTATATGGGTAAATACAACACAACAGTGTCTCGCTAGTGGGATACATTATATGGGTGAATACAACACAACAGTGTCTCGCTACAGGGATACATTATATGGGTAAATACAACACAGCATTGTCTCGCTACTGGGATACATAATATGGGTAAATACAACACAACAGTGTCTCGCTACTGGGATACATAATATGGGTAAATACAACACAACAGTGTCTCGCTACTGGGATACATAATATGGGTGAATACAACACAACAGTGTCTCGCTACTGGGATACATAATATGGGTAAATACAACACAGCAGTGTCTCGCTACTGGGATACATTATATTGGTGGATACAACACAACAGTGTCTCGCTACTGGGATACATAATATGGGCATATACAACACAGCAGTGTCTCGCTACAGGGATACATTATATACGTAAATACAACACAGCAGTGTCTCGCTACTGGGATACATTATATTGGTGGATACAACACAACAGTGTCTCGCTACTGGGATACATAATATGGGCATATACAACACAGCAGTGTCTCGCTACAGGGATACATTATATTGGTGGATACAACACAACAGTGTCTCGCTACTGGGATACATAATATGGGCATATACAACACAGCAGTGTCTCGCTACAGGGATACATTATATTGGTGGATACAACACAACAGTGTCTCGCTACTGGGATACATAATATGGGCATATACAACACAGCAGTGTCTCGCTACAGGGATACATAATATGGGCATATACAACACAGCAGTGTCTCGCTACAGGGATACATAATATGGGCATATACAACACAACAGTGTCTCGCTACAGGGATACATAATATGGGCATATACAACACAGAAGTGTCTCGCTACAGGGATACATTATATACGTAAATACAACACAGCAGTGTCTCGCTACTGGGATATATTATATTGGTGGATACAACACAACAGTGTCTCGCTACAGGGATACATAATATGGGCATATACAACACAGCAGTGTCTCGCTACAGGGATACATTATATACGTAAATACAACACAGTAGTGTCTCGCTACTGGGATACATTATATGGGTAAATACAACACAGCAGTGTCTCGCTACAGGGATACATTATATGGGTAAATGCAACACAACAGTGACTCGCTACTGGGATACATTATATGGGTGAATGCAACACAACAGTGTCTCGCTACAGGGATACATTATATGGGTGAATACAACACAAAAGTGTCTCGCTACTTGGATACATTATATGGGTGAATACAACACAACAGTGTCTCGCTACAGGGATACATTATATGGGTAAATACACACAACAGTGTCTCGCTACAGGGATACATTATATGGGTAAATACAACACAGCATTGTCTCGCTAGTG
Organism: Haliotis rufescens; assembly: GCF_023055435.1. Lineage (NCBI taxonomy): Eukaryota > Metazoa > Mollusca > Gastropoda > Lepetellida > Haliotidae > Haliotis > Haliotis rufescens. Next base: position 1,006,567 of record NW_025964380.1, read on the forward strand.
GGGTACATTATATGGGTGAATACAACACAACAGTGTCTCGCTACAGGGATACATTATATGGGTGAATACAACACAGCAGTGTCTCGCTACAGGGATACATTATATGGGTAAATACAACACAACAGTGTCTCGCTACAGGGATACATAATATGGGTAAATACAACACAACAGTGTCTCGCTACTGGGATATATTATATTGGTAAATACAACACAGCAGTGTCTCGCTACAGGGATACATTATAGTGGTAAATACAACACAGCAGTGTCTCGCTACAGGGATACACTATATGGGTAAATACAACACAACAGTGTCTCGCTACAGGGATACATTATATGGGTGAATACAACACAACAGTGTCTCGCTACAGGGATACATTATATGGATAAATACAACACAGCAGTGGCTCGCTACTGGGATACATTATATTGGTAAATACAACATAAAAGTGTCTCGCTACAGGGTGAGAGAGTGAGTTAAAATTTTACGTCACATATTCGCAATATTTCAGCCATATTGTGACGAGAACGTTCATAAAATTTAAACTTAGATTAATTAAAACCTGTCAACGATGGACAGTATAAGAACTATACTATCACAGTTTAGAAGTAAAAGTAGTTGCGAACAATTATAAGAATAATTTATAATTCGACAATACATTATAAAAACGGGCTATAGATCGCCAGCAACCAAAGTTAGGCCACCATACTTATGATACTTCTGCTACCTACACGGTTCCCCAGCAGGATTTACACCATCGCTTCAGCTGCTGGTGATTGCAGTCAATGTTAGCCACTATTTAAAATTAACAAATATTCTGCGATTAAAAATTACGGTAGGAATAACAAACTGAATGATTTGGTCTCATGATTTTACGCTACTTCAACCCCCTTCGAAGTCACAGCCACAAACTATCAAGGTTAATAATTATACACTACCATTTCGTAAAAAATATAACTATGTACATCAAAATTTATCAATTAATTCTACTTCTTTTAAAAAACTTATTATAAAATGAGAACTTAGATTAAAAAGATCCTTTATGGATGAAACTTTGAAATATTGATCCCTTGTAATGGCAAAATCAATACAATCAAACAGTACGTGCTTGACTGTGATTCTCTCATTACAAGGTATACAAAACGGAGGATCCTCACCTTTTGATAAATATGCATTTGTATATCTTAAATGGTCAATACGACATCGTCGTAAAATAACCTCTTTAAATCCGGACTGACAACCCAAGTAGGTGTAACCGATAGTTGTCTTAATTTGATTTAATTTATTGATACCCACTTGGGTGTCCCACTTCTTTTGCATAAGATCTCTTATCACAGGTTTATAATCACTGTATGGAATTAGAAGTGGTGTCACAGATTTGTTGAGTGCTGCTTTAGCAGCAGCATAAGCCATTGTGTTGCCTTTTTTGCCCACATGACTGGGCAACCAACAAAAGACGATGTCGTATTGGCCAGTTGAAAGATCATTGTAAAGTTCTAAAATGTTTAAAATAATTGGATGATTAGAAGAGACTATGCAGACTGTTTTTGAATGTATACCAAGGACGTAAGGATAGCATTGACCTCAGCAGTGAAAATAGAGCTATTGTCTGGTATTCTAGATGATAAATGTTTTGATCCAACGACAGTGGCACATGCTACTTTGCCACCGTCCTTGGACCCACCAGTAAAGATTGAACGGCGTGTGTCGTGTTTAGTTCTTAATTGTAAATATTCCTGTTGATATACTTGTTGATAAGTGTCAGATTTTATAAAACGTGTAAGGGAAATGTCTACTTCCGGCCTCAACAACTGCCAGAGAGGAGAAGACAAAAGTCGGTAAGGAGAGATAATATCCAGATCTAAATTTGCAGCATTAATATGAGATTTGATCCGAAGTGGTGGAACCAGCTTTGTTTTTTTCTGAAACAGCTCTTCATATAGGGGATGAAAAACGGAGTCATGAGCAGGATTGGAAGGATTGGAACGTAATTGAGTAATATACTGGAGAGACAATTTAATACGGCGTTGTTTCAAAGAGGGTTCATCAACCTCGACATAGAGGCTGTCAACAGAAGTTCTAAATGCACCAAGCCATAGTCTTAGTCCTTGATGGTGGATGGAATCTAGCTTTTTTAAATTACTCTTGCAAGCACCATCATACACAATGGAGCCATATTCCAGGTTAGAGCGAATTAGAGATCTATATAAGTGAAGAAAGGTTGTCTGATCCCCTCCCCACTTTGAATTTGACACAACTTTCAATAATTCTAGGGCCTTCAGGCATTTAGTTTTTAAATAATTGATATGTGGCAAAAACGTCAAATGGTGATCGAAAATCAATCCCCAAAATTTGGCTTCTTTTACAACCTTAATAGGAGTGCCATCTAAAGAGAGCAATGGGTCTTTATTGGGTTTATATTTCCGACAGAAATGTATACAATTTGTCTTGGTCTGTGAAAACTTAAATCCATTTTCAAGACAACATTTATGAATTTGATTAAGACACAACTGTAACTGTCTTTCAATGGTATGCATATTTTTACCACGACATGAAATATTAAAATCATCCACAAACAATGACCCATCTATTGCGTCATTTAATACTTTAGATAAACTATTTATTTTGATGCTAAACAATGTGACAGACAAATTACTGCCATGTGGAACCCCCTGATCCTGATTATAATGATCAGACAGGGTTGATCCAACACGAACTTGAAATTGTCTGTCTGTTAAAAACTGTGATACAAATTTAGGCAAGCGGCCTCTTAAACCAAAGTCATGTAAATCTTTTAAAATACCATGCTTCCAAGTGGTGTCATAAGCTTTTTCAAGATCGAAAAAGATAGATACAGCATGCTGTTTATTTATAAAGCATTTTTAATAAATGATTCTAAACGAATCAAATGGTCAATTGTACTTCGGCTTTTACGGAAACCAAACTTATCAATTATTTACCATGCGCTCCATGGTTTTACAAACAAAGCTAGTTAATGAAATAAGTCGATAGTTTGATGGATCTGTATGATCTCTGCCAGGTTTTGGTATGGGTACAACTATCGCATTTCTCCATAAAGGAGGAAAATGTCCGTTGTCCAAATATCATCAAAAATATTCAGTAGTGTTGTTAGACAAGATTCAGGCAAGTGTTTTAAGAGCTAATAATGAATATCATCAGCACCAGTTGCATTATCATGAGCTTCTGCTAAAGCAGTGTGGAGTTCATGAAGTGAAAAGACTTCATTATAATCTTCGCCATTGTCAGAATTAAAATTAACGTTTTCCTTCTCTTGTTGTTGTTTATACTTCTGAAACTTTGGATTATAATTTGACGAAGAAGAATCTTTAGCTAAAGTTTCGCCCAATTTATTTGTAATATCTGATTTTTCAGTCAATAAATTATTGTCATCTTATGGATGACGAATACCAGTTTTGGAACCTTTGCCTTTGGATCATGTTCCATACCTTTGACATAGGCGAGCGTGAATTTATTTTAGAAACATAATTTTTCCCAAGACTGACATTTATTGTGTGTAAATGTTCGTCGAGCCTTGGCAGAATTGATTTTCAGATTGTTTAATTTATGTACAGTAGGATGGCGTCGAACATATTTCTCTGCCTTCCTCCTACGCTTCCTAGCTTGTTTACATTCGTCATCAAACCATGGTTTCCGAATATGTGGGTTCACAGAGGACTTAGGAATAGTTTCATCAGCTATGTTCTTCAGTTTGTCAGAGACTGAATTGGATCAGGAACTTCCATGAAAAGGTTTGGTTTCAATTTGTCAGTACATATGGTCTGAAATAATGGCTAATTGGCCTTGGAAAAATTCCATCCTGTTGAAGGTCGAGCATCAGTGAGATTTACAGTTGAAATTACAGTCGGAAAATGATCACTTCCACAAAGGTCATCATGGACTGACCATTCAAATTCATAATATATTGTACCAGTTGCAGGATGCAAATATGTGTTCGAGGAGTCGTTGAATATGCATAGATTATTATTAGAAATAAAATCTTCAAGGATTTTCCCTTTATTGTTAGTATTGGATCTTCCCCATAGAGGGTTATGTCCATTAAGATCACCCATGATGATACAGGGCTTAGGGAGCTGGTCAAATAGTGAGTGAGTGAGTGAGTTAAAATTTAACGTCACATCAGCATTATTTCAGCCATATCGTGACGAGAAAAAGTACTTTATTCAAAATACATATATTTAGACCATAAAAACCTGTTGTCGAAGGACAGTAAAACAACTAGATTTATCACAGATTTTATTTAAAACTAGCAGATAATCATTAAAATGTAACTCCATACGTAACATTACAAGATAAAAATGAGCTATAGATCGCCAGCAACTGAAGGTAGATCACCACACTAGAGTCCATGGGGACTTACGGTACCTTTGCTACCTGCATGGACCCCAGCAGGATTTACACCATCCTATCTGTCGCTGGCGATTGTATGTTAGATTAGCCACAAAAATTCTACGGTTAAAAACGTAGAAGATATGAATATTCTTTGAATGACAGGGACTTATGATATCCTCTCAGGGGGACAATAATTTTACAGTACTTTAACACCCTTCGAGGATACGGCCTCAAACAACCACATATATTTATTTATTCTACAAATGTTAAAAAAATATTTTATCCAAAACAAGTAAACAAAATTTAATATACAACTCTATTTCTTATAAAAAGCCAATAATTAAATGAGAACTGGTATTATTAAAAAGATCTTTCATAATTTTAACTTTGAAATATTTATCCCTTGTGATGGAAAAATCAACACAGTCAAGCAGGACATGCTTGACCGTGATTCTTTCATCACAAGAGATGCAGAACGGAGGATCCTCGCCTTTCAATAAATATTCATTGGTGTAGCGCGTATGGCCAATACGACATCGTAGTAAAATGACCTCTTCAAATCTGGACTGACAACACAAGTAGGTGTAACCGATATTTGGTTTAATGTTATGTAATTTATTATTACCTACTTGGGTGTCCCACTTCTTTTGCATTAGATCTCTCATGTACGATCTAATCAAGGGTTTAATATCACTGTAGGAGATTAGAAGTGGTGTCACAGATTTGTTGAGTGCTGCTTTTGCGGCAGCATCAGACATTGTGTTACCAACGATTCCAACATGGATGGGTAACCAACAGAAAGCGATGTCGTATTGGCCAGTAGCTAGATCATGATATAATTCGACAATTTCGAGTAAAAGTGTATGTTTACTGGACATATTGTGAATAGCCTGAAGACACGAAAGAGAGTCTGAAAATATTATGAACTGCTTATGTTTAGATTGATTTTGAATGTATTTAAGAGCTGTTAAGATGGCGTGTGATTCTGCCGTGAAAATTGAACTGTCATGTGGCAACCTGAACGATATTGTTCTGGATCCAATGATAGTAGCGCTAGCAACTGCGTCACCATCCTTGGATCCATCTGTAAACATAGATTTGTATGTATCATATTTAGTTCTCAGTTGATGGTATTCTTGTTGATAAATTAGTGATTTAGTTTGTGATTTCTTTAGTTTTGTTAGTGTCAGGTCTACCTCTGGCTTTATCAATTGCCTAGGGGGTGAAGACAGAAGGCGGTAGGAAGAAATATTTTCAACGTGTAAATTCGCATCAGAAATTCAAGTTTTCAACCTTATTCCAAGAGGGGGAATAAGAGAAGATTTCTTTTGGTAGAGCTCCCCATATAGGGGATGAAAAACGCAATCATAAGCAGGGTTTGACTGATTTGAAGATAATTTGGTAACATACTGTAAAGATAATTTTAGACGTCTGAGTTTTAATGATTGTTCATCAGCCTCTATAAATAAACTGTTAATGGGAGACGTTCTGAAGGATCCAAGGCAGAGCCGTGGTCCTTGGTGATGTATAGAATCCAGAATTTTTAGATTGCTTTTGCATGCTCCCCAATAAACGATGGAGCCAAAATCCAGTTTTGAACGTATGAGAGATCTATACTCACAAGCATAAGAAACGCAAGTCGAGTATGCAGTATACATGTTATTTATTTTCAACAGTAAAGACAAGAAATTCTTATAGGGCAAGATTGACAAACATTTGACTGAAGACAGTTTAATGCATTAAAAGGCAGATGACATAATTGTTTTTTCAAATGTTAAGGGCTTACACAGTTTCGGGTCAATACCCAAAATGTCAGCCAATACCTGGTGTGACCACCATTAGCATTGATCACTGCCACACATCTCCTGTACATTGAGTGGATTAGACGATTTGTGAAGGCCCTAGGGATCCTCCTGCACACATCCAGAGCAGCTGTGCGTAGTTCATCGGCAATTGTAGGGACTGGGCGCACATTGTGCAGACGCCTTTCATCAGAGAAGATAACACGCCTCCACTCACGATGACGCCAATTGTGATGACCGTGTGCCCACTGATGTCGTGCTTGTCGATGCCGTGGTTCGAGAACAGGATGACGTGCTGGCCGGCGACATCTGAGGTTGTTGGACTGGAGACGTCGGATCACAGTGCCCCGGCTAATGTGTCGATTATGTGTTCCTATGGTCTGTCGAGCACTTTCACTTGCAGTTAGGAACGGATGTCGCTGGTGTTGACGGATAATCTGCCGATCTTGTCGAGGTGTGGTGACCCTAGGACGGTCAACTGTGGCCTGTGTAGCATTCTGTCGATGCAGGAGACGGTAAATTGTGGTTATGTTAACGTTGAAATGATGGGCAACATCTTGGAAGACTCTCCAGCTTCCAAACGTCCGATGGTCTGGTTTCTCTAAATTTGAGTTAGGCGTGGCATTGTTGACTAAGGAGTGGTAGGTCCAAGAATCGGCCACAGTTTTACACCCACTACAATTCGTGACAGTTCGTGCAATTTCGATTTCGCGAGAAATGGGTGCATGATACCCACATATTCATTGAAATGGTGCGTTTTGGCGATTCGTTTTTTATGTTGCGTTTTTACTCGGGGCTTCCAAAATGCAACCAAAAATATTGATACATCAGGCTGTAATACCATCAGGCTTCACTACATGCTAAAACTCGTATCAATTTATGTTTCCGTGTTTGTCACCTATTTGCTTAGAACCACTTGCGTTTCTTTTGCGTGTGAGTATATGTTGTCGGCTCCTGCTGCAGTGTCAGTATGTAATTCATGGAGTGAAGATATTTCATTATAGACCCCACCATTATCAGAGTTACAATTTACCTTTTTTATCTTCCTGCTGTTTTTGAAACCTCTGAAATTGGACATGGGTGTGTGGGAATTGATTATTGATACATAGTTCCTCCAGGATTTACGTTTATTCTATTTAAAGGTACGTCTCGCTTTGGCGCTCGTGATTTTATCATTATTCAAGTCATGGACAGTTGGATGTTGGCAGAAATATTTTTCGGCATTCTTCCTATTTTTCCTAGCTTGTTAACAATAATTATCAAACCATGGTTTACGTATATGCGGGTTTGCAGAGGATTTAGGAATGCTTTCGTCTCCGATATCAGTTAATTGATCTGAAAAATGTTGTATGGGATCAGGAAAATTCCTGAAACTGTCAGGTTTTAGTTTTTCTGTACGTAGTGTTTTGAATAAAGACCAATTGGCCTTTGTATCTTCCACTTTGTTGAAGGTGGTTCATCAGTCGGATTAATAGTTTGTTAAAAGTATTGTTGGAAAATGGTCACTTCCACAAAGGTCATCATGGACCGACCATTCAAATTCGTTTAAAATATTTAAACCTGTCAGTGAAAGATCAAGGGCAGAATATGTGCCAGTGGCAGGATGAGGATAGGTATCAGAGCCATCACTGTAGATGCATAAATAATTATGTGAGAGGTGAGGTGAGGTGAAACATCGCGTCAAAGATTATTGCACTTATATAGGGACGTGCATGCACGTGTGTGTGCGTTGCTGCTTGTACTAGTCCTGACTGATGCTGATTGATAGTGCTAGCCCACTAAGATACCATACCAGATGAATACCCCACTCAGACACACTATACTGACTCCGAGCCGATCAGTCCTTGTTTTAGCCCTAATGCCAAGCCCCAGACAGGGTAACATTATTTGAGATAAAAATCTTCAAGGACTTTTCCCTTATTATGTCAGGGCAGCCTAGTGGTTAAAGCGTTCACTTGTCAGGCCGCAGACCAGGGTTCGATTCCCGACATGGGTACAATGTGTGAAACCCATTTCTGGTGTCCCCCACTGTGATATTGCTGGGATATTGCTAAAAGCGGCCTAAAATCATACTAACTCGCTTACTCCCTTATTATTTGCATCAGTACTCCCCCATTGGGGATTGTGACCGTTTACATCGCCCATGATGATACAGGGTTTCGGAAGCTGATCGTACAAAGTCTGAAGGTCTGCCTGACGGATAGTTGAGGATGTGTAAACACGGACAGCAAGAGTGGTAGAGTAGTGTTGACTGGAACAGGGCTGTTGATTATGCCGTGCTTCACCAGGATAGAAGAACCTCCTGTAGCTTTATCACCAGGAGGGGAAAACGAGTGGTAAGAACTGTACTGACGGATATCAGATAGATCTGTGTTTTCTGGATATGTTTCTTGGAGACAAAAAGCTGACTCCCCTTTTTTACGGTTTTTGGTTTTGGGGTGTCACAGCTGGGTTTTGGAGTGAAGCGGTTGGAAGTGGCTGGACAGACTTGACCCATGTCAAATCAGTCTGGCAGTGGATAGAAGCATTGTTGACAGGAGGACGAGAGACAGCAGTAGAGTAAGAGATAGAAGAAGTAGTTGCAGTAGAACCTACAACCCTCTTCTTAGCATCATAGTATGAGAGGTTTTGTTCAGTCTTTGTTTTCAAGATCTGTGATTCATGTTGCCACACAGGGCAGGATTTGGAAGATGCCATATGGTTCACACCACAGTTTGCAAACTTCACATCCTGTCTCCGGTCGGTGGCCTCGTGCTTGTCACTGCAGTGGTAACAAACAGCAGAGCCATGGCAGGACTTGGATCCATGTCCAAACGCTTAGCAGGTGTAGCACCGGAGTGGATTGGGGATATACACGTCCCCTCCAATGCTAGAAAACCAGCTTTACTCGAATGTGGAATCATTGAACGAGCGAGAGTGAAGAGGTGGGTGTTGGTCGGTTCACCAACACGATTCTTCTTGACAGCAAACTGCTTCGCAGCTGTGACTGACTGTTAGACAAGTTCTTTGACAATTTGATCTTCGGTCATGTCAGACAGACAGCTTGCTCTGTCACGGACAATGCCCTTACATGAGTTCAGTGTCTTGTGCTAGGAAACAGCTACCTTGTTGCGAAACTCTTTTAAGCTGAGTAGTTTGACAGATTGCTGTTTCTTTGCACACTCTACAAGGAGAGAACCGGAACGAGGTTTAGTGACATTTGAAACCTTTCTGCAGATACCAGCGATACCTTTGGAGATTGCAAAATGATTTAGCTTGATTGGTTCTTTGTCACATGCTTCAATTACTAAAAAACGTGGCCAATAGTCAGATCGAATGGATGTATTCTCGACAGACGAGGTCAGAATCTATGTGTGTTCGTTGGAGTGTCTTATGCTGCAGCGGATCTCTAAGCTGCAACGTGCGAGCACATTGGACAATAAAAGCTATAACAACCTACCAAATTAAAGGTCAGGCTGGTTCGGCCAATGACAATCAATTGTAGACGTACCGAATTCTGAGGTCAGCATCACCAGATTGGCCCATGAGCCACCGTCTTCTGGGCATAGGGCTATGAAGCAAGTTAATAGATTCATACATATAGAATTTACATGTAGAATAAATTCATTTTTAGAAAGTTTGTGCGAAATAGTTTATGCACAGTGCATGACATGACCAGCTGATTTATAGAATCGGGCCCATTCTACCGCCCATCTAGGCAAAGTTAGGGTCGAAGTGGTGTGTTGGACTAAGGAGCACTGTTGCCGGCCCTTGTTCCCAAGAAGGTTGTCTAACAAACCCATCAAAACTAAACACAATAAAATGTTAATCCAATTGTTTTGGCCAATAATTATGTGATATATCATATTTCGATTCCAAACGAGCTCCCAATATTTGTAACAGCTAGACTTCCAAATTGAAACAATAAGCCAACCCAGAAATCTATATGCAAAAGCATACAGTGTGAAAACAACAAACAAACAACAAATTGTATACAATTAACAATTGTATCTTAAAATTAACTAGATTTACAATTGATACAAATTACTGCAAGGTAAAAACAATGACAGTTCACAATAGCGTACAATTACAATGGCAGTACAAAAGAAAGTAGTGGTAATAGCAAAAATGTCAGTGATAATAATATTCACCTAGCAGTGACAGTGGTAAAGCTTACAAAGTAGGCCTAGGCTGGGATATCCAATGTGAAAAACACAACCCCGCAGGTCTTGATTTAATGTGAGATGGCAGAGGCATGCCTTACCCAGTTATATAGTCTAAGGTCCAGGTTAGAATAGGTCTTCAGCAACCCATGCTTGTCCGAAGAGGCGACTAATGGGATCTGGTGGTCAGGCTCGCTGATACATTGGTTGATGCATGCCATCGTGTCCCAATTGCGTGGTTCGATGCTCGTGATGTCAATCACTGATATGTCTGGTATAGACTGCCGTCATATAGCTCGGATATTGCTGAGTGCTACGTTAAACAACAAATAAACAAACATACAGATTTCACCGGACTCATCCTGCCAACTAATTCTTGATTAAACACATTGTTCTAAACAGAAACAGTGTAATAAAATTACAACATGTTTAACATATATAACGTATATAACATCATGGACATTTTTATTGACTCACAGGCTGTGATAGGTTTATTATAAGATAGTTTAGTTAGATGGGTACATAGAACTGTACATTAATATCCATATTTTGTTTTGTACAAAGATTATTCAATACTGCAGGAAAGCTTCCTACACATTTCACTTCTTTCTTCGGCAGTATCTACCTTCACATGTGAAAGGACATATTTCACAATGTTTATATTACCACCATCACAGGCCCCAAAAAGGATGCCTTTGCCGTGATTATCCACAAGTGATAGATTTGCTCCTTTTTTCACAAGTAAGTGAAACACTTCTCTATTTCCCGACAAGGCCGCCTTCATTACTGCCGTCTGTCCTTCCTCTCCTTTGCTGTTAATATCTACAATATTCTGTGCGACAATATACTCCACTATCTCCAACTTTCCACCTTCCGAGGCAAAATGAAGAACGTTGTTGTCATTGTTATCCACAAGTGCCAGACTTGCTCCTTTCAGCAGAAGTAAATCAAATGATTTTCTGTTTTGACTTTCTGCTGCAATCATCAGTGGAGTCTTCCCATTCTTTGTTCTTGTGTTTATGTCATCCACAATATTCTGTGAAAGAATATACTTCACTATCTCCACGTTTGATCCAAGACTAGATGAAGAATGTTCTCCTGTTCAGCATTTACAATACCTAGATTAGCATCTTTACTAACTAACAAGTCAAACACCTTTCCAAATCCCTTTTCTGTTGCCAGCATCACAGGTGCATTGCCCTTATAATTTTTACTGTTGATGTCCACAATATTTTTGGTGATGACATACTCCACTAATTCAGTAAGTTGACCTTTGACGGTAAAATATAGGAAGTTGTTGTCGTACGTATCTTCTAGTCTTAGATTAGCTCCTTTCCTCATAAGTAAGTCAAGCACTTCTCCATGTCCACTCTTTGCTGCCATCATTGCTGGTGTCCTTCCATCTTCTTCTTTGGTATTGATGTCTATGCTGTTTTGTTTGAGGACATACTTCACTATATTCACATTTCCGCCTTGACACGCCAAATGAAGGATGTTGCTGTCGAATATGTCCACGTCCACAGTTATATCTGCTCCGTTTCTGATGAGTAAGTCAAATACTTCTTTGTGTCCCTTGTATGCTGCCATCATTGCTGGTGTCCTTCCATCTTCTTTTTTGGTATTGATGTCTATGCTGTTTTGTTTGAAGACATACTTTACTATATCCGCATTTCCTCCATCACATGCATGGTGAAGGATGTTGAAGTCCCACTCATCCTTTAGGGCCAGATTAGCTCCTTTTTTCACAAGTAACTCAAATATATCTCTATGACCCCTTCTTGCTGCTTTCATTGCTGGTGTTAGGTCTTCCTTTCCTTTGCTGTTTATTTCAACAATGTTCTGTTCGAGAACATACTTCACTATGTCAATATTTCCTCCATCACATGCCTTGAGAAGGATTGTTCCATGATTTTCATCTGTTATTGACAGATCAGCGCCTTTTTGCACAAAGAACATAAAAACGTCTAGCTTCCCACAATATGCCGCATGCATTACAGGTGTCAGCCCACAGTGTTTCCTGTTTATATCCACCCTGGTCTGATTGAATACATATTTCACTATCTCAGTATTTCCTCCCTGAATGGCCTTTTCGAGAAGAGTAGAACCCTTATCATCAAACATTGTTAGATCAACACCTTTACTCACGAGCAAGTTAAGTACATTTATGTGACCATTTAACACTGCTTGCATGACAGCAGTCGATCCATCCCGTCTTCTACTGTTAATGTCTGTCACGGTCTGTTGGAGGACATGCTTCACTATTGGATCATTTCCCCCTTCACATGCCATATGAAGGATGTTCATATCAGCTCTACTCAAGATTGACGTATTGGCTCCTTGCCCCACAAGAAAGTCAAACACTTGTCTATGAGCATTCTGTGCTGCCAGCATCACTGGTGCCATTCCGTTCTGTCCTCTTGTGTTGATGTATGCACGACCCTCGGATAGTAAGTATTTGACTAGGCATAAGTCTCCAGTCTTGCAGGCTTCGAGCAGATTAGTGTTTGACTGAGTTTGGTATTGTGTATGATCCTGTTTTGCTGTAAGGGAATATAAACATTTGTCTGTTATTATTATACAAAGTCAATGCATTGGTCATTAAATGCAAAGCAGGAGTCAACTGAACTTGATATAAATTCTTTTCAACGAGGGTGGCCGGCCGACCGACCGACCGACCGATATACAAATACTCACCCTTAAGGATGAAAGTGACTTGACTACCTCGGATATTTTCAGCTTATGGGGGTCAATATTTTTCGGATTAAGCCAAACACTGCCATTCGGAAAGTAGTGAGTTGGGTTTAACGCCGCTTTTAACACTATTCCAGTTATATTGCTGCGTGTCAGCTTAATGTGGGAGGAAAGCCCGAAGTGATGCAGGTCTCAGACGTTTACCACTTCGCTGAAACCCACGAGCACGGGTATGGTGCTGACAAACCTAGAATCGTTATTGGAGCGAACCGGGATTCGAACCCACAATCATAGGTTTCTGGGGTGCCCAAGGGACGCAACTCTGCACAGCGGATCGTGGTGCCTTAGACGACTGGGCCACCCGTGACCCCCCATTCGGAAAGATTTGATGAGGTATTTATTATTGTATTATTATGTATATAAGTACTGATATCTAAACAGATACGGGAGAAACCTGACGGGGAATTGGCAAAATATTTCAAGACAAGAGAGGCCGTCAAATTTTCAGCAGTAATAAATCTCAAGGTTGTGATAACATTGCAAAAGAACATATGATTAATGCAGGAGAATATTGAATCCTTATGTATACTTAGCATATAATACTGCAATGCGTACCTTATGATTATAGACTTGGCATGGTCATGCCATCCCATAAGGGGAAGAATGAGAAAGCTAATCCTCGAAATTATAGAATTATTACTTTAACATTATGTCTCAGTGAGCTCTTTGAAAAGATACTGCTCAAACGATAATAGACAAACTGTGTAGGCTTAATCCAGATTATCCTGGTACCTTCCAGTTTGTTTTGAGAAAAGTACACGGAGCTATCATGTCAGTATTTACATTGCTCGAAGGCTTCCATATTACATACAAAGATACTTTGCAGTCTGAGTTCTTTCTTAGATAATGATCCCCACGGTGACCCGGGGGAGATAAACAAGAATGTCTCCTCAGCACCCCATTGCTGCTCGTAAAAGGCGACCAAATTGTTCAGTCTGTTTGCCGTGGGCTGCGGCCCTGGGTCGGCAGAGGAAGGGCAATAGTGCTCCTTAGTCCACGCGGTAGAATTGGCCCAATTCTAACAATCGGCTGATCATGTCATGCCTTGTGCGTAAAATATATTTCGCGGCACTTGCGAAAAGCAACCTCCTCGTGGTGAGTGCTGAGTAGCGCTAATAGCTCTTCCCAGTGTGGAACCAGGGCAGAATGTTTCCACAGCACCCCATTGCTGGTCGTAAAAGGCGACCGAATTGGGCAACCTGTTTGCCGTGGGTTGTGCCCCTGTGTCGGTGGAGGAAGGGAGTCTGGTGGTTGGGTACACTGGAGCCAGGAACCAGTGTTCCTTTTGCCTAACACACCACTTTGACCCTAACTTCACCTAGACGGGTGGTAGATGGGCCCGGTTCTATCAATCGGCTGGTCACGCCATGCCCTGTGTATGTAAAACATTCATGTCAAAATTGTTTTGAATTATTTGAATGCTGTAATTGAATGTTATTGATGAAAATGTTATAATATATTTTTTGCCTAGAGTCCTATGCCAGAAGGCGGTGGCTCACGGGCCAGTCTGGTGTTGTTGACCTCCAAATGCAATATGTACCCAATTTCTTGGTGTTTGCATCCTGGAGATCCGATGCAATTTAACACTGTTCTTGTTGACACTCCATGGTGGGTGGGGAGCTGGGCTGCTGGGTCATTTTCTTACCATGGCTCAAAATTATTCTTGTTTTTCATAATGAAGACATCTAGATACAAGTTCGTCTGAGACTTATACGCATATTGATTCCTCGGCTCGATTCCTTGTGTTGGAAGCTGCAGATCATGAACCAATCAAACTGAACCCTTTCGCTATATCTAAAGCTGTTCATGGCTATTGCGGGGGATGTAAAAAACGTGACACGTTTGCGCAGTGGATCTCTTTTGGTAGAATGTGATATTATCAATTACCCAGTTTGCTAATGTGATGGTTGTTGTTTCTGCTCACCGGACTCTGAACTCTTACAGTGGCATTGTCCGTGACAGGACACGTTCACTGTCGGATATTTCAGAAGCTGACATTGTTTCAGAACTTCAAAATCAAGGCGTCCAATCAGTCAAACGTTTCACCCGAAAGGATGAAAAATCAAATATTGTTCAAACGAACACATATCTGTTCACTTTTGACCGGCCATCGATTCCAAATTTGATTAAAGCTGGATATGTCAACATCGGAGTGGAGGTGTATGTCCCCAATCCGCTCCAATGCTACAAGTGTCAAGAGTTTGGACATGGTTCAAAAACTTGTACTCGCCCCATCGTTTGTCATCGTTGTGGTGGCAACCATAAGAATACGGACTGTAGTCTAGACCGGAAGTGCTCCAACTGTGATGGACAACACATGGCCTCTTCCAAATCCTGCCCTATTCATCAGACCAAAATCAAAATTCTGAAAATGAACTGTGAAAAAACATATCTTTTGCAGACGCCAGGAAGCTTGTCACTCAGTCAAGATCTTCTTCAACTCTGCATTACTCTGCTGCTGTGGCAAAGCCTATACGACCTCATCATCTGTTCAATGTCAGACCAATTTGACATGGGTCACTTCTCTTAACCAGTTGAAACTGCGTTTTCGCTAACATTAATATATCTGTCAGTCAATCCGCATCTCCACCCGTTAGTGTTCAGGCAGAGACACAGACTACGTCACAGACTTCTCCTAAAGAACCAGATGTTCTGGACCGAATATTATAAAAAAAAAAAAAATTAATAAGTTAAATAAAAATCTTTCACCCAGCACCCCTTCTTCTTCAGAAGTGTCTCTCAACAACTCCTTTAGTGCTTTAGACATGGAAGTGACTCCATCGTCAGACAGTAGCGGTAGGAGTTTATCTTCCTCACATTCACGTGAGAGATCACCAATTGAGCCACCATGAAAATTTAATTCAATGGAACTGTAGAGGACTTAAGAATAATTACAATGAGTTACTACTCTTACTACAGGATTTAAAGCCCTCTGCCATATGTTTACAGGAAACATATTATAAGGAAACTGACATATTAGATATTAGAGGTTATGCCTCCTACAATGTCTTTTCACCTCCTGGTGCTAAAGCCACTGGAGGTTCTTCAATTCTAATGAAAGACGGCGTCATCCATAGCCCCTTACTACTCCCCTTCAGGCTGTTGCAATCCGTATAACTTTGCACATTGTTTTTACATTATGCTCGCTGTATATTCCACCATCTTCTTCTCTCCAAGTCTGAACTTCACGCTCTGTATGATCAACTCCCCAAGCCCTGTATTATTATGGGTGATCTGAATGGGCACAATCCATGCTTGCATTCAATACATTGAAACTTGATCTGTTTATTGACGCGACTGATCCTGTACAATTATTTTCGCATGAATTAAACAAAATAGCAGATGAATGTATTCCTAAGTCCTCTACAAATCCACAAATCCATAAACCATGGTTCAACAATGACTGCAAACAAGCTAGGAAGGCACGGGAAAAGGCTGAACACTCTTTCCGACGCCATCCCATACGTTTAAACAAAATTTACGCCAATCTTGGCAACATCATCTTTCAAGAAAAAAAACTTACAAACGCCCATGTCCAAGGTATGGAACATGATACAGAAAATTAAAGGTAAGGGTTCTAAATGAAGCATCCACCATCTTAAGAATAGGAATGACCTGTAAACTAATAAATTGGATATCACAAATAAAGTAGGCGAAACAGTAGCAAAACATTCTTCTTCCTCGAATTATGTCCCTCAATTCCGAAAATTTCAAAAACAGCAGGAAAAGAAAACTATAAAGTTTAACCCAGATAATAGGAAAGATTATAATCAATTTTTTTCTATCCATGAACTTCATACTGCGCTTGGACAAGCTCAGTATAATGCTACAGGAGCTGATAATATACTATCAACTCCTGAAGCACTTACCAGAACCCTGTTTAGAATACCCTTTTGTTAATTCTTGCTGATATATAGACATCAGGTAAGTTTCCGTCTTCCTGGCGTGATGCCATAGATGTACCCATACCGAAACCTGGATGGGATCACAGTGATCCTTCAAATTATAGACCCATTTCATTGACCAGTTGCGTTTGCAAAACAATGGAACGCATGGTCAACAATGGATTAACATGGCATTTGGAATCAAATAATTCAATTGCAAATATTCAGTGTGACTTTCGTAAGAATCGAAGTACTGTTGACTATTTGGTTCGGCTCGAATCATTTGTGAAAAATGCAATCATCAATAACCAGCATACAGTGTCTATCTTTTTAGATTTAGAAAAAGCGTATGACACTATGTGGAAACATGGGATTTTAAAGGATTAACATGATTCTGGATTGCGAGGCCATTTGCCTCAATTTATATCCAAGTTCTTAATTTACAGACAATTTCTACCCTGTCTGATCATTATCTTCAGGATCAGGGTGTCCCACAAGGCAGTATTTTGTCTGTAACTCTAGTGTTAAAAAAAATTCTTTCAAAGGTTTTAAGTGATTCAATAGATAGATCACTTTTCGTGGATGATTTTAATGTTTCTTGACGTGGAAAAAATATGCATACAATAGAGAAGCAGTTACAAATCTGTCTCAATAAAATTCATAAATGGTCCCTTGAAAAGGGGTTAAAATTTTCCAAATCAAATTCCATGGTAGAAGTCACAGCAGTTACTTCGAGTTCAGTAGGGCCGAAATGAGGGGAAAATGCTGGGCTTATGATGTTAAAAACTTGTTATATAAGTATGGTTTTGGAGAAGTTTGGTTTCATCAAGGGGTTGGCTATGTTGATTTATTTATTGACCAATTTGTAAAATGTTGTAAAGATATTGATGTTCAGATATGGAATGATACTATCACATCTTCTCCAAAGTTAGACTTTTACAGACATGTTAAAATAGAGTATGGTTTGGAAGATTATATTTTTTGTATTCACAATATGACCTTTCTTAAAGCTTTAGCTAAATTTAGATGCTCTAGCCATACTTTAATGATAGAAATAGGTCGACAGTACAATATGAACAGAAATTTAAGATTTTGTCCATTTGGTTGGTTGGTTGGTTGGTTTGTTGTTTAACGCCGCACTCAGCAATATTCCAGCTATATGACGGCTGTCTGTAAATTATCGAGTCTGGACCAGACAATCCAGTGATTAACATCATGAGCATCCATCCACGCATCAACCAAGTCAGCGAGCCTGACCACCAGATCCCGTTAGTCGCCTTTTTGACAAGCATAGTCACCTTTGACGGCAAGCATGGGTTGCTGAAGACCTATTCTACCCCGGAATCTTCACAGGTCTTTCACAAAATGGAAGATGATTATAACCTGTGTTTATAACTTACAAAAGCAAATATTTGTACAAAATTTAGGGAGATGTTATATATGTTTAGTAAAGGTTGCATATAATTAAGAAAATAATGGAATATATTATTCCTGATAAATAAAATAGTTTCAGATACAATTGTCGCCGATCCTTGCATTAAAAATCTTATAAAGTTATATCATTGGGTGTGTCTTGACTGAATCACCGGTCGATTCCAAGAAAACGTGTGTACAGCTGATTGCTGTTTCCAGCTTAGTTTACGAGAAAATACGCAAGGTAATCTTAATCCCTAAATATAAAACAATGCCTAGCAGAACAATAAATACTATTTAAACGGTAAATAAACATGTCTGGTGATTTTTTATCTCAAATTTCGAATTTGTACTGACGAAGTTTCTCAGCACCCGTTCGTTTGCCGGACTTCGCTGAAAGGCTACGGTGTAAAAATTTTCTGCGCATAATATTCAAATTTCTTTTTTTCCAAAATATTGAACCCGCTAGAGGGGGGTGCGCATTATACATGGGTGCGCACTATACTCAAGAAAATACGGTATTCAATTTCTTCCACAAGGAGGTGAGACGAACTGATAATTTACATCACATTTTATTGCCCAAATCATTGTATTTAAGACTAGACAATGGGCGGGGTATATAGATGAGTTCGTCCTATTGTTATGCGTAATGACATAAATCCTATCAAACATTTGTACCTTCTGTAATGAGCTGTTATCATTTCACTGTGTCATGATGGTTATTTGTTGGTCATTGCTTAAAAAAATTTCAATGTCACACATCTACATTACGATGCTTACAGTCTGAAAAGTATATGCTTACATTGTGTGCTTCACACTGTGTGCTTACATCGTGTGCTTCACTCTGTGTGACATATGTCCACATTAAATTAAAGCTACCTATATGTTCAAACTTTACCAAGAGCAGAATGAATGCTTCCGTTGTGTATCCTAGCATATGCTGGCAACTTTTCCACCCAGATAAAGCTTTCTCCTTCACCATGTTTGCTGTGATCAAATTCCAGATGGCTTTTCCAATACCGGTGTGATCGTTAAGTCTGAAACAAATTAACACCTAAATAATAAACAGATTAGGTAGTTTCACATAAAAATGCCTTATTAGACAATCTAAAGGTAAAAAGTGCACACATGTGTTTATCATGTCTGTATGTAAATGGATTGTAATCAGAACAATTTGGTGTCACCATGTTGACATGATATCATTAGGGTTCGTGGTTTTAACAGTTGCCCAATGATACTGATTATTGATACAAAGGGATACAAAAGGTAACAGTTTATTATTAGAGGCAATGTGGACCCTCCATCAGATGTAGTCTTGGGATTTAAAAATGGGGTGTTAGTCTGCCACAAACAATATATTGAATATATTGTTATAAGATGTTGTTTATTTTAAGAATACTCAGGTTCATAGACTTATGTGAGGAAAATCTGGTTTTGCATGGCAGTCTATATTTATTTCCAATTTCATCTTATGGTTTGTGATAAATGTTAGCAAAACACCACCAAACTTCCTTTTAGTAACTCTCACAAAACAAACTGGGTCTTGGAACTTGTATTTTCGAGTTATGAAAGAGACATTCATGTTCATGCATATTTAAACCAAAAGAGTGAGTGAGTTTGGTTTTACGCCGCTTTTAGCAATATTCCAGCAATATCACGGCGGGGGACACCAGAAATGGGCTTCACACATTGTACCCATGTCGGGAATCGAACCCGGGTCTTCAGCGTAATGAGCGAACGCTTTAACCACTAGGCTACCCGACCGCCCCAAACCCAATAGAAGTGGTTTAAGTAGCAAATGTAGTGTGGAAGTGGCATTTGCGATGACAAATGTTCCGTCGTAATCCGAAATGATATTTTGAGACACTGTTCATAATTATGCTGACTTACCAATATTCATTTAATTATATATATATTTATTTCCTCAGATATAAATCTGGTATACCGTATTCGACGTAATAAGCGCCCAGGGCGCTCTCAAAATTACAAATAGGGGGCTCTTATTAGAATATCACTTTGGTTAAAAAAACAAGTTGAAAGATAAATTTCGTGGTTTATGCTGACAGTCTGAACTGTTTATATACGACAGATACATTTTTCCAGGATTTAATTGCCCATAATTAAGGATGCATGTAACACACGAGTGCGTATTATACACGAATAAATAAGTCTTGTGTACATTGATAAATCGGTAGGAGGGCTAATTGGGATTTTTCACTTGCCAATATATTTGCAAATATCGCCATGGGCGCTTATTACGTCGAATACGGTAATCAGAAATTTTAATGTACTGTAGAAGTAATACCTTTTCTATGAAGAATGTTCATTGTAGTATTCCAGGATCTGTTTATAATAATGCTGACTTGCATCTTTATGCATGTATTCATGCATGGTTATTCCAAGAGAAGCTGAAGGGTACAACCAGCATACATCATGTAGAAATAGGCATTTTCTGTGAGCAGTGACGATTTGTAATATTACTCTTTTCCGTCTTTACATAAATAATCGTTTATAAAAAAACCAATCTGTACTGTAAACTTAATACAATCTTGATGTACCAAGATATGAGGGGCGTTCAATAAGTTTTGCAACTTCAATATAAGACCAAGTCGCGGAATATCTTTTGCACTTTTATTTTTCAATATAATCTCCATTCAGCTAAATACACTTATTCCATTTGTCCTTCAAGCTTTTAATACCACTTTTACAGAAATCCGCAGATTGGCCCTCTAACCACGCCTCTGTGGCAGCCTTTATGTCCTCGTCATCCTGGAAGCGTCTCCACATAGGGCGCAGTTCATTTGCCGGAACAGGAAATAGTCTCTGGGGGCTAAGTCTGGGCTGTACCTACCTACCTACCTACCTACCTACCTACCTACCTACCTACCTACCTACCTACCTACCTACCTACTCAACAAGCCATTATGACTATTTAAATGCAAGTGAACTAGAGTCTTTGCAAGCACTTGCCACACAAGAAACATCTCCTGCATCAAAGCTGGTAGGTCCATTACACAAAGAACATGAGAGTCATTAGTTCTAAGCTTAAGAGGGAATCTGACTTCGCATGATTTGCAAGTATGTCAAGAAAATTCCAAAGGTGTCCAGTTGAACACTATGTATGTGACCAACAACAGCAGAAGTAAAGAACCCTTCATCCACAGATCATACCAAAAGAAACTTGGGCTAGTATTTGAACAGTTTCATTTTTTAAACTAATTTTTTACAATAAAAGACAATTATTTCTCTACATAATGTGACCCCCTAAGTAGTGCTACAAATCCTTCAAAGAGAAATTTTTTTAAATATTGGCAAATATGATACTTTCATATTTTTTTAACAAATGAAGAATACAGGTCCAAATTGAGAAACAGAATTATATTTCTATCCTATGAACATGGTGCTGGAAATACTCAGGTTTGCTGGTCTTTTCTTCGAGACTTTTAAAATATATATTATGCCCAAAACAAGAATTATTTGATAGGAGAAAGTACATACATGGCAATAATCACTGCTAATTACCTGAGATATGTCTATCTTAAAAAAGGTATGCTGAAATGTATATGCCTAAAGCAATCACATTACTAATCTGAGGGGGCACGGGTGGCCCGGTCGTCTAAGGCGCCACTATTCGCTGTGCAGAGTTGCGTCCCTTGGGCACACCAGAATCCTATGATAGTGGCTTCGAATCCCGGTTCACCCTGATTATGTTTCTAGGTTTGTCAGCACCATACCCGTGCTCGTGGGTTTGACCGAAGTGATAAACGTCCGAGACCTGCATCACTTCGGGCTTTCCTCCAACATTAAGCTGACACACCACGATATAACTGGAATACTGTTAAAAGCGGC
Organism: Haliotis rufescens; assembly: GCF_023055435.1. Classification (NCBI taxonomy): domain Eukaryota; kingdom Metazoa; phylum Mollusca; class Gastropoda; order Lepetellida; family Haliotidae; genus Haliotis; species Haliotis rufescens. Next base: position 1,028,777 of record NW_025964380.1, read on the forward strand.
GTTGAACCCAACTCACTCACTCTCTGTAACATCAAATACTGCTTTATCTGTCCCCAACTACACTATTCACAGGCAGCTCATTAGCAGCTGCTGTGTGACATTAGGCAACAAGCAAAAAATTCAAGAAAATATTTTCGATCGGCAATCAACCGACCGGAGACAACTTCCACAATCACATAATGAAATAAGACATTTTTACAAATTTTCTTTTGCAAAATGGCTGTAACGATTCAACAAGGCATTTATTGCATATTCACTATAAAAGCAAGTAGGCAAATACCTAATAAAAAGAAGAAAGCTGTCTGACAGAAGTTAATGCACATACATTCTTGTGAAAAAAATGTTACACTGGATGCACTATTAAAAGACTGATAAGTCTTTTTTTGATGACCACAAAAACAATTCCAAATAACATACCATATTCATCGTAATAAGCGCCCACAGCGATATTTGCTAAAATATTGGCTAGTGAACAATCCCAATGAGCACACCTCCAGATTGATCAATGTACACAAGACTTATTTATTTGTATATAATATGCACTTGTTTGTTATATGCACCCTTATTTATCGGCAATTAAATTAATTATTAAATATGTGTCGTATGTAAACATTTCAGGCTGTTAGCATAAACCACGAAATTTACGATCTTTCAACTCGGTATAATATTCTAATAAGCGCCCCCTATTTCTAATTTTGAGAGCGCCCTGGGCGCTTATTACGTTGAATACGGTATACACGATATTGAGATACCCGAATATATTTTTACGGTTTGTTTAAAAAAATTAACTGATACAATTGAACTGAATTGAATTGAATTGATGTCCCCAAACTAGTTATGTTGTATAAAAGATATAATACCACAATAACATTTGGCTGCAATAGAATTCTTATATTAACCTTTAATTTTGCAATTTGTAATAGCTTTTTGAGAATGACCATATATTTTTGTTTTTTGTGCTTATGAAGAAATAATGACTCTTCAGAACACCTTCACTTGTTTATGATCAGACTGGAGAATAAAATTAATGATAAAGTACAAAAGAATGAAAATATCAATACCATATTCGACGTAATGAGGGCCCCGCTCTAATAAGCGCCCATGGCGATATTTGCTAATATATTGGCTAGTGAACACTCCCAATCAGCACCCCTTCAGATTGATCAATGTACACAAGACTTATTTATTCGTGTATAATACGCACTTGTGTTATATTCACCCTTAATTATGGGCAAATAAATTCTGGATAAATATATCTGTCGTGTATAATACACTTTTCTTTTGTATCATTTCAGGCTGTCAGCATAAACCACGAAATTTACGAACTTATAACTCTGTTTAAACCACTGGATGGATTGTAAAAGAGTAGGGGATACATTCAAATATGTGGTTGATGTCAGCATCTGCTACAAGCCATCAAGTTGACACAAAATAAACATAAAGTTTTGATATTAATAGAGCCAAGGTTCAACCACGCAGATAAAGCAAATGGAGCATGTCTTTAAGAAATAAAGGTTGCTCTATCCTCATATGTAGTTTAATAAAGTATAGTTTTAACCTGAACCATTTTAAGGCACAAGGACAGTTGCGTTTAATATCCATTCAGTCTGCAGTAAATACATAATCAAACACAGTAATAAATAGCATTGAACTTTTAGTTTTTATAGTTTTCCTTCGATTTAATCACATCACATGGAAAACTCAACACAGACATGCACAATGACTGTCCGGCTTGATGCTGAGGAGGCCTCCCATTTTTTGCTGAAAGGGTTCCGATAGAGCCCTTAAACCTGCCGAAAGTCTTAAGTCTACATAAGTCCTTTAAAAAAAAGACAGAGAAAAAGAAGGTGGATTTGATTTTTGACCAGTTCCCTAGGGTGCCTTGGGCCGTTTGAAGCTCACCTGGCAAGCTGGCAGAGCCTCTGAGGTGCACACTGACGGTCGCCCTGATGCGCCGAGGAAGCCACCCATTTTTGCTGAAATGGGAGAGAGAGTGAATGAAATTTTTCAGTCTAGATGGGGCTGTGCATGGTCAACAGAATCAGGAGGGGCCTATGCACCAGCCCATGACTGCCTGGAAGGGGCCACCCCATCATAGTAGACTTAAGAACTTCAGCAGGTTTAAGGGCTCCTATAGCAGGCCTTAAACCTCAGCTGAAGGTCTGAAGTCTACACAAGTCCTTTAAAAAAAGACAGAGAAAAAGAAGGTTGATTTGATTTTTGACCAGTTCCCTAGGGTGCCTTGGGCCGTTTGAAGCTCACCTGGCAAGCTGGCAGAACCTCTGAGGTGCACACTGACTGTCCACCTTGACGCGCCGAGGAAGCCGCCTATTTCTGCTGAAATGGGAGAGAGAGTGAATGAAATTATTCAGTCTAGATGGGGTTGTGCATGGTCAACGGGATCAGGAGGGGCCTATGCACCAGCCCATGACTGCCGGGAGGGTCCAGGATGGGGCCTCCCCATCATTGTAGACTTAAGAACTTCAGCAGGTTTAAGGGCTCCTAAAGCAGGCCTTAAACCTCAGCTGAAGGTCTTAAGTCTACACAAGTCCTTTAAAAAAAGACAGAGAAAAAGAAGGTTGATTTGATTTTTGACCAGTTCCCTAGGGTGCCTTGGGCCGTTTGAAGCTCACCTGGCAAGCTGGCAGAACCTCTGAGGTGCACACTGACTGTCGCCTTGATGCTCCGAGGAAGCCGCCTATTTCTGCTGAAATGGGAGAGAGAGTGAATGAAATTATTCAGTCTAGATGGGGTTGTGCATGGTCAACGGGATCAGGAGGGGCCTATGCACCAGCCCATGACTGCCGGGAGGGTCCAGGATGGGGCCTCCCCATCATTGTAGACTTAAGAACTTCAGCAGGTTTAAGGGCTCCTAAAGCAGGCCTTAAACCTCAGCTGAAGGTCTTAAGTCTACACAAGTCCTTTAAAAAAAGACAGAGAAAAAGAAGGTTGATTTGATTTTTGACCAGTTCCCTAGGGTGCCTTGGGCCGTTTGAAGCTCACCTGGCAAGCTGGCAGAACCTCTGAGGTGCACACTGACTGTCGCCTTGATGCTCCGAGGAAGCCGCCTATTTCTGCTGAAATGGGAGAGAGAGTGAATGAAATTATTCAGTCTAGATGGGGTTGTGCATGGTCAAAGGAATCAGGAGGGGCCTATGCACCAGCCCATGACTGCCTGGGGGGACCAGGAAGGGGCCACCCCATCATTGTAGACTTAAGACCTTCAGGAAGCCCAGGAGGCCACCCATTGTTGCTGAAATTGGAGAGAGAGTGAATGTCATAATCACAACTTGGATGGAAAAATTGCACCTTTACAAAAAATAGTAATCTTGACTGGGACCAAATTTATGTCAAAGCATTTCAAATTACTTGAGACTTCCAAGTTCCAGTGAAGTCTTCTGCAATGAATAATACCGACAAATCTGATTTTATGTCTGATGAAAATGTCCGATCATGATCAATGCAGTTTATGTCTTGCTAGATAAGAAACTATTTTACCTGTTTTTTTTAATATCATGTTGTTCATACTTTTGGACAGTTCTTCCCTCTTGGGTAACAGACAACTGCTCACATGTGTTCATATCCAATTAGATGCTCAGTTTGTATTATCTGGAATAAGGGAAAATATCATTACTGATCATGTATTTCATCTCATTTTATTATTTGCCAAATGGTTATTTTATAAGTGTAAATTGAATTTGAAGAAAAATATCCAAAATGGTTTTATACAAATAGGGCATCATATCATATGTTTGGAGATAAAAGTTGTGTCACTTTAACACCTGGAATTGTATGTAATACTTTTTATTTTATTTTTGTTATATATTCTACATGTATGAAGACCATAGCTAAGCAGTACAGAATGAATGAAGTGTCTCAGAATCTCTGTTCATAAACTTTCTTTAATCCAGAAAGAGGATTGCACATTCCTGAACCTGTCTCTCAGACACATATGAATAAATGGAGAAAGCGAGCCAACTCAAGTCTAGAATGATTTGGCAAGTCCTAATTGCCTGAGCACTGGACCTGATTAATAAACATTGTTCTAGGCGCCATTTGGATTTTATTTTACATATTCATATTACAAGCATGATAACCCTTTTTCTGGGACACCATGTTAATTTACTCCCTGGAATCTTATCAGGGTTTCTGAAATTAAAAATATACCATATTCCACGTAACAAGCGCCCAGGGCGTTCTCAAAATTAGAAATAGGGGGCTCATTTTAGAATATTATTTTGGTGGAAAAAACAGAGTTGAAAGATACATTTCGGGGTTTATGCTGACAACCTGAAATGTTTATATACAACAGATATATTTTTCCAGAATTTAATTGCCCACAATTAAGCGTGCATATAACACACGAGTGTGTAGTGTACACGAATTTATAGGTCTTGTGTACACTGATCAATCAGAAGGGGTGCTAATTGGGATTGTTCACTAGCCAATATATTAGCAAATATCGCCTTCGGCGCTTATTAGAGCGGGGCGCTTATTACGTCGAATACGGTACTGTAATAACAGGTGAAGCTGTCAGGTACAGTATTGACACTTTAAACTATTATTAAGTCGAATACGGTAAACTACATGTTATATACCTGATGTGCAGATTGTGAGTGAAACATCGTACCACGCAATGACAGCCGATACAGTGATGCGTTCGTTAGACGTCAACTTGCTGTGTGGAAGATTGTGTCACGTGCATACACAAGCCACGCCCACTCATGAATATTGTAGACTTAGGACCATTGTATGTTTAGGGCACAACATACGGTTTGGTTTGGTTTGTTGTTAGCAATGACAGCCGATACAGTGATGCGTTCGTTAGACGTCAACTTGCTGTGTGGAAGATTGTGTCACGTGCATACACAAGCCACGCCCACTCATGAATATTGTAGACTTAGGACCATTGTATGTTTAGGGCACAACATACGGTTTGGTTTGGTTTGTTGTTAGCAATGACAGCCGATACAGTGATGCGTTCGTTAGACGTCAACTTGCTGTGTGGAAGATTGTGTCACGTGCATACACAAGCCACGCCCACTCATGAATATTGTAGACTTAGGACCATTGTATGTTTAGGGCACAACATACGGTTTGGTTTGGTTTGTTGTTAAATGCCTCACTCAGCAATATTCCAGGTATATATATGACGACTGTCTGTAAATTATCGAGTCTGGACCAGACAATCAAGTGATTGACATCATGAGCATCGATCCACACAATTTGGATCGATGACATGCATCAACCAAGTCAGCGAGTCTGACCACCCGATCCCGTCAGTCGCCCTTACGACAAGCATAGTCACCTTTTACGGCAAGCATGGGTTGCTGAAGACCTATTCTACCCCGGAATCTTCACAGGTCAAAGAAGTTTTAGAAGGAAGCTGGTTTGATATAATAAATCTGTTTTATTCACTATTATTATTCTAGTTCTTATATGCAAAAGAAAATGAAGATGACTGGTTTGATAAATATTTGAACTATAAAGGGCATTTTCTTATTCTTGGTATATCCTCTCGATGTCAAGGGAAAGTTTCACAAATATTAAACATTTGTCAAAATATTCCTTAAGCTCAAATGTGTAAAAATATTACTCGGAACGTGTGCCATGGCCGAAAAGCACGTAGTTTGCAATCTGCTGTAGACCCAGCGGTAGAAATTGGCACTAGTCCTGTAGTCCTTGCCAAACTGCCCAATACTGAATAGTTCATAAGGACTAGTAGAAATTTGCCATTTTTAAGGGTTTTGCTATTTGTTATCATTATAAGGACTAGTGGACTAAAACTGTTAGTTTCTACCCCTGTAGACCTATTCTACCCCGGATCTTCACGGGTCCACAACATACGTAACACAACTAACTCCACTGCAATGATCAGCTGATGACGGAGTATCGACATAACCATGCAGGAAGTGATCGTGTATGTGAACAATACAACATCGCGGATACTATGATTATCAAGTAAAACTATGAACAAATATCATCTTACTCCTGCTAAACCACAATTCTTAAATACCACTAGTAATAACTAAACAGCAAACTTACCTGAGTTTCTTCAACTTTACGGTATTTGTTTACAGAAACAACCAATTCAGGGGCTTGATGAGAGTGTTCTCCCTTTAGCCCGTTTCCATATAAGGATCGTACACCATCGGCACCATCGGCATCCGATCAGATTCAGAACCATTCGTCACCACTCGCCCCTTTCCGTAACCTGCAAGAAGACGCTATTCGGCTTGTCCGGGAATAACACGAGTTGATCACGAATGTAAATTGTGCTCAACGTTGTGTTTTGAACAGCACGGCACCGAACAGAACAATAGGCTGCGCATCTGAGAAGATAGAATCACACACCACGTGAAACGGGTCTAATAAAGTCTTATGACATCATTCCTTTATCAATTGCATTGGCGGATACAGAGGTGATACAGAACTTAATTGTGCAACCCCCCCCCCCCCCCCCCCCCCCCCCCCCTTTTTTTTAAAAAGCTGTATCCGCCTTTGAGTTGGTACTAATGACGTCATATTGCAAAGGGCACAAGTCATGATGTGTTTATTATGGAAAAAGATCTCTCGGAAAATGTGAAAAAAAAGGAACCGATATAATGAATAAAATAAATAAGATACTTGTGATACTTGTATTGCTTTGCCTCTGAAACTACGAGTTAAATACTTTTTATGATGAAAAAACACAAGAAAAAAATAACAAATGTTATATTTGGGATAACACTTTCTGAGTGAAGTACAGATTCTCGTTCTTTTTAGGGTTGAGTCCCGTCCGGATTCGAACCCACATTGCCAGAGTGAGGCACCTAATCGCCAGCACACAAAGCCAGCGATCTAACCCACTCAGCCAACGAGGCTTCCACAAAATGAAAGTCCGACAACTGGTAGTCTAGATCTAGATCAGGTACTTCGTGTACCCCTCTGACAAGTGTAAATTGGCACGGCTCCCATGGCCGAAAGCTATGAATTCACAATGCCATTTAGAAAGTGGGCAATTGTTACAAATGTTGTATTTCGGATAACACTTTCTTAGTGAAAAAAAAGGTTTATTTTCGTGTGAACATGCCCTTTATGCAACGTCGGTCGCGGAGAGTCCTTGGATGGGTGACCGCTTCCTGAAATTTCCTAAGGCTCCGTTCCTGAAGCACATGCAGCATATGTGGTGTCTCCTTTGTTCGAATTGTGCCTCTGTTCACCCAGCAGTGAACTTGACCAGTAGGAAGAGATGGCAATGTGGTTGTTAACCTTCTAGAGTCCCAGGGAGCTGAGAATAATTGACCAGGGTAATAAATGTCTAAGCACTTAGAATATGCTAATGCGCGGAGTACATCGCAATAAAAATGGATTATTTTTATTATTTTTATTTATAGCTAAAATGGATAGAATTATCATTAAACCGCCCGCACGTTATCATAAATGAGCGGGTCACTGTAACTTGACAATGCCCTCATATTGCTTGACGACGGGCCATTATCAAGCCCGTTGTTAGGTGACGTCATAGGGTAGAGAAAGTGACGTCACGTATTATAGTGACGTCATCTGGTTTGTTCTATGACGTTTCCATATTAAATATTGTAAATTTTGTAAAAGTGGGTCAGTGACATTCGTGTTGATTGCAGTAAATGTTTCAAAACCGATATTTTTGTTTCTTTTTATTTGATAACAAATTCCATCCATTTTAGCTATAATAACGGTAACGCTCTTTTTCAGGGCATTATCATTTGCAGAAGCCCTTGGTCTTTTCAACTGCCCTCCTTCGTCGGGCAGTTAATGGAAGACCTCGGGCTTCTGCAAATGATAATGCCCTATAAAATAGCGTTACCCTTATATTAGTTGTCGAATGAAAAACGTTCCACGCATGTGCAGTTCTTTGTTTATGGTCGAAACGCGAGGATTTGTAGGCCACCATTTTTTTACCGAACGCTGTCTGCAGATCAGTATATTCTTACAACACAGGAGGGTTCAAGGGAGGTAAACCCTCATTTTAAAATACAATTGCAAGTTGGTTCTGTTTCTAAAACGACGGCCAACACAGCGGATCCAATCGGGTACCCCCCTACCCCCCTTAGGACATTTTAAAAGTAAAATACGGGGGTAAATCGCATTCATGAACGCATATGAATATTCATAAATTCATAATTGTACACATTTTAACGTATCGTATTCTTTGTTTGTTTGTTAATGCAAAAATCAGTAATATTCAAAATAAGTGTTTAATTGTTGTATATATAAATATATATATATATATATGGTCGAAAACGAATAATATATATATATATATATACCCTCCCACATACATTGTGCAAATCATCCAGTATCTTACAATACCATGATTGTATACTTCTATGTAAGTTACTCCTGAATATCAGACATTTTAATGTATAATCATGCATACGACGTGACATATATCTTACTTTTATTAACTCTCACAAAAAGCATAACACAAACATCCTAAGATTTTATATACACTATACGAATCTTTACGAATTAATACAATATATCCTCGTCCAAAAATGGCAAAACATTTTAAAGAAATATTAATCCGAGAATAGAAATATTTTATTTCTTGCTTTCTTAAAGAAGATTTACTATATTATTACATATACCACTATATCCAGAAGTGGCCAAGATTGCTATTTTTAAGAGAAAGGTTTCAATATTATTTACACATATCACATCCTCTATATCTCCAGTGATCGCATGTCAGTGAGCGTAGGTACATGTATACCGAAATGCGAGCGCTGGAGATATCGAGGTGACATATATCACCACCTCGTGGATTTTGTATAAGTTTTCCAGAATATCTTGTAACACCTTTATAGTTAAACTAAAAACTTCCCATATGCTGCTATCTATTGTATATCATTCACATCATATATTTTCTTCTATTTCATGAGAGGGCACGGGTAACCCAGTCGTCTAAGACGCCGCAATTCGCTGGGGAAAATAGCGTCCCTTTGGCACGCCAGCGTTGCAGGACTCAGACGTTTACCACTTTGGTGAAACCCACGAGTAAGGAGCTGACAAACCAAGAAACATAATCGGGGGGAACCGGGATTCGAACCCACGATCATAGGTTTCTGGCGTGCCCAATGGACGCAACTCTGCACAGCGAATTGCGGCGCCTAAGATTTGTTTGATTGTTTTTTGTTTAACTCCGCACTCAACAATATTCCAGCGATATGACCGCGGTCTGTAAATAATCTAGTCTGGACCAGACGATCCAGTGATTGACATCATGAGCATCGATCCACGCAAATGGAATCGATGACATGCATCAACCAAGTCAGCGAGCCTGACTACCCGAACCCGTTAGTCGCCTCTTACGACAAGCATAGTCACCTTTTACGGCTAGCATGGGTTGCTGAAGACCTACCCCGGTTCTTCAATTTGGATACGATGACATGCATCAACTAAGTCAGTGAGCCTGACCGCCCGATCATTCAAAAGGATGACAATTCCCCCCCCCCCTGCCCCCCCCCCCCCCCCCCAAATATGTTAGGGTTTAGGTGGTTGCAAGTTCATTTCCTACCCTAGTCTTCATCGAACCAACATATTTTTACAAAAAATTATTCAGCCGCAGATTACTTTTCACAAACTGTTGCAGGAATGAGACATGGGCTAAGTAGCAAAATTGGAAAGTTATTATGCTCTCTATATAAAAATGTGAAGGTATGTGTACGGAATAATGGCGCTATAAACAAATTGCACTGATGGAATACAACTGCACCCCGAAACTATTAAATTATTTCAGCTTCTTTTCGCAGACGATATAGTCATGTTCTCGAGCACAATACCTGGCCTGCAAAAGCAAATACATGTATTAGAGAGTTATTGTGACGAGTCAAAACTTACTGTAAATATGGATAAAACCAAAGTTGTAGTTTTTAAAAATGTTGGTAACATATCCAGAAAAGAAAAATGGTTTTACAGAAGGAAGCCTGTAGAAGTTGTTCCATTTTATAAATACTTAGGCTTGTGTTTTACAAGTAGATTAACTTGGTCAAGGAATGCACATAACATTTCATTGCAAGCCAAGAAAATTTGTGTAGGCATATTAAAAAGTCTTAGAGTTCTGGACAATGTTACATATGATATATACAAGTTTCTATTTGATACAAAAATAAGCCCGATGCTATTGTATGGATCCGAAATTTGGGGCCTAGAACATTTGGATGTTATTGAGAAAATACATTTATATGCATGTAAACGGTTCTTGGGGGTAAAATCTAGCACAGAAAACGCAAGGGTATATGGTGAATGCGGGCGGTTTCCCATGTATATCAATAGTTATTTAAAGGTTATTAAATACTGGGTCAAGCTATTAAATATGCCATCTTCAAGATACCCGAAAAAATGTTATAATATGATGCTTCTCTACGACAGCCATGGGAAACAAAATTGGGCATCAAAAGTTAAAAACATGTTATACGAATGTGGATATGGTTATATTTGGTTACAGCAACATGTAGATATGCCACAACATTTCTTCTCCCGTTTGACACAGACTTTAAAAGATATGTACATTCAAAAATGGCATTGTTCTTTGTTTAGTTCTAGAAAAGCAAACTATTACACTACATTTAAGACTACTATTATACTAGAACCTTATCTAACAAGTGTAAATTTACATAAGTTTAGAACAGCTCTTTCTCGATTCCGTTGTGGCTCACATGATCTATTTATTGAAACAGGCAGATATGAAGGTATTGCAAGAGAACACAGACTTTGTAGGATTTGTAAAACTGATTGTACTGAAGATGAATATCACTTTTTATGTGTATGTCCAGTGTATAAAGTTTTAAGAGCAAAATATCTAAATAACTATTTCTACCGCAACCCAAACGGTAACAAATTCTGTAAATTCATGACTTGTGATTGTACAGAAACTATCAGAAATTTATCAATGTCCATTTATCATGCCATGAAACTAAGAAAATGTATGAATTTGTAACACGCCCCACACATTGTACTATAGGCCTTTGGCCTCATAAGTACCATGAATAAAGATTGATTGATTGATTGAGTGATGGTTAAATAGACATAATCAAATTTAACAACAGTTCTTCAATAATTTTCCATTACATAAATACAAACTCGGTATACTCTCCTAGGACCCTCAGTTAATACGTATTTTGCTCGTGTGGTACTTCATACATATTGTTCATAATTCTTTGATAATCTTTCATAATCATGATTATAATTATAATACATTAAAATGTTAAGGCGCTTGGCAACTCATGGTTGACCATCCACTGTATACATCTCCATTCTATTATGATGAATACCGCTAAAAATTATCATTTATTATTACAAAATCATTTGCGAAATTTGGAACAAAATCCAAGCCATATTACGGAGAGGTCGTCAAAATCGGCTCTACATGTCGAGTCAACGCTTTAACTTCGCTTAGACAAACCCCACCGCCAATGGCTTTGTCGGTTAAGATTATTTGTATAAACAAATGTCAAATCAGGTTAGAAGTGTTGTATATTTCATGCAGGTGTTCACCAGAATAGTCACGTGATGTCATGGTTACGAGTTTAGCCAATCGGGAAACACTTCCGTTTATCCTGCGCGTGATCCGGACTGAATCGAAGCAGACGACACTTACTTTATAAAATGCACCGGGGCATGTTAAATTATTTTCAACAAGCTGTTTAGAATTCATTTAAAATCGAGATTACAATTGGCTTAGACCTCTATTTCTCATGTTTATATCATTCGCGCGCTACTTTGAACGCTGCGTTTAAAACTTCATGTGCATTATGAAGACTTTTGACGAAGAAACATTTCTGCCGCATGTTTGCACTCTGGAGAGGACGTTGAACGGGTAAGTGCAGTAATATATAATTAAACATTCTGTTGGTGAATATATAATTATGTAAACGAATAATCGCTGTGGCTGTAACGGTTCGCACATGATGTGATGTTATATTCGGTACAAAACAGCACCAGTGCACCAGGCTGGTAAGAGCGTTTCTCTGTCTTTCTGTGTGTGTGCGCGCGTGCTTGCGTGTGTGTGGAGGGGGTGGGGGAGATTGTCCCATGTCGTCAATGAATGAAGCATATTATTTAATGTAAGAATACAGCATGTACATAAAACATTGATTCTAAATTCTGTTTATGTTCTTACACCTATGTCGTTGGTGTTTTCAACTTGACCAATTACACAATTATAATTATATTTAAACCGCATTACAACGGGACGACTAAGGATGGGTTTCACACATTTTACCCAATTTGAGTACAAGACCCGGATTTTCGACACAGGAGCGAACGTTTTAACATGATTTTTCCAGTGATGTAAACAAGAGAAAACAGTTTCGTTGCCGTCATAACGGCTTCCTCAACACAATTATGCAGTGTTAATACATTAGTTATTTTTAGAGAATGAATGAATGAATGAATGAATGAATGAATAAACGAATACGGTTTTTACGCCAGAAATGGGCTTCACACATTGTACCCATTGTCGAGATTCGAACCCGCGCGTGCACACTAGACACACGCCGAATTATTTTTTTCAAAAATTTTTCACAATTCTGTCCCATGCCTCCACACATTGGCCAACAACATATGCATACATATTTGCTGCGAAATGACCGTTTTAACCATTCATTGCAGCTGTATCTTGTAACATTAATACATGCTGTTTTCTTTGTGAAACCTACAAACTGTTGGTTTAATATCAATAAAACTAGACGAGGGTAGTTTTCTGTTCGCTGCCAGCAACCGCAAACTTAGTACCAGTGTCTTAATAGGGAGGTGTGAGGTTAGGTGTCACTTTTTCCTTCGGAATTTTTATCAACAAATCTTCACAAGGTGAGACTTTGCCAAACAACTGCACCCATTGACCGACATCTACATGCATACAAAGATTTAAAAGAAACTAATTTAGATTCAATATATATGGCAATTGGTTTGTTCGGAATTTTGTTTTGTCAAAGATTAATCTAAAATATTTGCTGTATATTATAATGAAATTTGAAATTGCCGAGAATACTGTCGGTGCATTAAATGGTCTGAAGAGTATAGCTGGATTATTTTTATATTTTGATGTGTAGAACTCGAACAGAAGCTTGTTACTGATCGTGATATAAAGATCAGATGTCAAGGTCATCAGTTGTTTTGCAGTTTGTTTATTGATCACTGTGGTGTTAAGTTGCAGAGTTTAGCTCTGTTAATTCCTGAACTTTTTTTGTCTAAATGGGTCGAGTCAGAAAGAATATGCCATTTAGTAATACTCTTAGTGTGAAGAGATTTATGTCCATATAGATTCACGATTTGGAATACAAATTTTGAAGTTTTGAAATTAGATGTTATCTTATTTTAATGTTTTGATCTTCTTGCTAAGTTTAAGAGTTTTAGAGTTGGCGGGGGTGGAAAGCTTCTGGCGAGTCGGACGTTATGCTGATGTTGATGACGGGATGTTGCCTGCCGATTATACCATGAAATAATGTGAATGAATGAATCACAATGAGTGCGTCTTTTAATGTTTTGGCTCCAGCTCAGATGCGTGAAACCCTATCATGATTGGTTCGTCTCGTATATTTTAGCTTCAGTTGTGACATCCCACTTCCTTCAATAACGAGTTAGTCTTTTAATGTATTAGTTCCATTTAAGACGCACCACTTCCTATTATAATGAGTTATACTTTTAATGTTTTAGCTCAAGTTGAGATCCATATAGATCTCTTAGACGATGCAGATACAGACATTATCATTTTCACTTTTTTGGTTATTGAATGGAATTGGTCTTTTAACGTGTCAGTATCAGTTGAGGCGCCCCATTTTTTATTATGGTGAGTGTATCTCTTTTAGCTCCAGCTACGACGCATTACGTCTATAATAATGAGCTAGATTTTTATTACGAAACAATCGTAGCCCTAAAATTATCGTAAAGTTATCGGACGGAAATCGTAGGTTATCGTAGCCTATTTTCGAAACTATCGTAGCCCTAGGATATCGTAGGTTTATCATAAATCTAAGATAGCCCCATACCTGTCGTAAGTTTATGTTATCCTTATCCAAGATGGCGGCATACTTTGCCACAGATATTTTTCAAACAAAAATCTGCTTTACGTTCAAAGTTTGACATTTCATTTTGTTAAACTGTGTGATTCAAATTTACACTTCGAAAAAACACGTAAAACGCATCGAAGATATCATGATAGTAATGTGTTCTTAATTGCGACAGCGATCCACATAACTATGGAGTCGATAGCTTACAATATATTTCTATCCGATTCCATTCCAAGTGTGCAACAACATTCCTTTTCGATAATTTGGGAAGGATTAAAGCGGAAGGTGTCGACAGGCTCTATAGTAATGACCGTGACCTTATTGATAACTCAGGGGCAGCTAATCTTATTGATTTAACAAGGAAATACATGTCATCAAATATGTGTATAGTAAATTTGTATAAAGAGTATTCTATATTTAATGTTTTTCTAGCAAAAGTAATTGTGTTTGGTTTCGTTTTCAAAACAACACGTAGGTTATTTATATAACTAAAAGACAAATATTGGACAAGTGATTAAATATTGTCTATTTAATAATTGCATTCTTTAAAAACAGGTGATTAACGACATAGATGTATTCCATTAAATATAGCAATTTATTGATATTTTGTGAGCAAAAGTTAAGCACATATTTTCGTATCTTATTTTCGAGAATGGCGATTTGAAAAATCATGTAAAAAATTGGTTCCCATGCTCATTTGGGTTTAAAATGTCGTAAAGAAGTAACATAATTTGAACATTGTCCAAAATTCTCTTTCCAATATATTTTCGCAGAATATGTTTATTGAATGAAATTTACTGATCAATATAAATTAGACATTTTCATCACAATAATCTTTGAATTTTGCATTCAATGGACCAATTTTAAAATAATAATTAATGTTGGTCTTTTTAAAATTTAAGTGTTCATTTACCCCTTTTATATTCACAAAATATAGATACATGAGACCATTCAAACAATAATATCATTGTAAAGGATAGGGCCACCCGACAAATACTATTAATTGAGCCAAGCGTCATCGAACTATGTTCTGTAATAGGTTTTACACATTGACAATGTACATATTTCGCTACTCAGCCAGAATAAAATCAAATCAGACAAATCAATTTGTTAGCTCTACTTAATTTAAAAGGATAGAAAAGGACTATATTATATGTATGTTTACCTTAACCAGTGGCGTGTTCCATGAGACACCACAACTTGACAACTCCTAAATTAACTCCCTGTGAGAATGAAAGTGTCACTTTCAAATTTTAATATGAATTATGGATCTAGATAGGTTCATAAAAAATACATCATCTAAATACACACACACACACACACACACAGATATAGAGAGATTCGGCATTGAATTTGGACAGGGATTTCAAGATAAATGGAAAAGATATTTTTAGATGATTGTTTTGTTCTGTGGAATAGAAATGAAAACGATCTACAGTGTTTGATAGATATTTTACAGACACTCCATCCAAGTTTAATCTTTATTTTAGAGATGAGCGATAACAATCTATCGTTTCTAGATGTTATGGTTACAATTTCAAACAATAACATTGAAACAGGTGTATATTACAAACCAACCGATTCCAAGCAATACCTCAATTACAATTCCTGTCAGCACCGTCATACTAAAAACAGTGTCCCTTACTCATCAGCACGTAGAATCTGCGCGATAGTATCTAATTCAGATGGTGCACAATATAGACTCGATGAACTGAGGGAATCACTATTAGAAAGAAACTACCCTAGAAAAATAGTGGAAGACTTTTAATCCCCCAAACCCGGAAATATTTGGAAAAGTTCGGGAAACACTGTATCCATTAAATAAGTGTAAGAACTAAAACAAAAAAATATCACAAAGTAAACTAATTAAAAGTAAAAGACAGAGCCAAAATCTGAAACAGATTCTTACCAGGGCTTCTTTCTCAAATGGAAAACAAGAATCTAAAACAGTACAAAAGTGTCACAGACCAAATTGTGGTATCATGTTTTACGATGTTGTTCTTTACATTCAAAGACGGAAAAACTTTCTATGTCCTTGAAAATATGAACTGTGCTTCAAAAAACTTGATTTATGTCAAACAATGTGCTGGATGCAAGGCCGAATACATTGGACAAACAGGGGACACCCTAAGAGCGAGAGTGAGGGTCCACCGACAACAAATAAGGGACCCCTCTTGTCCGTGTCCCACTCAGTCAACACATTGCTCAGTGTGCCGGGAATAAAACACCAAATTTTGTGATATTCCTGTTTTACAAATGTGACAATGATGCATTGAGAAAGATAATAGAAAATTATTTTATTAATACTTTCAAACCAAAATTAAATGGCCTGAAATAATTGAATTATTTTATACAATTACAATGTATTGTACATTCTACCATGACATTTATGAATGCTTGATTCTGATTTGTTAAAAAGAGGTTTCCTTTTTGCTACGGAAACCCCTTTCAAATATATTAAGCCTTTTCACAAAACAAAACGTGCGTATGAATACATAGATAGCCTACATATCGATTCACAGAAAATGGCTGCCGATCGATCACCCCCATATGAACTGTAAAACATATCTATATTTCCTCTAATACACGCTGGGTCTCTAATACCAGACAGGTCTCTAATACGCCGAGTCAAGGGCTCTCGCGAAATTAACAGACGGCCTAGCGTCTAATAGAGGAAATACGGTAGTTTTATATCGGATGTTTGGGGCGTTCTAGGCCGCAACCCTGACTGCTTCCATGATGACATTAAAAGATTTAACGACGGCATATCTTTGCATACAAATGAAATGTTTATGAAACTGTTAGAGAAATGTTCTATGGTGACCAGAATCGGAACAATTTAAGCCATTTCCTCATTGAAACAACCGACAATGAAAGTAAAATATAACATTATAAAAATTGTATGAAAAAACAACATCACATCAGCAGGCATAACTAGTCAACGTGTTAATGTTGAACAGCATCACACTGTGCATCAGTACTGGCCGGGTTGTCTTCTGGTTTCCTGCAATTCTTTAACAGCACTGTTACTGTTAACAATTTCTTTGGCAGCCATAACTGAGAGTGCAGTGCAGATAAAGTGACAACCGGAACACGTTAGGACGGTTCTCAGTTCAGGGTGGGGAGGTATAATTCAAAGATTCACACATTCAAAATTAGTGAAAGAGTGATATCTAATAAAGTTTGTTGAGAAAATAATAATTGTTCATTTTTTTGGTAACTTTTTCTGAAACCCACGAACAGGTTATTTCATTATCGAAACAACCGACAATGAAAGTGAAATATAACATTATAAAATGTGTTTGAAGACATTTTATTCATGACAACATGGTGTTTACGAACCTTTTTCTGATCGATTTCCATTACCATCTCCGTCAACCAACACCGTTAGAATTTGGCAGGGGATTTGAAAGTGCATCAGAAAACACTCCCTTTCGAAAGTCCACGAAAGAAATGTCCCAACTGAAGTGACAGCTTATCAAACCAGGGTTTCAGATGGCCGTCGGTCACCGGTCATAGACCGATAAAATTTCTATTTGACCGATGGTTTGTTTAAGTTGTTGGACTTTTGACCGATAGAAATGCTAAGCAAGCCGCCACACGTGTCATAATTTCATGATTAAATAGTAGGGATTATTCCACTCAGGGTATCGATTTTAATGCCCGATGAAATGCTCTCATAAAGTTTAGTGCCAATCGAGAGAATGTACAGTACACATATTGTCCTGTTTTCGATCCGAGCTTTCAGCATCATATACAGTGTGTGTTCTCTCGCTATTGCGCCCGTCAATAATAGCGCTAACTCGGTTATAGCGGGCGGTAAAGCATGGTCCCAAAATTTACTTACGTTTATAATAAACTCAAGTTTTCCAATGACACGATGTTTTCTCCCCATCTCAAAAAAAAATAATCAACTGATCACCGCGATCACGTAACACCGGAAATACCAGTCAACAAATCTGAACTGAAGTACGCAATTTAATCCTATTATTATAATATTTGGTTATAAAAAGGTGTTCATTGTTTATCTGGACTTATGTTTGCAATATATCTTATAAATTTTATTAAAAATTTCATTCAATAATTAAAATAATTTTAGCGAAATCGTATGCGAAGTGATCGGTAGATCGCACAACTCACCGTTATTTACAGCAACCACGGTCAGATTACCGCTATTGACGCCTTGAAATGAACTTTATTTGCAAGAGAATGGATACACATATCAGAAATGCCATACCTTGACTCATTTAAAGTCATATTTGAGGCAATTTGACAATTAAATGTCAACACTTTCGCAATCGAAATACATGTAGCGCGGGAAGTCCCTTCGGTGACTGGTCAATTTGTTCAATACGTAAATAATGAGATCTAGCAATGTGAAATCTCCGCAAAAACGCTGAAAACCGCGTTTGTTAAAACAGTGGTCCTCGGAAAGAGTCATCTTCCTCGTAAAAATACAATCAAAGATTTAAAAAAATACTCCGAAAATATCGTGTTTCCGGAGAACCGTCGCGGATTGTCCTGTTTTCGATCAGAACATTCAGCATCAATTATGCCTTTATTATTATTCATGACACAATAACTATTATCGTCGTATCATAGGTTTTCGGACATCATACGTTTTCAATCACGAATACTTGCACTATAACGGTAGGTGTCACACAGAAATTATAAATACTCAGATGATGGCTTGATTCTAAGATAAAGTTGTCCTTTATGAATAAGTGAATGAGAAGTTTTACACTAACAGTTGTTCATGTGATCAGCGAGAAAACTATGACTGTTTCTTCAGTGTCCGAAAACCCATAACCCTGGATATGTGTTGAAATAATGTCTTATGTTTGCAATGTTTTTTTCAACAAAAGGTAAGTAAGTACAAGGCTATTTTAAAAAAATATATATTTCAACATGGGGAAAGGTCAGACATTGCATGCTTGTGACAGTTGTCCTTGTGTCTGGGGGATGGGGGGTGAAGTTGATGACGGTATGGCTCCCAGACCCGGCGGGTAGCCGGGTGTGCGGAAGATATTCCCGATTTTTTAAAAGTACTGATTTAACTTCGAAATTTTACTGCATCCGGAATCTTTGTTTAAGTGACTTATTGACTTTTGCCACTGACTTATTACATTTCTGGGGCGGTCGGGTAGCCTAGTGGTTAAAGCGTTCGCTTGTCACGCCGAAGACCCGGGTTCGATTCCCGACATGGGTACAATGTGTGAAGCCCATTTCTGGTGCCCCCCGCCGTGATATTGCTGGAATATGGCTAAAAGCGGCGTCAAACCATACTCACTCACTATTACATTTCTTGGGTCCAAGTCATTGACCTGTATACAGCTTTTTTTGGTCAAAATCACTGCAAACCTGATGACATTCATTTCAGAACACGCACAATTATGAAAATTAATCACGACCTACTATTTCTGGACCAGAAATGTCTAAGTTCTGTCACTATCTGGCTTTGGATCCGTGAAATCTTAAAATTGACAGGTCACACCATGCAGATTCCTCGTTTCAAAATATCCGGCTCGTCTGCAGCCTAAACAGCGGCTGTTCAGTCATACTCAGTTCCATTGGTAATCATATGGATGTACCAGCAGGCTCGATCAATCCCAGTAAATCTACAGGTAAATGTTGAACCATATCATAGATCGGAGTTGTCATCTTGCTTCTTTTAACTAGACCAAGTTAATGTAAACACATGGTTGTCAGCCATTGACAGCTGTGAGGTGTGAGTAACCGTGATTTAGGTCAAGTTTTAGGCCACATCCAAGTTCGGGGTGGAGAGGCATTTACTTTGATGTTATTATTGTTTACTGGAGGTAATTGCTATCTAACTAATAACTCTTAGACATGTTAAATGTATAGTAGAATGTTAATTCATAAAGTTTGCTGTAGAAATATATTCGTTTAGCATTTTAAAACCTTTTTCTATTACCCGTCACCCCTACACTAGAAATGATGGCATGTTCGATTTCCAAGAAATGACCTCTCTCACAAATTTCCGAGAAACGATAGCCAGTCCATAGTGTTCAACAGTGCGCAACAGTTTGATAGAAATTAAAACATCTCTCTTTGGATTAAGTTAGGAGTGTTATTTGTCAACTTCGTTTGAAAAACTATGTGTTTTGAACACTTATTATGAACTACTCACGACTTTGGTGTTTTTAAATCTTGAACTTTAGTAATATTTTTTACATATATAACTAACTACCTGTGACCACTTTTCGGAATGTTCTTAGATCGCGGTCCTGTGCACCTGTGTTATTGCGCGTTGCAATAGAGCACCGTTTTCAGAGCGTTGTTGCCGTCATGGTAGAATGGAGATAAATCTATACTGTGTTTTGAAATGTGATGTCGTCCCACTGTAGAATAGAAACCTCTATATATAAAATTATATTAAAGAGGTATCTATTCTACAGTGGGACGACATCAATTTTCAAAACACAGTAGGTTTATCTCCTAATTTCACTGCCACTACAGTATTTATTTATGTATGTAACATAAGCCTGCCCTATGGCCTTACGCCTGTCTTATGACGTCACAAAGTTAGATTGCACTATGGCGTCATACTATGTTACAGTGCACTGTGACGTCAAAACAGCGTAACGGTGTAACTGAACTCTTGAAAATCGCATGCGTAAAACCGGTTGAGTAAATTATACAGCTCATCTTCTGACTTTTGTATTTTATCTATCAATCTTTTTGTGTATATATATATATATATATATATATATATATATATATATATATATATATATATATATATTTAAGTGGAGTAAGATTGAACTCGTGCAACGTACGAGTCTCATCAGGCCATAACTGAATAACGGACATTATAAGGGTAACCCTGTTTTTCAGGGCATTATCATTTTCAGAAGCCCGAGGTCTTCCATTAACTGCCCGACAATGGAGGGCTGTTGAAAAGACCGAGGGCTTCTGCAAATGATAATGCCCTAAAAAAAGAGCGTTACCGTTATTATAGCTAAAATGGATGGAATTTGATATCAAATAAAAAGAAACAACAACATCGGTTTTGAAACATTTACTGCAATCAACACGAATGTCACTGACCACATTTTACAAATATGGAAACGTCATAGATCAAACCACATGACGTCACTATAATACGTGACGTCATTTTCTCTACCCTATGACGTCACCGAACAACGGGCTTGATAATGGCCCGTCGTCAAGTAATATGAGGGCATTATCAAGTTACAGTGGCCCGCTCATAGAAGGGTAACGCTATTTTTCAGGGCTATATCATTTGCAGAAGCCCGAGGTTTTCTATTAACTGCCCGACGAAGGAGGGCAGTTGAAAAGACCGAGGGCTTTTGCAAATGATAATGCCCTGAAAAGGAGCGTTACCGTTATTATAGCTAAAATGGATGGAATTTGTTATCAAATAAAAAGAAACAACATCGGTTTTGAAACACTTACTGCAATCAACACGAATGTCACTGACCACATTTTACAAATATGGAAACGTCATAGAACAAACCAGATGACGTCACTATAATACGTGACGTCATTTTCTCTACTCTATGACGTCACCTAACAACGGGCTTGATAATGGCCCGTCGTCAAGCAATATGAGGGCATTATCAAGTTACAGTGGCCCGCTCATTTCTGATAACGTGCGGGCGGTTTAATGATAATTCTATCCATTTTAGCTATAATTTCTGATAACGTGCGGGCGGTTTGATGATAATTCTATCCATTTTAGCTTTAACCCCCTGGATGCCAGAGGGACATATATGTCCCTCCTCTACAGCCCTCACTTTGAAGTCGAATAAAATTCAAAATACATCACCCACACAAATACACTTTACAGTTTTGAATAAGGTGGGAAATTCCCTGTTCTGTGATGTCATCCACTGGCATTTTAGGCCAAGCAAAAGTACTGAACATGACCTCTGAAAATTAGGTACATCGTAAATGTCGCCATTTTTTACACATTACTAAATCACTACTCACGGCGTTATTTACAGCATGTTTTGAAATCTAAATTTCGGATATTTACTCGGAGAAATGAATTTCAAAAATAGCATATTAGTGATCACGGGTATCTGTCTTTTATGAAATCACCAATGATCATTCCAAAACGTCTCCGATAACCCTAGAATCGTTTAGAATGTTTTGGAAAAAACGAAAACACGAACGCCGAAGTGAACTTTCCGCCATATTGGATAGTGTTTACAAAATCACGTTTCAGGTACACCGGTTATGAGACGCCTGTAACATCACGTATATTTCAAACTTATCTGTGATACCTACATCCTTGAATTCCTCATACATTTTAGAATCAAATGACCAGTGGTCTTTGTCACCAATACAAAGTGGCTAGATGAAATCAAGCAAAATAAGTTAGGTGTGAAAAGGAACGCTGTGCTCGAAAAACTGCACATGGTTGAAATGTAAACAAAGCAAAATTCAGATTTTACACAGTGTAGCATATTCTCCTATTTTGAGCTATCTATTCGTCTATTCGTTCAAGATATTGGCTCAACATTTTCAGAATATGCATGGGAAGAGAATCGTAGGAAGAATTAGGGAATTTCAAATAGATACATTGCAATGATTTGATATTTTCAACAGAAGTTGTCAAAGTTACCGTTCTGGTTGACGCCTTGACTGACGCAAAATCACGCTCAACGACAACGGTATTTATCGGAATTTCTGACTATTTCCGTTTGTTTCAATGAAAATTATGACAACAAATAACAGTACATAGATTGTCAGAATGTTTCTGATTACTTACATGTCACATTTATGTTTATACGGTCCCTGAATCAACGAAAGTCCCCTCGTACAATCCCGCGTACTGTTGAAAGTGTACACGCCATTTTGTAAAAGTGGGTCACAGGTAGTGATGTCATACGTCAACATTGTTGTACATATTTGGTAATTTCTTTGCGGTGAAGGTCCTTGAATGAGAGTGCACACGATCACTGTATCATGCTGTTTACAGTTTCAGTTATGATGTATATTTTGCATGTCTTTTATACATTTGTTCACACAATTAATTTCACTTTGGATATTTGTCAATGTTCAAAATGAAATCATACGTGCATATAGGCCACAACATGTATGAACGAACCTTTGATAATCTCCTGTTTGTTTGAACATTGTTTACATAACAATGTGATAGGTTTATAGTGTCGACTACGATATTTCTTTCCTTTGGACAAGTGTTACAAGATGAAGTGTAAATGTAACTGCAGCATGTACGTATTTCTTGGGATGTGTAATAAGTCAATATTATAAGTTCATATAACCAATGTCCATGAATAGCCGTTTCATTTTATTTTATAACTAAAACTGAATATATTACTTTAACAAAATGGATAATATTTTTCGGTAAAATATATGCACACATTTCTGAAATGTCTTGGTCTTGGATTTGTCTTTTATGTCGTTGGATACAGAGAACAATGATATCTAACGATTCGCCAGGTGCGCGTTAGTCACAAACAATTTACGAATTATTCCTCTCGTTTTTCATTATATAATCAATGGTTACATTATTTTTTCAATATTGGATCACAGGATAGTAAACAGTTTACTTTATTTCTCCAGGAATTGTAAAATGTATAAAAATAAAACCCATGCCAGGTACCCCGTTGGTTCAAACGTATACGATTATCCTGATAATTCTATACCAATAGAGCTTTCTTTGCATCTTTTATTGTGTAAGAAAATATAACATAATCATGAACAAATCTATGTCCAATATTGAATATAATTTTGGTTGTTTTGAAATATTCTTTTGGGAATTTCATTACGTAAATTGATGCCAAACAGGTGCGTGTCTTGTCCAATTAAGATACACGATAAACTATCTAATTGTTTACATATTCAAGACATTATTTACTTGGTGAGAGCAGTCATTTTATGTTGTGTCGAAAAAGCGTCAAAATCCGTTCCACACATCGAGATTTTCCAAACCATGAACGAAACTTAGGGGAGATATATATTAATCAAAATACAAGTGTCGTCTTTCTCCGACGTTATCAAAGACATGAAACCAGCCATGACGTCAAAAGGAATCGTGTTATTTTTCGGGTATTTCATTACATTTGATGATAAGGCTTGTGCTCCATTAATAATGATGCAATATTAGTCAAATCACACTTACACAATCAGGAGAATGTTGGAATCTAAGGACTAAGTTATAGGTTAGATAAGGCCATCCATTTCTCTATTACCTCCTTTTTATGAAGTACGATTTCATCATTTCTTATGGGTATATTTTATAACTAAACGTGTACAGTTTCAATATCGATATTTGTGTTGGAATAGTTTGGTTCCTCCTGAACAAAACACCACGAAAATATATTGTCCTTACCCACAGCTAATTCTCACCAAGTGACCTGAGTTACAACATACTAGAGCTAAGCATAGCGGAGTTATGCCCCCTTTTCTTTGTACGTGTGTAACCTCTCTGTCACCTTTTGACGTCATAGAGAAAAAACAGTTTTCGTCATTTACGGCATACTATTTCTTGAATTAAATGTATGTCGTTATACATACGCATATAACCCCATTTGATATGTAGTTATGTAGTTCAGATATTAGGCAGTATTTTGTTCGCTCACAGTTTCCATAAAGCTTCTTAATAAAAAAAAATGTCGCACAGTACTTTTATCGGTGTACGATAAAAAGCGGAGAAATTTACTGTTTTTCAACGGAGAATAAATTCTCGGACAACACTTAGGAGTGTCTTTTTTAAAAACCGGTTTGATATTTACAGTTAAATTTACACTATCAAATAAGAAATTTAATGTTCTCCACCTCTGCGTAGTTTTATAGCCAGAGGTAGATCCAGTGCCGCGTGAGCGCAATTCTCGCACAACCTTCACTTTTCCGATCTTAGGAAAATGTGCGTCAGAAAAAAAACTCGGCATCCAGAGGGTTAAGAAGTAGTAACATATAGTAACGTGACGTCATAACATTTAGGAAACTATGACGTCACAATACCAAGGTGACAATGGACAAATAACTTACGCTTATTTATGAATGAAATGTTGCTCTTATTGAAACAGTGTAGGTTCATGATCAAAATTTAGCTTATATAGCGGGAAAACTAAAAAGTTGCCGTTTCCACATGCTTCTAAATGTTCACTGAGTGGAATCGTGCGGTTGTGTGGCTGCTTTATTTGTGAACGGTGAAGATTCATTCTTCTTTTTAAATTTAAGTTCTGTCTTTCCGATATACTTTTCATTGCATTCACTACAAACAATCAAGTAAATAACATTTCTAGTATCACAATCATATTTTGTTTTACAGTAAATTTAGTATCCTTTGTAATTTGGACTGAACAGCCTTCAATTATATTGCTGCAAGTTAGGCAACGTTTGTCACCGTTTGAACCTGTGGAGTGATGACAACAGAATCAAATTTAGAACTTGTCAAAATCTTTTTAAGATTTTTGGTTTGTCTTTGGCTGTTGATAATTTTGTATTTGCTCAATATCTTCTCCATTTTAATACTTTGATTCAAAATAGGCAGGTATCGTTGAACCATGGATAATGTTTTTTTTCATGATTAGGGTTGAAGGTAGATACTAGAGTTAAATTATTCCCCATATTGTTTTCTTCAGACTTTTCTCTCAGTTTTAGTTGCTTAATACCAAGCGCCTTCTGTATGCTATCTTCAATTAGCTTTGCGGGATAATTTTGATGCAGTAGCTAGGAAACTCTTAAGTTCAGCAAGGCGAGTAGTTTTAACATCACTCCCGGAAACAATGGTACAAATACGTCTTGCGAGACAGTAAGGGATATTTCGTTTTGTATGATACGGGTGACATGATCCGAAATCCAAATATTGGTGCGTATCAGTATCTTTATAAAATATATCAGTTTGTACAAATCTCCCAGATATTAGATTGATTCTTACATTGAGAAAGGTTAAACTGGATTCGCTTTTTTCCATAGTAAAATTGAGTGACGCATTTAGTGAATTTACAATTTCATGAACAGCTGTAAGTTGACTTTCACTGGTTTTTAATATGATAAAACAGTCGTCTAAAAACCTTTTCCGTGAATATTCAATTTGTTCTTTCATAGATTCACTAAGAGTATCTCTCACCTTATCATAAAACATATTCTCTAAAAATCCCAACACAAGGGTTGCATAAGTAGGGTCTACCTAAGTACCCATGGCTACTCCTTTCTTTCGTGAATAATAATATCCATCAAAATAAAACATGTTATTGGTAATAACCAACTTCAATGCATCAATGATAAACTCATCCGAAAATCTATCTGATATTTCATGGCGGTATTCTTTCAGCCAGTATCTGATGGCTTCCAGTCCGAGCTCAGTTTCAATATTACTATACAAACTAACAACATCAAAACTAACTAACATAGATCCTTCCGGTACCTCAGTAGGTAATTTACATAAAAAATCAATGTCAAATCTGAGAAAACTTTTTACATGTTTACATAAAGGCTTAAGAATAATGTCTATGAAATTGCTAAGACGCTGAGGACAGCTCCCGAGTCCTCCAACAATTGGTCTAAATGGTAAATCTACTTTTCAATAAAAATGACTTCGCAATTTTTATCATTTATTTCCTTTTGAATACATTTACTTTTATGTACTTTGGGTAGGCTATAAAAATTAGCGGTTTTAGGTTCAAAATTGGTAAGATAGTCCTTTTCTTTGTCTAGAATTTCGTCATCATACTTATCTAACAATTTCTTAACCTTGTTCTGGACAGATTTTTCTTCTCTTTTACTAGAATTGCTATAATATTGATCATCATTTAAAATGGGCATTATCTTTCTTTGATAAAATCATTGATTTATATTAACAATAGCACCCCCTTTATCGGCTTCTTTAATAACGATGTCTGTATTATTTTTAAGATTAGTAAGGGCAGATATATTGTATCCGGGTCCTTTGTTTATTCGTGAAAAAAGTATATTGGATATGTAAATTACGAAAGAAACTTACGTTGCCATTGTAACTGGCTCGTGGGTGCGCTGCTTCCTGAACAATTTTTGTTTTGAGTGTTTCCAGGTTACTGGTATAATGTTAGTGATTTCTCTATAAACTTGACTTTTGACAAAAACCCAAAGCAAGCAGTATTGTGAAACTGACCCAGCATACATCACGTGACATCAGACCTGAACAGCATCTTAAATGCTGAACGCCTGCTATTCGATCATAGGTCTCGTCATAGTCATTTAGGTGAGGTGAGGTGAAATTTGGTTTAACGTCGCGTCCAAGATTGTTGCACTTATATAGCGACGTGCATGTACGTGTGTGTGTTTGTGTGGCTGCTTGTACTAGTCCGGACTGATGCCGATTTATAGTGCTAGCTCACTGAGATACCATGCCGCAGTTTAACATGAATACCCCACTCAGACACAGTATACTGACTCCGAGCCGACCAGTCCTTGTTTTAGCCCCTTAATATAATGGGCTGCTCTCTAATGCTTTAGTTACAGGTGTGTGACACAAGTTCATATAATGGGCTGGTCTCTAATACTTTAGCTCCATGTGTGTGGCACTAGTTCATATTATGGGCTGGTCTTATGTGCTGGTTATTGAATGTCTGAGCTTCAGTTAAAACGCGCCACTTCCAAGTATTATGAGCTGGGTTTTTTATGATTAATATCCTGTTGAGACGCATCACTAAGAAGAAGCAGATTATTTTTCCAGAAAGAATCATTTTCTTCAATATAATGAGTTGGTGTCTATAGGGTTACGCCGCTTCATAAGATAGTTTCGAATGTTTCAATATTATGGTTAATCCCGGGGCTACTTTAACTCCATATGGTTTTTATATAGGCACTGTGACGTTGTACTTTTAATGTTTTAGAGCCAGTTGTGACGCGCCACGTCATGTAATGTAATTCAGCAATATTTAGCTGAATGGTGTTATTGGCCCGCCTGATAAATCTACCTTAAATTATAATCTTAATTTTAATTCCAAGCAAATCAAAGTTTCCTATGTACATCATGTGTTCACTTTCATCCATTTATACACACAACCGCATTCAACTTTACATAGTCACACGTACTAAGTTACAATCATAATATTAAACAAACACTCTGAGATACGCAACAAACACAACGATAACACGTGGCCTTGTTGCCAAACAATTTCTTCCGCCTGTTATCGTCTTTTTTTTGTTTCTCGTGTGACGTCATATTTATAACCTCATCTTGTGACTGCTACGGTACGCGATTATACTTTCATGACAATTAGGCCTAGTAGTTAGTAGTAAATCAGTACCAGATCTAGCAATGCCACCAAGAAGGAAAGCATCATTAGCTCACAAGTTAGTTAGACAGCAGCCTGCAGCCAAGAAAACCACAACTCCGGCGACAACGGCAGTGGGAAAAAATGCAACAATAGCTTCAACAAGTAGGAACTCGGAGTTACTCAGTAGGGGTATGTTGTCCCTAGGAGCAGGTGTAAATGCAACAGTAATATTAATCCAGACTTACTTGTATCAGGCTTACCACCGGTTCAAACAACCTTACTTCAAAGAATGAGGTACAGCGCGCGTTAGCACAGTTCGCGGCTCGCATTCGGGTAGCAATCAACACCAAATTCCCTTAGCGCCTTGTTCCTTGCTTACTCACAGCAATTCTGCTCAGTTTGACAATAGCCCACTGCATTCAGCGCATAATGCAATTTTGGCGCAGCTACCGCGCGACCCGCTCGGTCTTGCAACGCTGTAGAGTCTCACGGTGCCTGGCAAGATATCTGTAATTCCTAATACATGTGAAAACGGCTTGCCATACGGCCAGGCACCATCCTCGTCTCAGCATGTATTTGATCTTGGCTGCCTCACTGAGACCTTTGCTCAAAACATACTTGTATGGTCAGTCCTTGAAATACAACTTTTTCTTTCATATTGTTTTATAAATACGACTTTAGAAGAGTGTTTTACACCTAGGTATGTACATGCACATTCAAAGACATTCGTGAGAGTATTTCCAGGAAAGTTTTCCATTTCATCCCATTCTACAAAAGGAAAAGTTTGAAATAGAAAATGATCGTTGGTGAATGAAAGTAATGGAATTATTTGTCATATATACTTGGTATTGAACTTCGAAAATATAACTAACAAAATCTTTAATATTAATGGTTTTCAGTTATTATGTCTTTCCTTTTTCTTTTGGCCTATCTAAACTACAGCTTGGAGTGAGTGAGTTTGGTTTTACGCCGCTTTTAGCAATATTCCAGCAATATCACGGCGGGGGACACCAGAAATAGGCTTCACACATTGTACCCATGTCGGGAATCGAACCCGGGTCTTCGGCGTGACGAGCGAACGCTTTAACCACTAGGCTACCCGACCGCCCCCTACAGCTTGGAGGGACCATATACAATTTAGAATTGTGAAAAACAACAAGAACGCATTCATTTTGCTCTTAGACAAGATTTTTCTTTTACAAATTCTATTTCTTACTAAGGATGCAAAACAAAGTAATTATTACTAAATACGTATATCACTAATCGAAGTATTTGATAAATTATATAATGCACAGTGAAAAAAACAAAATGAAAACTGTTTAAAACATCAAAACGAAATCACAGTTAGTCTACACTAAAATCATTTTGTCTTTCAGAAATCAATTATGAATTTAGCTATATTTGCGCGTAGATCTAATTATATTCACTGTTTATGTTATAAATTGAACCATGCGAGATTCTAATATATGAGGCTAAAAAATTAAAAAGGTTGTTATCCCCCCGGCATATAATGCGGGGGGATATAGCGATCAGCCAGTCCGCCCGTCCGTCTGTACGTAATCATTTCCTTTTCCGGGGCAGAACTCGAAAACAATTCAGTGTATTTGATCGAAACTTGGCAAACCTATCACTCACATACTGAACTGGTGCCTTTTGCTATTTAGGAATTTTATTTTAATTTTCTTTTAGGGTGGTGTTCATTTCCGGAGCGTAACTCAAAAACCGTGAAATACTTTCTTACAAACCTTTGCATGTCTACCAGGCACATACTGAACTGGTGCCTGTTGCTACTTAGGAATTTTAGAATTTTTTATTTTTTGCGTTTACATGGCAACAAGTTGGACTTAGGTTCTGTAAGGGGAGTGTTCGTTTCAGTAGCGTAACTCAAAAACTGTTAAATACTTTCTTACAAAACTCTGCAAGTCTTCCAGGCACATACTGAGCTGGTGCCTTTTGCTATTTAGGAATTTTATATTTTTTTATCTTTAACGTTTCCATGGCAACAAGTTGGATTTAAGTTTTAATATAGGGTGGGTTCACTTATGGAGTATAACAAATAACAAAATATTTCCTTGCCAAACATTGCATGTCTAAATATAAAGCACATACTGAACTGGTGCGATTTGATATTAAGGAGTTTTAGAAATGTTTATTTTAGAATTTCCATTGCAGCTATATTGACATGGGCTAAGAGAAATGTTGGGTCAGTTACCTGGTTTGGGACTATAACGTGTTAAAATGGCGGGGGATATTGATGACTTTGTTGACTATACGCGTGTTTAGTTATTGTTTCTTGTAATTTGTCATTTGTTTGCATAAAAAACCCACAGAAACACTCTTGTTTTACTTTCCATTTCATATGGATGCGACCATGGTGGATCTTTTGTGGGTAAACAATGTATGCTTCTTCAAGAACATTCAACTCTTGACTCATTACATACAGAATTGCACATTTACTTGTGGTTACTTTACTGACAGCTGCCGGAGGGATATGTCATCTTTCTGATGACTCTTGTTTATTATTGGGTTCATTTTGGTAGCTCTATCAGTGTAAAACATTCCGCTCCCTTACTCAACTAAATGCACATTATTTTCTTGGAATATCAAACCTTTAAACAGATATGAAAAGCACATTCGTCAACTTACCAAAAATAGAAAACGTCCCCAAATATTCTAACAGTGTTAGTCAAGTGATAAACGGTCTCATTCAGTCGTTGGTCGCCGCGGTAATCTACCCATTCGTGATGTACTGCCATTGAACGAAAAAATAAAGCGTTAACTCACTGCTTGCTGCCCATGAATATACACTCTACGACCTAATATTAACGATCAAAGCTATCATTCCACATCTTAGGTTTGAATATTTTCTGTAAATCAGCATCATAAACAGAAAGACAATATGCACTGTCGTTTCGTTTCTAGCGCCGTGCTAAATCGCCATGACACAGTCGATAACTTCCGTTGCGGACTAAACGTTGGTAGTCTCACGCCAATAACTGTAGAGTGGGGAAGAGTAAATCGTTCTTGCCTGTTCGATATATTTCTGTTTCAAATTAGCTGTCTGATATAATAATAGATCCGTCCATGTGACATGTATGCATAATAAAAAATATTGCGTCTTTCGCATGAAGATCAACATGGCAAAAAAAGGACGAGAAGCGCGGTAACCACTTTACTAATCTCGCCCTATTTCGCAATCCGTAGCACTGTAGAAAATATGAGTTACACGATATCAATGTTGAGATGATAAGGGTGTTGATGGTTATAATTTTGCTCACTCAGTCTTTGACATCTTAATTTACAGTTGAAAAGGGACATTTTCACGGGACAATATATAGTCCCGTGGCACTAAGAGGGTGTGAAAGTGAGGGACCATACATGGCCCAGTGGCACTAAGAGGGTGTGAAAGTGAGGGACCATACATGGTCCCGTGGCACTAAGAGGGTGTGAAAGTGAGGGACCATACATGGTCCCGTGGCACAAAGAGGGTGTGAAAGTGAGGGACCATACATGGTCCCGTGGCACAAAGAGGGTGTGAAAGTGAGGGACCATACATGGTCCCGTGGCACTAAGAGGGTGTGAAAGTGAGGGACCATATATAGTCCCGTGGCACTAAGAGGGTGTGAAAGTGAGGGACCATACATGGCCCAGTGGCACTAAGAGGGTGTGAAAGTGAGGGACCATACATGGTCCCGTGGCACTAAGAGGGTGTGAAAGTGAGGGACCATACATGGCCCAGTGGCACTAAGAGGGTGTGAAAGTGAGGGACCATACATGGTCCCGTGGCACTAAGAGGGTGTGAAAGTGAGGGACCATACATGGCCCAGTGGCACTAAGAGGGTGTGAAAGTGAGGGACCATACATGGTCCCGTAGCACTAAGAGGGTGTGAAAGTGAGGGACCATACATGGTCCCGTGGCACTAAGAGGGTGTGAAAGTGGGGGACCATATATAGTCCCGTGGCACTAAGAGGGTGTGAAAGTGGGGGACCATATATAGTCCCGTGGCACTAAGAGGGTGTGAAAGTGAGGGACCATACATGGTCCCGTGGCACAAAGAGGGTGTGAAAGTGAGGGACCATACATGGTCCCGTGGCACTAAGAGGGTGTGAAAGTGAGGGACCATACATGGTCCCGTGGCACTAAGAGGGTGTGAAAGTGAGGGACCATACATGGCCCAGTGGCACTAAGAGGGTGTGAAAGTGAGGGACCATACATGGTCCCGTAGCACTAAGAGGGTGTGAAAGTGAGGGACC
The DNA here is from genome assembly GCF_023055435.1 of Haliotis rufescens. Lineage (NCBI taxonomy): Eukaryota > Metazoa > Mollusca > Gastropoda > Lepetellida > Haliotidae > Haliotis > Haliotis rufescens. Next base: position 1,061,283 of record NW_025964380.1, read on the forward strand.
ATATATGGTCCCGTGGCGCTAAGAGGGTGTGAAAGTGAGGGACCATACATGGCCAAGTGGCGCTAAGAGGGTGTGAAAGTGAGGGACCATATATGGTCCCGTGGCACTAAGAGGGTGTGAAAGTGAGGGACCATATATGGTCCCGTGGCACTAAGAGGGTGTGAAAGTGAGGGACCATACATGGTCCCGTGGCACTAAGAGGGTGTGAAAGTGAGGGACCATATATGGTCCCGTGGCACTAAGAGGGTGTGAAAGTTAGGGACCATATATGGTCCCGTGGCACTAAGAGGGTGTGAAAGTGAGGGACCATACATGGTCCCGTGGCACTTAGAGGGTTAGGACGCCCTTCGACAAAAGATAATTAACGGTGAGCATGTCGATTTCCGTTCAGTGTTGTCGTCAGATAAGCAACCGCTTGATGAATAAATTCCGTTTAGGTTAGTATCGGACAGTTCAGGCTAGGATATATTTAAACCATTTCAATCACCAGCACCCAAATATCTCAGTGCAAGTGACGGCGGCTGTTCACATCTTCATGGGAATATACGTAGCCCAGCATCCGGAACGGGTACAGTAGCGACTGTCCTATGTCGAAACTATCCGGGATCGGCGATCAGGTATGGCGGTGAGTCCTGGGCGTTGTATGACCACCATTTTCGCAAAAAATGGCTGGTGACCCGACCTGTCGATTCTGCAGCAGAATACAAATGTTCTATTTCCGACATCACTTGTTCTATTGCTGAACGCCTGTGATCTGTTGTAGAACGCATGTCTTCTCTTCTGGGAGAAGTCCATGCACATAAGCAGAGATAATGTGCTGGATATTGTTAGATAAATTGAAATTCGACCATATATTTGTGTTTTCGGAATATTTATTTTAGAGAGAATAATGAGCTATTTGACGGCGGTCTCTAAATAATCGAGTCTGGACCAGAAAATCCAGTGATTGACATCATGAGCATCGATCCACGCAATTGGGATCTATGTTCATGCATCAACCAAGTCAGCGAGCCTGACAACCCGATCCCGTTAGTCGCCTTTTACGACAAACATAGTCGACTTTTACGGCAAGCATAGTCGCCTTTTACGGCAAGCATGGGAAGACCTATTCTAACCCGAATCTTCACGGGTCTCAATGAGTTAGTCTCTAGTGTTTCTGCTCCAGCTGCGATGCACAACTTCATAAAATGAGTTGGTCTCTAATGTTTCAGATCCAGTTGTGAGCACCACTTCATATAATGAGTTGATCTCTAATGTTTCAGCTTCAGTTCTGATGCTCCACTTCATATTAGTTGATCTCCAATGTTTCAGCTCCAGTTGTGAGCACTACTTCACATAATGACTTGGTCTCTAATGTTTCAGGTCCAGTTGTGAGCACTGCTTCATATTAGTTGGTCTCCAATGTTTCAGCTCCAGATGTGACGCGCCAGTTCATATAATGAGTTGGTCTCTGATGTTTCAGCTTCTGTTGTGATGCTCCACGTCATATTAGTTGATCTCCAATGTTTCAGGTCCAGTTATGAACACCACTTCATAGAAGTTGGTCTCTAATGTTTCAGGTCCAGTTGTGAGCACCCTTCATATTAGTTGGTCTCCAATGTTTCAGCTCCAGTTGTGACGCACCGCGTGATATAATGAGTTGGTCTCTGATGTTTCATGTTAAGTTGTGATGCTCCACTTAATATTAGTTGATCTCTAATGTTTCAGGTCCAGTTGTGAGCACCCTTCAAATTAGTTGGTCTCTAATGTTTCAGGTCCAGCTGTGAGCACAACTTCATATGACGAGTTGGTCTCTAATGTTTCAGCTCCATTTGAGACGTACCATGTGATAAAATGAGTTGGTCTCTAATGTTTCAGGTCCAGTTCTGATGCACCACTTCATATTAGTTGGTCTCTAGTGTTTCAGCTCCTGTTGTGAGCACTGCTTCATATTAGTTGGTCTCCAATGTTTCAGCTCCAGTTGCGACGCACCACGTGATTAAATGAGTTGGTCTCTGATGTTTCAGCTTCAGTTGTGATACTCCACTTCATATTAGTTGATCTTCAATGTTTCAGGTCAAGTTATGAACACCATTTCATATTAGTTGGTCTCTTATGTTTCAGGTCCAGTTGTGAGCACCCTTCAAATTAGTTGGTCTCTAATGTTTCAGGTCCAGCTGTGAGCAGAACATTCATACGAGTTGGTCTCTAATGTTTCAGCTCAAGTTGAGACGTACCACGTGATATAATAAGTTGGTCTCTAATGTTTCAGGTCCACTTGTGATGCACCACTTCATATAATGTGTTGGTCTCTAGTGTTTCAGCAGTGCTTGCAATACACCACTTCATATTATGAGTTGGTCTCTAGTGTTTCAGCTCCAGTTGTGACGCGCCACTTCCTATAATGACTTGGTCTCTAATGTTTCAGCTCCATTTGTGACGCACCACGTGAAATAATCAGTTGGTCTCTAATGTTTCAGCTCCAGTTGTGATGTGCCACTTCATTTTAGTTGGTCTCTTATGTTTCAGGTCCAGTTGTGAGCACCACTTCATGTAATGAGTTGTCTCAAATGTTTCAGCTCCAGTTGTGACGCACCACGTGATATAATGAGTTGGTCTCCAATGTTTCAGCTCCAGTTGTGACGCACCACTTCATAAAATGAGTTGATCTCTAATGTTTCAGCTCCTGTTGTGATGCGCCACTTCATTTTAGTTGGTCTCTTATGTTTCAGGTCAAGTTGTGAGCACCACTTCATATAATGAGTTGGTCTCTAGTGTTTCAGCTACGGGTGTGATGTGCCACTTCATATTAGTTGGTATCCCATGTTTCAGGTCCAGTTGTGAGCACCACTTCATCTAATGAGTTGGTCTCCAATGTTTCAGCTCCTGTTGTGAGCATTACTTCATATTAGTTGGTCTCTAATGTTTCAGCTCCAGCTGTGGCGCGCCAGTTCATATAATGAGTTGGTCTCTAATGTTTCAGCTCCAGTTGAGACATCTGTTATTAGTATGAGCTGGGTCTTATGATTTATTTCCAGATGAGACGCATCACTTAGACGAAGCACATTATTTTTCAAGCCAGAATCATTTGTTCAATATTATGGTTTAATCTCGGTGCTACTTTAACTGTATATAGTTTCTATAGTCACGGTGACTTTGACTGAGTGTAGGCATGTCCTTCTACAATTGTAGATTATACCTAGACGACCAAGGTGCCTGGACATGGGTTACACATTGCAACTGTCCGTGGTCATGTGGGCTCCATTCTGAGAAAGCCATGCTATGCTGGACTTTCCCTGTGAAGAATATGGTCAGTAGATATAGGGGTGTATTTTGCTGGTCCGAATGTTCCGAGTAGTAGGGAAAGTATAACCTTCCGCATTCATGGTGAAGTGTAAGAATGAGTTGCGAGTCTGTCCACACCCAATGATACCCCAGTTACCGTAGAAAGGCAGTTGTAGTGTCAGCTGAGGTCGTCTGGAAGTCTGATCTCTAGAGCACATGTACTGATAGATATTTAAAAGCTCTCACCTTCCGGTTCAAATGAACAGTTACATTGACTCCGTTTGGCCATTATTTAGCACAATAGTCAATGCAAAGATTTGGAGTTATGGACCTCTGTTGTGTATACCCGTTCCGGCAAGTAACTTTTGTAAAGGTTTATAACGATTGGCGTATCACTACCAAAGGGTCATTTTGAAAACAAAATCCAGACTATAGTCTATACTGAAATGTACCACCTCCAGTAACGTGATTTAGTCTTTTGTTTATATCCAGTTCAGACGTGCAAAATCCCATTTTAATGAGATGGTCTTTCAATGTTTCAGAACTATTTGAGAAGCGCCAATAATGAGTTGGTCTCTAGAGTTGTAGCTCCAGTGGTCATTTAATGAGTTGGTCTCTCATGTTTCTGCTCCAGTTGTGACGCACCACTTCATATAATGAGTTCGTCTCTAATGTTTCAGCTCCAGTTGTGATGCGCAACTTCTTTTTAGTTAGTCTCTTAAGGTTTCACGTCCAGTTGTGAGCACCACTTCATATAATGAGTTGATCTCTGATGTTTCAGCTGCAGTTGTGATGCGCCACTTCATTTTAGTTGGTATCTTATGTTTCAGGTCCAGTTGTGAGCACCACTTCATCTAAAGAGTTGGTCTCCAATGTTTCAGCTCCTGTTGTAAGCACTACTTCATATTAGTTGGTCTCTAATGTTTCAGCTCCAGCTGTGACGCGCCAGTTCATATAATGAGTTAGTCTTCTAATATTTCAGCTTCAGTTGAGACATCTGTTATTAGTATGAGCTGGGTCTTATGATTTATTTCCAGATGAGACGCATCACTTAGACGAAGCACATTATTTTTCAAGCCAGAATCATTTGTTCAATATTATGGTTTATTCTCGGTGCTACTTTAACTGTATATAGTTTCTATAGTCACGGTGACTTTGACTGTGTGTAGGCATGTCCTTCTACAATTGTAGATTATACCTAGACGACCAAGGTGCCTGGACATGGGTTACACATTGCAACTGTCCGTGGTCATGTGGGCTCCATTCTGAGAAAGCCATGCTATGCTGGACTTTCCCTGTGAAGAATGTGGTCAGTAGATATAGGGGTGTATTTTGCTGGTCCGAATGTTCCGAGGAGTAGTAGGGAAAGTATAACCTTCCGCATTCATGGTGAAGTGTAAGAATGAGTTGCGGGTGCTGTCCACACCCAATGATACCCCAGTTACCGTAGAAAGGCAGTTGTAGTGTCAGCTGAGGTCGTCTGGAAGTCTGATCTCTAGAGCACATGTACTGATAGATATTTAAAAGCTCTCACCTTCCGGTTCAAATGAACAGATACATTGACTCCGTTTGGCCATTATTTAGCACAATAGTCAATGCAAAGATTTGGAGTTATGGACCTCTGTTGTGTAAACCCGTTCCGGCAAGTAACTTTTGTAAAGGTTGATAACGATTTGCGTATCACTACCAAAGGGTCATTTTGAAAACAAAATCCAGACTATAGTCTATACTGAAATGTACCACCTCCAGTAACGTGATTTAGTCTTTTGTTTATATCCAGTTCAGACGTGCAAAATCCCATTTTAATGAGATGGTCTTTCAATGTTTCAGAACCATTTGAGAAGCGCCAATAATGAGTTGGTCTCTAGAGTTGTAGCTCCAGTGGTCATTTAATGAGTTGGTCTCTCATGTTTCTGCTCCAGTTGTGACGCACCACTTCATATAATGAGTTGATCTCTAATGTTTCAGCTCCAGTTGTGATGCGCTACTTCTTTTTAGTTAGTCTCTTAATGTTTCACGTCCAGTTGTGAGCACCATTTCATATAATGAGTTGGTCTCCAATGTTTCAGGTCCAGTTGTGAGCACCACTTCATATAATGAGTTGATCTCTGATGTTTCAGCTGCAGTTGTGATGCGCCACTTCATTTTAGTTGGTCTCTTATGTTTCAGGTCCAGTTGTGAGCACCACTTCATCTAATGAGTTGGTCTCCAATGTTTCAGCTCCTGTTGTAAGCACTACTTCATATTAGTTGGTCTCTAATGTTTCAGCTCCAGCTGTGACGCGCCAGTTCATATAATGAGTTGGTCTCTAATGTTTCAGCTCCAGTTGAGACATCTGTTATTAGTATGAGCTGGGTCTTATGATTTATTTCCAGATGAGACGCATCACTTAGACGAAGCACATTATTTTTCAAGCCAGAATCATTTGTTCAATATTATGGTTTATTCTCGGTGCTACGTTAACTGTATATAGTTTCTATAGTCACGGTTACTTTGACTGTGTGTAGGCATGTCCTTCTACAATTGTAGATTATACCTAGACGACCAAGGTGCCTGGACATGGGTTACACATTGCAACTGTCCGTGGTCATGTGGGCTCCATTCTGAGAAAGCCATGCTATGCTGGACTTTCCCTGTGAAGAATGTGGTCAGTAGATATAGGGGTGTATTTTGCTGGTCCGAATGTTCCGAGTAGTAGGGAAAGTATAACCTTCCGCATTCATGGTGAAGTGTAAGAATGAGTTGCGGGTGCTGTCCACACCCAATGATACCCCAGTTACCGTAGAAAGGCAGTTGTAGTGTCAGCTGAGGTCGTCTGGAAGTCTGGTCTCTAGAGCACATGTACTGATAGATATTTAAAAGCTCTCACCTTCCGGTTCAAATGAACAGATACATTGACTCCGTTTGGCCATTATTTAGCACAATAGTCAATGCAAAGATTTGGAGTTATGGACCTCTGTTGTGTAAACCCGTTCCGGCAAGTAACTTTTGTAAAGGTTGATAACGATTTGCGTATCACTACCAAAGGGTCATTTTGAAAACAAAATCCAGACGAAAGTCTATACTGAAATGTACCAACTCCAGTAACGTGATTTAGTCTTTTGTTTATATCCAGTTCAGACGTGCAAAATCCCATTTTAATGAGATGGTCTTTCAATGTTTCAGAACCATTTGAGAAGCGCCAATAATGAGTTGGTCTCTAGAGTTGTAGCTCCAGTGGTCATTTAATGAGTTGGTCTCTCATGTTTCGGCTCCAGTTGTGACGCACCACTTCATATAATGAGCTGGTCTCTAATGTTTCAGCTCCAGTTGTGATGCGCAACTTCTTTTTAGTTAGTCTCTTAATGTTTCACGTCCAGTTGTGAGCACCACTTCATATAATGAGTTGGTCTCCAATGTTTCAGGTCCAGTTGTGAGCACCACTTCATATAATGAGTTGATCTCTGATGTTTCAGCTGCAGTTGTGATGCGCCACTTCATTTTAGTTGGTATCTTATGTTTCAGGTCCAGTTGTGAGCACCACTTCATCTAATGAGTTGGTCTCCAATGTTTCAGCTCCTGTTGTAAGCACTACTTCATATTAGTTGGTCTCTAATGTTTCAGCTCCAGCTGTGACGCGCCAGTTCATATAATGAGTTGGTCTCTAATGTTTCAGCTCCAGTTGAGACATCTGTTATTAGTATGAGCTGGGTCTTATGATTTATTTCCAGATGAGACGCATCACTTAGACGAAGCACATTATTTTTCAAGCCAGAATCATTTGTTCAATATTATGGTTTATTCTCGGTGCTACTTTAACTGTATATAGTTTCTATAGTCACGGTGACTTTGACTGTGTGTAGGCATGTCCTTCTACAATTGTAGATTATACCTAGACGACCAAGGTGCCTGGACATGGGTTACACATTGCAACTGTCCGTGGTCATGTGGGCTCCATTCTGAGAAAGCCATGCTATGCTGGACTTTCCCTGTGAAGAATGTGGTCAGTAGATATAGGGGTGTATTTTGCTGGTCCGAATGTTCCGAGGAGTAGTAGGGAAAGTATAACCTTCCGCATTCATGGTGAAGTGTAAGAATGAGTTGCGGGTGCTGTCCACACCCAATGATACCCCAGTTACCGTAGAAAGGCAGTTGTAGTGTCAGCTGAGGTCGTCTGGAAGTCTGATCTCTAGAGCACATGTACTGATAGATATTTAAAAGCTCTCACCTTCCGGTTCAAATGAACAGATACATTGACTCCGTTTGGCCATTATTTAGCACAATAGTCAATGCAAAGATTTGGAGTTATGGACCTCTGTTGTGTAAACCCGTTCCGGCAAGTAACTTTTGTAAAGGTTGATAACGATTTGCGTATCACTACCAAAGGGTCATTTTGAAAACAAAATCCAGACTATAGTCTATACTGAAATGTACCACCTCCAGTAACGTGATTTAGTCTTTTGTTTATATCCAGTTCAGACGTGCAAAATCCCATTTTAATGAGATGGTCTTTCAATGTTTCAGAACCATTTGAGAAGCGCCAATAATGAGTTGGTCTCTAGAGTTGTAGCTCCAGTGGTCATTTAATGAGTTGGTCTCTCATGTTTCGGCTCCAGTTGTGACGCACCACTTCATATAATGAGCTGGTCTCTAATGTTTCAGCTCCAGTTGTGATGCGCAACTTCTTTTTAGTTAGTCTCTTAATGTTTCACGTCCAGTTGTGAGCACCACTTCATATAATGAGTTGGTCTCCAATGTTTCAGGTCCAGTTGTGAGCACCACTTCATATAATGAGTTGATCTCTGATGTTTCAGCTGCAGTTGTGATGCGCCACTTCATTTTAGTTGGTATCTTATGTTTCAGGTCCAGTTGTGAGCACCACTTCATCTAATGAGTTGGTCTCCAATGTTTCAGCTCCTGTTGTAAGCACTACTTCATATTAGTTGGTCTCTAATGTTTCAGCTCCAGCTGTGACGCGCCAGTTCATATAATGAGTTGGTCTCTAATGTTTCAGCTCCAGTTGAGACATCTGTTATTAGTATGAGCTGGTTCTTATGATTTATTTCCAGATGAGACGCATCACATAGACGAAGCACATTATTTTTCAAGCCAGAATCATTTGTTCAATATTATGGTTTATTCTCGGTGCTACGTTAACTGTATATAGTTTCTATAGTCACGGTTACTTTGACTGTGTGTAGGCATGTCCTTCTACAATTGTAGATTATACCTAGACGACCAAGGTGCCTGGACATGGGTTACACATTGCAACTGTCCGTGGTCATGTGGGCTCCATTCTGAGAAAGCCATGCTATGCTGGACTTTCCCTGTGAAGAATGTGGTCAGTAGATATAGGGGTGTATTTTGCTGGTCCGAATGTTCCGAGTAGTAGGGAAAGTATAACCTTCCGCATTCATGGTGAAGTGTAAGAATGAGTTGCGGGTGCTGTCCACACCCAATGATACCCCAGTTACCGTAGAAAGGCAGTTGTAGTGTCAGCTGAGGTCGTCTGGAAGTCTGGTCTCTAGAGCACATGTACTGATAGATATTTAAAAGCTCTCACCTTCCGGTTCAAATGAACAGATACATTGACTCCGTTTGGCCATTATTTAGCACAATAGTCAATGCAAAGATTTGGAGTTATGGACCTCTGTTGTGTAAACCCGTTCCGGCAAGTAACTTTTGTAAAGGTTGATAACGATTTGCGTATCACTACCAAAGGGTCATTTTGAAAACAAAATCCAGACTATAGTCTATACTGAAATGTACCAACTCCAGTAACGTGATTTAGTCTTTTGTTTATATCCAGTTCAGACGTGCAAAATCCCATTTTAATGAGATGGTCTTTCAATGTTTCAGAACCATTTGAGAAGCGCCAATAATGAGTTGGTCTCTAGAGTTGTAGCTCCAGTGGTCATTTAATGAGTTGGTCTCTCATGTTTCGGCTCCAGTTGTGACGCACCACTTCATATAATGAGCTGGTCTCTAATGTTTCAGCTCCAGTTGTGATGCGCAACTTCTTTTTAGTTAGTCTCTTAATGTTTCACGTCCAGTTGTGAGCACCATTTCATATAATGAGTTGGTCTCCAATGTTTCAGGTCCAGTTGTGAGCACCACTTCATATAATGAGTTGATCTCTGATGTTTCAGCTGCAGTTGTGATGCGCCACTTCATTTTAGTTGGTCTCTTATGTTTCAGGTCCAGTTGTGAGCACCACTTCATCTAATGAGTTGGTCTCCAATGTTTCAGCTCCTGTTGTAAGCACTACTTCATATTAGTTGGTCTCTAATGTTTCAGCTCCAGCTGTGACGCGCCAGTTCATATAATGAGTTGGTCTCTAATGTTTCAGCTCCAGTTGAGACATCTGTTATTAGTATGAGCTGGGTCTTATGATTTATTTCCAGATGAGACGCATCACTTAGACGAAGCACATTATTTTTCAAGCCAGAATCATTTGTTCAATATTATGGTTTATTCTCGGTGCTACGTTAACTGTATATAGTTTCTATAGTCACGGTGACTTTGACTGTGTGTAGGCATGTCCTTCTACAATTGTAGATTATACCTAGACGACCAAGGTGCCTGGACATGGGTTACACATTGCAACTGTCCGTGGTCATGTGGGCTCCATTCTGAGAAAGCCATGCTATGCTGGACTTTCCCTGTGAAGAATGTGGTCAGTAGATATAGGGGTGTATTTTGCTGGTCCGAATGTTCCGAGGAGTAGTAGGGAAAGTATAACCTTCCGCATTCATGGTGAAGTGTAAGAATGAGTTGCGGGTGCTGTCCACACCCAATGATACCCCAGTTACCGTAGAAAGGCAGTTGTAGTGTCAGCTGAGGTCGTCTGGAAGTCTGATCTCTAGAGCACATGTACTGATAGATATTTAAAAGCTCTCACCTTCCGGTTCAAATGAACAGATACATTGACTCCGTTTGGCCATTATTTAGCACAATAGTCAATGCAAAGATTTGGAGTTATGGACCTCTGTTGTGTAAACCCGTTCCGGCAAGTAACTTTTGTAAAGGTTGATAACGATTTGCGTATCACTACCAAAGGGTCATTTTGAAAACAAAATCCAGACTATAGTCTATACTGAAATGTACCACCTCCAGTAACGTGATTTAGTCTTTTGTTTATATCCAGTTCAGACGTGCAAAATCCCATTTTAATGAGATGGTCTTTCAATGTTTCAGAACCATTTGAGAAGCGCCAATAATGAGTTGGTCTCTAGAGTTGTAGCTCCAGTGGTCATTTAATGAGTTGGTCTCTCATGTTTCTGCTCCAGTTGTGACGCACCACTTCATATAATGAGTTGATCTCTAATGTTTCAGCTCCAGTTGTGATGCGCAACTTCTTTTTAGTTAGTCTCTTAATGTTTCACGTCCAGTTGTGAGCACCATTTCATATAATGAGTTGGTCTCCAATGTTTCAGGTCCAGTTGTGAGCACCACTTCATATAATGAGTTGATCTCTGATGTTTCAGCTGCAGTTGTGATGCGCCACTTCATTTTAGTTGGTCTCTTATGTTTCAGGTCCAGTTGTGAGCACCACTTCATCTAATGAGTTGGTCTCCAATGTTTCAGCTCCTGTTGTAAGCACTACTTCATATTAGTTGGTCTCTAATGTTTCAGCTCCAGCTGTGACGCGCCAGTTCATATAATGAGTTGGTCTCTAATGTTTCAGCTCCAGTTGAGACATCTGTTATTAGTATGAGCTGGGTCTTATGATTTATTTCCAGATGAGACGCATCACTTAGACGAAGCACATTATTTTTCAAGCCAGAATCATTTGTTCAATATTATGGTTTATTCTCGGTGCTACGTTAACTGTATATAGTTTCTATAGTCACAGTTACTTTGACTGTGTGTAGGCATGTCCTTCTACAATTGTAGATTATACCTAGACGACCAAGGTGCCTGGACATGGGTTACACATTGCAACTGTCCGTGGTCATGTGGGCTCCATTCTGAGAAAGCCATGCTATGCTGGACTTTCCCTGTGAAGAATGTGGTCAGTAGATATAGGGGTGTATTTTGCTGGTCCGAATGTTCCGAGTAGTAGGGAAAGTATAACCTTCCGCATTCATGGTGAAGTGTAAGAATGAGTTGCGGGTGCTGTCCACACCCAATGATACCCCAGTTACCGTAGAAAGGCAGTTGAAGTGTCAGCTGAGGTCGTCTGGAAGTCTGGTCTCTAGAGCACATGTACTGATAGATATTTAAAAGCTCTCACCTTCCGGTTCAAATGAACAGATACATTGACTCCGTTTGGCCATTATTTAGCACAATAGTCAATGCAAAGATTTGGAGTTATGGACCTCTGTTGTGTAAACCCGTTCCGGCAAGTAACTTTTGTAAAGGTTGATAACGATTTGCGTATCACTACCAAAGGGTCATTTTGAAAACAAAATCCAGACTATAGTCTATACTGAAATGTACCACCTCCAGTAACGTGATTTAGTCTTTTGTTTATATCCAGTTCAGACGTGCAAAATCCCATTTTAATGAGATGGTCTTTCAATGTTTCAGAACCATTTGAGAAGCGCCAATAATGAGTTGGTCTCTAGAGTTGTAGCTCCAGTGGTCATTTAATGAGTTGGTCTCTCATGTTTCGGCTCCAGTTGTGACGCACCACTTCATATAATGAGCTGGTCTCTAATGTTTCAGCTCCAGTTGTGATGCGCAACTTCTTTTTAGTTAGTCTCTTAATGTTTCACGTCCAGTTGTGAGCACCACTTCATATAATGAGTTGGTCTCCAATGTTTCAGGTCCAGTTGTGAGCACCACTTCATATAATGAGTTGATCTCTGATGTTTCAGCTGCAGTTGTGATGCGACACTTCATTTTAGTTGGTATCTTATGTTTCAGGTCCAGTTGTGAGCACCACTTCATCTAAAGAGTTGGTCTCCAATGTTTCAGCTCCTGTTGTAAGCACTACTTCATATTAGTTGGTCTCTAATGTTTCAGCTCCAGCTGTGACGCGCCAGTTCATATAATGAGTTAGTCTTCTAATATTTCAGCTCCAGTTGAGACATCTGTTATTAGTATGAGCTGGGTCTTATGATTTATTTCCAGATGAGACGCATCACTTAGACGAAGCACATTATTTTTCAAGCCAGAATCATTTGTTCAATATTATGGTTTATTCTCGGTGCTACGTTAACTGTATATAGTTTCTATAGTCACGGTGACTTTGACTGTGTGTAGGCATGTCCTTCTACAATTGTAGATTATACCTAGACGACCAAGGTGCCTGGACATGGGTTACACATTGCAACTGTCCGTGGTCATGTGGGCTCCATTCTGAGAAAGCCATGCTATGCTGGACTTTCCCTGTGAAGAATGTGGTCAGTAGATATAGGGGTGTATTTTGCTGGTCCGAATGTTCCGAGGAGTAGTAGGGAAAGTATAACCTTCCGCATTCATGGTGAAGTGTAAGAATGAGTTGCGGGTGCTGTCCACACCCAATGATACCCCAGTTACCGTAGAAAGGCAGTTGTAGTGTCAGCTGAGGTCGTCTGGAAGTCTGGTCTCTAGAGCACATGTACTGATAGATATTTAAAAGCTCTCACCTTCCGGTTCAAATGAACAGATACATTGACTCCGTTTGGCCATTATTTAGCACAATAGTCAATGCAAAGATTTGGAGTTATGGACCTCTGTTGTGTAAACCCGTTCCGGCAAGTAACTTTTGTAAAGGTTGATAACGATTTGCGTATCACTACCAAAGGGTCATTTTGAAAACAAAATCCAGACGAAAGTCTATACTGAAATGTACCAACTCCAGTAACGTGATTTAGTCTTTTGTTTATATCCAGTTCAGACGTGCAAAATCCCATTTTAATGAGATGGTCTTTCAATGTTTCAGAACCATTTGAGAAGCGCCAATAATGAGTTGGTCTCTAGAGTTGTAGCTCCAGTGGTCATTTAATGAGTTGGTCTCTCATGTTTCGGCTCCAGTTGTGACGCACCACTTCATATAATGAGCTGGTCTCTAATGTTTCAGCTCCAGTTGTGATGCGCAACTTCTTTTTAGTTAGTCTCTTAATGTTTCACGTCCAGTTGTGAGCACCACTTCATATAATGAGTTGGTCTCCAATGTTTCAGGTCCAGTTGTGAGCACCACTTCATATAATGAGTTGATCTCTGATGTTTCAGCTGCAGTTGTGATGCGCCACTTCATTTTAGTTGGTATCTTATGTTTCAGGTCCAGTTGTGAGCACCACTTCATCTAATGAGTTGGTCTCCAATGTTTCAGCTCCTGTTGTAAGCACTACTTCATATTAGTTGGTCTCTAATGTTTCAGCTCCAGCTGTGACGCGCCAGTTCATATAATGAGTTGGTCTCTAATGTTTCAGCTCCAGTTGAGACATCTGTTATTAGTATGAGCTGGGTCTTATGATTTATTTCCAGATGAGACGCATCACTTAGACGAAGCACATTATTTTTCAAGCCAGAATCATTTGTTCAATATTATGGTTTATTCTCGGTGCTACTTTAACTGTATATAGTTTCTATAGTCACGGTGACTTTGACTGTGTGTAGGCATGTCCTTCTACAATTGTAGATTATACCTAGACGACCAAGGTGCCTGGACATGGGTTACACATTGCAACTGTCCGTGGTCATGTGGGCTCCATTCTGAGAAAGCCATGCTATGCTGGACTTTCCCTGTGAAGAATGTGGTCAGTAGATATAGGGGTGTATTTTGCTGGTCCGAATGTTCCGAGGAGTAGTAGGGAAAGTATAACCTTCCGCATTCATGGTGAAGTGTAAGAATGAGTTGCGGGTGCTGTCCACACCCAATGATACCCCAGTTACCGTAGAAAGGCAGTTGTAGTGTCAGCTGAGGTCGTCTGGAAGTCTGATCTCTAGAGCACATGTACTGATAGATATTTAAAAGCTCTCACCTTCCGGTTCAAATGAACAGATACATTGACTCCGTTTGGCCATTATTTAGCACAATAGTCAATGCAAAGATTTGGAGTTATGGACCTCTGTTGTGTAAACCCGTTCCGGCAAGTAACTTTTGTAAAGGTTGATAACGATTTGCGTATCACTACCAAAGGGTCATTTTGAAAACAAAATCCAGACTATAGTCTATACTGAAATGTACCACCTCCAGTAACGTGATTTAGTCTTTTGTTTATATCCAGTTCAGACGTGCAAAATCCCATTTTAATGAGATGGTCTTTCAATGTTTCAGAACCATTTGAGAAGCGCCAATAATGAGTTGGTCTCTAGAGTTGTAGCTCCAGTGGTCATTTAATGAGTTGGTCTCTCATGTTTCTGCTCCAGTTGTGACGCACCACTTCATATAATGAGTTGATCTCTAATGTTTCAGCTCCAGTTGTGATGCGCAACTTCTTTTTAGTTAGTCTCTTAATGTTTCACGTCCAGTTGTGAGCACCATTTCATATAATGAGTTGGTCTCCAATGTTTCAGGTCCAGTTGTGAGCACCACTTCATATAATGAGTTGATCTCTGATGTTTCAGCTGCAGTTGTGATGCGCCACTTCATTTTAGTTGGTCTCTTATGTTTCAGGTCCAGTTGTGAGCACCACTTCATCTAATGAGTTGGTCTCCAATGTTTCAGCTCCTGTTGTAAGCACTACTTCATATTAGTTGGTCTCTAATGTTTCAGCTCCAGCTGTGACGCGCCAGTTCATATAATGAGTTGGTCTCTAATGTTTCAGCTCCAGTTGAGACATCTGTTATTAGTATGAGCTGGGTCTTATGATTTATTTCCAGATGAGACGCATCACTTAGACGAAGCACATTATTTTTCAAGCCAGAATCATTTGTTCAATATTATGGTTTATTCTCGGTGCTACGTTAACTGTATATAGTTTCTATAGTCACGGTTACTTTGACTGTGTGTAGGCATGTCCTTCTACAATTGTAGATTATACCTAGACGACCAAGGTGCCTGGACATGGGTTACACATTGCAACTGTCCGTGGTCATGTGGGCTCCATTCTGAGAAAGCCATGCTATGCTGGACTTTCCCTGTGAAGAATGTGGTCAGTAGATATAGGGGTGTATTTTGCTGGTCCGAATGTTCCGAGTAGTAGGGAAAGTATAACCTTCCGCATTCATGGTGAAGTGTAAGAATGAGTTGCGGGTGCTGTCCACACCCAATGATACCCCAGTTACCGTAGAAAGGCAGTTGTAGTGTCAGCTGAGGTCGTCTGGAAGTCTGGTCTCTAGAGCACATGTACTGATAGATATTTAAAAGCTCTCACCTTCCGGTTCAAATGAACAGATACATTGACTCCGTTTGGCCATTATTTAGCACAATAGTCAATGCAAAGATTTGGAGTTATGGACCTCTGTTGTGTAAACCCGTTCCGGCAAGTAACTTTTGTAAAGGTTGATAACGATTTGCGTATCACTACCAAAGGGTCATTTTGAAAACAAAATCCAGACGAAAGTCTATACTGAAATGTACCAACTCCAGTAACGAGATTTAGTCTTTTGTTTATATCCAGTTCAGACGTGCAAAATCCCATTTTAATGAGATGGTCTTTCAATGTTTCAGAACCATTTGAGAAGCGCCAATAATGAGTTGGTCTCTAGAGTTGTAGCTCCAGTGGTCATTTAATGAGTTGGTCTCTCATGTTTCGGCTCCAGTTGTGACGCACCACTTCATATAATGAGCTGGTCTCTAATGTTTCAGCTCCAGTTGTGATGCGCAACTTCTTTTTAGTTAGTCTCTTAATGTTTCACGTCCAGTTGTGAGCACCACTTCATATAATGAGTTGGTCTCCAATGTTTCAGGTCCAGTTGTGAGCACCACTTCATATAATGAGTTGATCTCTGATGTTTCAGCTGCAGTTGTGATGCGCCACTTCATTTTAGTTGGTATCTTATGTTTCAGGTCCAGTTGTGAGCACCACTTCATCTAATGAGTTGGTCTCCAATGTTTCAGCTCCTGTTGTAAGCACTACTTCATATTAGTTGGTCTCTAATGTTTCAGCTCCAGCTGTGACGCGCCAGTTCATATAATGAGTTGGTCTCTAATGTTTCAGCTCCAGTTGAGACATCTGTTATTAGTATGAGCTGGGTCTTATGATTTATTTCCAGATGAGACGCATCACTTAGACGAAGCACATTATTTTTCAAGCCAGAATCATTTGTTCAATATTATGGTTTATTCTCGGTGCTACTTTAACTGTATATAGTTTCTATAGTCACGGTGACTTTGACTGTGTGTAGGCATGTCCTTCTACAATTGTAGATTATACCTAGACGACCAAGGTGCCTGGACATGGGTTACACATTGCAACTGTCCGTGGTCATGTGGGCTCCATTCTGAGAAAGCCATGCTATGCTGGACTTTCCCTGTGAAGAATGTGGTCAGTAGATATAGGGGTGTATTTTGCTGGTCCGAATGTTCCGAGGAGTAGTAGGGAAAGTATAACCTTCCGCATTCATGGTGAAGTGTAAGAATGAGTTGCGGGTGCTGTCCACACCCAATGATACCCCAGTTACCGTAGAAAGGCAGTTGTAGTGTCAGCTGAGGTCGTCTGGAAGTCTGATCTCTAGAGCACATGTACTGATAGATATTTAAAAGCTCTCACCTTCCGGTTCAAATGAACAGATACATTGACTCCGTTTGGCCATTATTTAGCACAATAGTCAATGCAAAGATTTGGAGTTATGGACCTCTGTTGTGTAAACCCGTTCCGGCAAGTAACTTTTGTAAAGGTTGATAACGATTTGCGTATCACTACCAAAGGGTCATTTTGAAAACAAAATCCAGACTATAGTCTATACTGAAATGTACCACCTCCAGTAACGTGATTTAGTCTTTTGTTTATATCCAGTTCAGACGTGCAAAATCCCATTTTAATGAGATGGTCTTTCAATGTTTCAGAACCATTTGAGAAGCGCCAATAATGAGTTGGTCTCTAGAGTTGTAGCTCCAGTGGTCATTTAATGAGTTGGTCTCTCATGTTTCTGCTCCAGTTGTGACGCACCACTTCATATAATGAGTTGATCTCTAATGTTTCAGCTCCAGTTGTGATGCGCAACTTCTTTTTAGTTAGTCTCTTAATGTTTCACGTCCAGTTGTGAGCACCATTTCATATAATGAGTTGGTCTCCAATGTTTCAGGTCCAGTTGTGAGCACCACTTCATATAATGAGTTGATCTCTGATGTTTCAGCTGCAGTTGTGATGCGCCACTTCATTTTAGTTGGTCTCTTATGTTTCAGGTCCAGTTGTGAGCACCACTTCATCTAATGAGTTGGTCTCCAATGTTTCAGCTCCTGTTGTAAGCACTACTTCATATTAGTTGGTCTCTAATGTTTCAGCTCCAGCTGTGACGCGCCAGTTCATATAATGAGTTGGTCTCTAATGTTTCAGCTCCAGTTGAGACATCTGTTATTAGTATGAGCTGGGTCTTATGATTTATTTCCAGATGAGACGCATCACTTAGACGAAGCACATTATTTTTCAAGCCAGAATCATTTGTTCAATATTATGGTTTATTCTCGGTGCTACGTTAACTGTATATAGTTTCTATAGTCACGGTTACTTTGACTGTGTGTAGGCATGTCCTTCTACAATTGTAGATTATACCTAGACGACCAAGGTGCCTGGACATGGGTTACACATTGCAACTGTCCGTGGTCATGTGGGCTCCATTCTGAGAAAGCCATGCTATGCTGGACTTTCCCTGTGAAGAATGTGGTCAGTAGATATAGGGGTGTATTTTGCTGGTCCGAATGTTCCGAGTAGTAGGGAAAGTATAACCTTCCGCATTCATGGTGAAGTGTAAGAATGAGTTGCGGGTGCTGTCCACACCCAATGATACCCCAGTTACCGTAGAAAGGCAGTTGTAGTGTCAGCTGAGGTCGTCTGGAAGTCTGGTCTCTAGAGCACATGTACTGATAGATATTTAAAAGCTCTCACCTTCCGGTTCAAATGAACAGATACATTGACTCCGTTTGGCCATTATTTAGCACAATAGTCAATGCAAAGATTTGGAGTTATGGACCTCTGTTGTGTAAACCCGTTCCGGCAAGTAACTTTTGTAAAGGTTGATAACGATTTGCGTATCACTACCAAAGGGTCATTTTGAAAACAAAATCCAGACTATAGTCTATACTGAAATGTACCACCTCCAGTAACGTGATTTAGTCTTTTGTTTATATCCAGTTCAGACGTGCAAAATCCCATTTTAATGAGATGGTCTTTCAATGTTTCAGAACCATTTGAGAAGCGCCAATAATGAGTTGGTCTCTAGAGTTGTAGCTCCAGTGGTCATTTAATGAGTTGGTCTCTCATGTTTCGGCTCCAGTTGTGACGCACCACTTCATATAATGAGCTGGTCTCTAATGTTTCAGCTCCAGTTGTGATGCGCAACTTCTTTTTAGTTAGTCTCTTAATGTTTCACGTCCAGTTGTGAGCACCACTTCATATAATGAGTTGGTCTCCAATGTTTCAGGTCCAGTTGTGAGCACCACTTCATATAATGAGTTGATCTCTGATGTTTCAGCTGCAGTTGTGATGCGACACTTCATTTTAGTTGGTATCTTATGTTTCAGGTCCAGTTGTGAGCACCACTTCATCTAATGAGTTGGTCTCCAATGTTTCAGCTCCTGTTGTAAGCACTACTTCATATTAGTTGGTCTCTAATGTTTCAGCTCCAGCTGTGACGCGCCAGTTCATATAATGAGTTGGTCTCTAATGTTTCAGCTCCAGTTGAGACATCTGTTATTAGTATGAGCTGGTTCTTATGATTTATTTCCAGATGAGACGCATCACATAGACGAAGCACATTATTTTTCAAGCCAGAATCATTTGTTCAATATTATGGTTTATTCTCGGTGCTACGTTAACTGTATATAGTTTCTATAGTCACGGTTACTTTGACTGTGTGTAGGCATGTCCTTCTACAATTGTAGATTATACCTAGACGACCAAGGTGCCTGGACATGGGTTACACATTGCAACTGTCCGTGGTCATGTGGGCTCCATTCTGAGAAAGCCATGCTATGCTGGACTTTCCCTGTGAAGAATGTGGTCAGTAGATATAGGGGTGTATTTTGCTGGTCCGAATGTTCCGAGTAGTAGGGAAAGTATAACCTTCCGCATTCATGGTGAAGTGTAAGAATGAGTTGCGGGTGCTGTCCACACCCAATGATACCCCAGTTACCGTAGAAAGGCAGTTGTAGTGTCAGCTGAGGTCGTCTGGAAGTCTGGTCTCTAGAGCACATGTACTGATAGATATTTAAAAGCTCTCACCTTCCGGTTCAAATGAACAGATACATTGACTCCGTTTGGCCATTATTTAGCACAATAGTCAATGCAAAGATTTGGAGTTATGGACCTCTGTTGTGTAAACCCGTTCCGGCAAGTAACTTTTGTAAAGGTTGATAACGATTTGCGTATCACTACCAAAGGGTCATTTTGAAAACAAAATCCAGACTATAGTCTATACTGAAATGTACCAACTCCAGTAACGTGATTTAGTCTTTTGTTTATATCCAGTTCAGACGTGCAAAATCCCATTTTAATGAGATGGTCTTTCAATGTTTCAGAACCATTTGAGAAGCGCCAATAATGAGTTGGTCTCTAGAGTTGTAGCTCCAGTGGTCATTTAATGAGTTGGTCTCTCATGTTTCGGCTCCAGTTGTGACGCACCACTTCATATAATGAGCTGGTCTCTAATGTTTCAGCTCCAGTTGTGATGCGCAACTTCTTTTTAGTTAGTCTCTTAATGTTTCACGTCCAGTTGTGAGCACCATTTCATATAATGAGTTGGTCTCCAATGTTTCAGGTCCAGTTGTGAGCACCACTTCATATAATGAGTTGATCTCTGATGTTTCAGCTGCAGTTGTGATGCGCCACTTCATTTTAGTTGGTCTCTTATGTTTCAGGTCCAGTTGTGAGCACCACTTCATCTAATGAGTTGGTCTCCAATGTTTCAGCTCCTGTTGTAAGCACTACTTCATATTAGTTGGTCTCTAATGTTTCAGCTCCAGCTGTGACGCGCCAGTTCATATAATGAGTTGGTCTCTAATGTTTCAGCTCCAGTTGAGACATCTGTTATTAGTATGAGCTGGGTCTTATGATTTATTTCCAGATGAGACGCATCACTTAGACGAAGCACATTATTTTTCAAGCCAGAATCATTTGTTCAATATTATGGTTTATTCTCGGTGCTACGTTAACTGTATATAGTTTCTATAGTCACGGTGACTTTGACTGTGTGTAGGCATGTCCTTCTACAATTGTAGATTATACCTAGACGACCAAGGTGCCTGGACATGGGTTACACATTGCAACTGTCCGTGGTCATGTGGGCTCCATTCTGAGAAAGCCATGCTATGCTGGACTTTCCCTGTGAAGAATGTGGTCAGTAGATATAGGGGTGTATTTTGCTGGTCCGAATGTTCCGAGGAGTAGTAGGGAAAGTATAACCTTCCGCATTCATGGTGAAGTGTAAGAATGAGTTGCGGGTGCTGTCCACACCCAATGATACCCCAGTTACCGTAGAAAGGCAGTTGTAGTGTCAGCTGAGGTCGTCTGGAAGTCTGATCTCTAGAGCACATGTACTGATAGATAT
Organism: Haliotis rufescens; assembly: GCF_023055435.1. NCBI lineage: Eukaryota > Metazoa > Mollusca > Gastropoda > Lepetellida > Haliotidae > Haliotis > Haliotis rufescens. The sequence continues at coordinate 1,082,106 of NW_025964380.1, forward strand.
TTAAAAGCTCTCACCTTCCGGTTCAAATGAACAGATACATTGACTCCGTTTGGCCATTATTTAGCACAATAGTCAATGCAAAGATTTGGAGTTATGGACCTCTGTTGTGTAAACCCGTTCCGGCAAGTAACTTTTGTAAAGGTTGATAACGATTTGCGTATCACTACCAAAGGGTCATTTTGAAAACAAAATCCAGACTATAGTCTATACTGAAATGTACCACCTCCAGTAACGTGATTTAGTCTTTTGTTTATATCCAGTTCAGACGTGCAAAATCCCATTTTAATGAGATGGTCTTTCAATGTTTCAGAACCATTTGAGAAGCGCCAATAATGAGTTGGTCTCTAGAGTTGTAGCTCCAGTGGTCATTTAATGAGTTGGTCTCTCATGTTTCTGCTCCAGTTGTGACGCACCACTTCATATAATGAGTTGATCTCTAATGTTTCAGCTCCAGTTGTGATGCGCAACTTCTTTTTAGTTAGTCTCTTAATGTTTCACGTCCAGTTGTGAGCACCATTTCATATAATGAGTTGGTCTCCAATGTTTCAGGTCCAGTTGTGAGCACCACTTCATATAATGAGTTGATCTCTGATGTTTCAGCTGCAGTTGTGATGCGCCACTTCATTTTAGTTGGTCTCTTATGTTTCAGGTCCAGTTGTGAGCACCACTTCATCTAATGAGTTGGTCTCCAATGTTTCAGCTCCTGTTGTAAGCACTACTTCATATTAGTTGGTCTCTAATGTTTCAGCTCCAGCTGTGACGCGCCAGTTCATATAATGAGTTGGTCTCTAATGTTTCAGCTCCAGTTGAGACATCTGTTATTAGTATGAGCTGGGTCTTATGATTTATTTCCAGATGAGACGCATCACTTAGACGAAGCACATTATTTTTCAAGCCAGAATCATTTGTTCAATATTATGGTTTATTCTCGGTGCTACGTTAACTGTATATAGTTTCTATAGTCACAGTTACTTTGACTGTGTGTAGGCATGTCCTTCTACAATTGTAGATTATACCTAGACGACCAAGGTGCCTGGACATGGGTTACACATTGCAACTGTCCGTGGTCATGTGGGCTCCATTCTGAGAAAGCCATGCTATGCTGGACTTTCCCTGTGAAGAATGTGGTCAGTAGATATAGGGGTGTATTTTGCTGGTCCGAATGTTCCGAGTAGTAGGGAAAGTATAACCTTCCGCATTCATGGTGAAGTGTAAGAATGAGTTGCGGGTGCTGTCCACACCCAATGATACCCCAGTTACCGTAGAAAGGCAGTTGTAGTGTCAGCTGAGGTCGTCTGGAAGTCTGGTCTCTAGAGCACATGTACTGATAGATATTTAAAAGCTCTCACCTTCCGGTTCAAATGAACAGATACATTGACTCCGTTTGGCCATTATTTAGCACAATAGTCAATGCAAAGATTTGGAGTTATGGACCTCTGTTGTGTAAACCCGTTCCGGCAAGTAACTTTTGTAAAGGTTGATAACGATTTGCGTATCACTACCAAAGGGTCATTTTGAAAACAAAATCCAGACTATAGTCTATACTGAAATGTACCACCTCCAGTAACGTGATTTAGTCTTTTGTTTATATCCAGTTCAGACGTGCAAAATCCCATTTTAATGAGATGGTCTTTCAATGTTTCAGAACCATTTGAGAAGCGCCAATAATGAGTTGGTCTCTAGAGTTGTAGCTCCAGTGGTCATTTAATGAGTTGGTCTCTCATGTTTCTGCTCCAGTTGTGACGCACCACTTCATATAATGAGCTGGTCTCTAATGTTTCAGCTCCAGTTGTGATGCGCAACTTCTTTTTAGTTAGTCTCTTAATGTTTCACGTCCAGTTGTGAGCACCACTTCATATAATGAGTTGGTCTCCAATGTTTCAGGTCCAGTTGTGAGCACCACTTCATATAATGAGTTGATCTCTGATGTTTCAGCTGCAGTTGTGATGCGACACTTCATTTTAGTTGGTATCTTATGTTTCAGGTCCAGTTGTGAGCACCACTTCATCTAAAGAGTTGGTCTCCAATGTTTCAGCTCCTGTTGTAAGCACTACTTCATATTAGTTGGTCTCTAATGTTTCAGCTCCAGCTGTGACGCGCCAGTTCATATAATGAGTTAGTCTTCTAATATTTCAGCTCCAGTTGAGACATCTGTTATTAGTATGAGCTGGGTCTTATGATTTATTTCCAGATGAGACGCATCACTTAGACGAAGCACATTATTTTTCAAGCCAGAATCATTTGTTCAATATTATGGTTTATTCTCGGTGCTACTTTAACTGTATATAGTTTCTATAGTCACGGTGACTTTGACTGTGTGTAGGCATGTCCTTCTACAATTGTAGATTATACCTAGACGACCAAGGTGCCTGGACATGGGTTACACATTGCAACTGTCCGTGGTCATGTGGGCTCCATTCTGAGAAAGCCATGCTATGCTGGACTTTCCCTGTGAAGAATGTGGTCAGTAGATATAGGGGTGTATTTTGCTGGTCCGAATGTTCCGAGGAGTAGTAGGGAAAGTATAACCTTCCGCATTCATGGTGAAGTGTAAGAATGAGTTGCGGGTGCTGTCCACACCCAATGATACCCCAGTTACCGTAGAAAGGCAGTTGTAGTGTCAGCTGAGGTCGTCTGGAAGTCTGATCTCTAGAGCACATGTACTGATAGATATTTAAAAGCTCTCACCTTCCGGTTCAAATGAACAGATACATTGACTCCGTTTGGCCATTATTTAGCACAATAGTCAATGCAAAGATTTGGAGTTATGGACCTCTGTTGTGTAAACCCGTTCCGGCAAGTAACTTTTGTAAAGGTTGATAACGATTTGCGTATCACTACCAAAGGGTCATTTTGAAAACAAAATCCAGACTATAGTCTATACTGAAATGTACCACCTCCAGTAACGTGATTTAGTCTTTTGTTTATATCCAGTTCAGACGTGCAAAATCCCATTTTAATGAGATGGTCTTTCAATGTTTCAGAACCATTTGAGAAGCGCCAATAATGAGTTGGTCTCTAGAGTTGTAGCTCCAGTGGTCATTTAATGAGTTGGTCTCTCATGTTTCTACTCCAGTTGTGACGCACCACTTCATATAATGAGTTGATCTCTAATGTTTCAGCTCCAGTTGTGATGCGCAACTTCTTTTTAGTTAGTCTCTTAATGTTTCACGTCCAGTTGTGAGCACCATTTCATATAATGAGTTGGTCTCCAATGTTTCAGGTCCAGTTGTGAGCACCACTTCATATAATGAGTTGATCTCTGATGTTTCAGCTGCAGTTGTGATGCGCCACTTCATTTTAGTTGGTCTCTTATGTTTCAGGTCCAGTTGTGAGCACCACTTCATCTAATGAGTTGGTCTCCAATGTTTCAGCTCCTGTTGTAAGCACTACTTCATATTAGTTGGTCTCTAATGTTTCAGCTCCAGCTGTGACGCGCCAGTTCATATAATGAGTTGGTCTCTAATGTTTCAGCTCCAGTTGAGACATCTGTTATTAGTATGAGCTGGGTCTTATGATTTATTTCCAGATGAGACGCATCACTTAGACGAAGCACATTATTTTTCAAGCCAGAATCATTTGTTCAATATTATGGTTTATTCTCGGTGCTACGTTAACTGTATATAGTTTCTATAGTCACGGTTACTTTGACTGTGTGTAGGCATGTCCTTCTACAATTGTAGATTATACCTAGACGACCAAGGTGCCTGGACATGGGTTACACATTGCAACTGTCCGTGGTCATGTGGGCTCCATTCTGAGAAAGCCATGCTATGCTGGACTTTCCCTGTGAAGAATGTGGTCAGTAGATATAGGGGTGTATTTTGCTGGTCCGAATGTTCCGAGTAGTAGGGAAAGTATAACCTTCCGCATTCATGGTGAAGTGTAAGAATGAGTTGCGGGTGCTGTCCACACCCAATGATACCCCAGTTACCGTAGAAAGGCAGTTGTAGTGTCAGCTGAGGTCGTCTGGAAGTCTGGTCTCTAGAGCACATGTACTGATAGATATTTAAAAGCTCTCACCTTCCGGTTCAAATGAACAGATACATTGACTCCGTTTGGCCATTATTTAGCACAATAGTCAATGCAAAGATTTGGAGTTATGGACCTCTGTTGTGTAAACCCGTTCCGGCAAGTAACTTTTGTAAAGGTTGATAACGATTTGCGTATCACTACCAAAGGGTCATTTTGAAAACAAAATCCAGACTATAGTCTATACTGAAATGTACCACCTCCAGTAACGTGATTTAGTCTTTTGTTTATATCCAGTTCAGACGTGCAAAATCCCATTTTAATGAGATGGTCTTTCAATGTTTCAGAACCATTTGAGAAGCGCCAATAATGAGTTGGTCTCTAGAGTTGTAGCTCCAGTGGTCATTTAATGAGTTGGTCTCTCATGTTTCTGCTCCAGTTGTGACGCACCACTTCATATAATGAGCTGGTCTCTAATGTTTCAGCTCCAGTTGTGATGCGCAACTTCTTTTTAGTTAGTCTCTTAATGTTTCACGTCCAGTTGTGAGCACCACTTCATATAATGAGTTGGTCTCCAATGTTTCAGGTCCAGTTGTGAGCACCACTTCATATAATGAGTTGATCTCTGATGTTTCAGCTGCAGTTGTGATGCGACACTTCATTTTAGTTGGTATCTTATGTTTCAGGTCCAGTTGTGAGCACCACTTCATCTAAAGAGTTGGTCTCCAATGTTTCAGCTCCTGTTGTAAGCACTACTTCATATTAGTTGGTCTCTAATGTTTCAGCTCCAGCTGTGACGCGCCAGTTCATATAATGAGTTAGTCTTCTAATATTTCAGCTCCAGTTGAGACATCTGTTATTAGTATGAGCTGGGTCTTATGATTTATTTCCAGATGAGACGCATCACTTAGACGAAGCACATTATTTTTCAAGCCAGAATCATTTGTTCAATATTATGGTTTATTCTCGGTGCTACGTTAACTGTATATAGTTTCTATAGTCACGGTGACTTTGACTGTGTGTAGGCATGTCCTTCTACAATTGTAGATTATACCTAGACGACCAAGGTGCCTGGACATGGGTTACACATTGCAACTGTCCGTGGTCATGTGGGCTCCATTCTGAGAAAGCCATGCTATGCTGGACTTTCCCTGTGAAGAATGTGGTCAGTAGATATAGGGGTGTATTTTGCTGGTCCGAATGTTCCGAGGAGTAGTAGGGAAAGTATAACCTTCCGCATTCATGGTGAAGTGTAAGAATGAGTTGCGGGTGCTGTCCACACCCAATGATACCCCAGTTACCGTAGAAAGGCAGTTGTAGTGTCAGCTGAGGTCGTCTGGAAGTCTGATCTCTAGAGCACATGTACTGATAGATATTTAAAAGCTCTCACCTTCCGGTTCAAATGAACAGATACATTGACTCCGTTTGGCCATTATTTAGCACAATAGTCAATGCAAAGATTTGGAGTTATGGACCTCTGTTGTGTAAACCCGTTCCGGCAAGTAACTTTTGTAAAGGTTGATAACGATTTGCGTATCACTACCAAAGGGTCATTTTGAAAACAAAATCCAGACTATAGTCTATACTGAAATGTACCACCTCCAGTAACGTGATTTAGTCTTTTGTTTATATCCAGTTCAGACGTGCAAAATCCCATTTTAATGAGATGGTCTTTCAATGTTTCAGAACCATTTGAGAAGCGCCAATAATGAGTTGGTCTCTAGAGTTGTAGCTCCAGTGGTCATTTAATGAGTTGGTCTCTCATGTTTCTGCTCCAGTTGTGACGCACCACTTCATATAATGAGTTGATCTCTAATGTTTCAGCTCCAGTTGTGATGCGCAACTTCTTTTTAGTTAGTCTCTTAATGTTTCACGTCCAGTTGTGAGCACCATTTCATATAATGAGTTGGTCTCCAATGTTTCAGGTCCAGTTGTGAGCACCACTTCATATAATGAGTTGATCTCTGATGTTTCAGCTGCAGTTGTGATGCGCCACTTCATTTTAGTTGGTATCTTATGTTTCAGGTCCAGTTGTGAGCACCACTTCATCTAATGAGTTGGTCTCCAATGTTTCAGCTCCTGTTGTAAGCACTACTTCATATTAGTTGGTCTCTAATGTTTCAGCTCCAGCTGTGACGCGCCAGTTCATATAATGAGTTGGTCTCTAATGTTTCAGCTCCAGTTGAGACATCTGTTATTAGTATGAGCTGGGTCTTATGATTTATTTCCAGATGAGACGCATCACTTAGACGAAGCACATTATTTTTCAAGCCAGAATCATTTGTTCAATATTATGGTTTATTCTCGGTGCTACGTTAACTGTATATAGTTTCTATAGTCACGGTTACTTTGACTGTGTGTAGGCATGTCCTTCTACAATTGTAGATTATACCTAGACGACCAAGGTGCCTGGACATGGGTTACACATTGCAACTGTCCGTGGTCATGTGGGCTCCATTCTGAGAAAGCCATGCTATGCTGGACTTTCCCTGTGAAGAATGTGGTCAGTAGATATAGGGGTGTATTTTGCTGGTCCGAATGTTCCGAGTAGTAGGGAAAGTATAACCTTCCGCATTCATGGTGAAGTGTAAGAATGAGTTGCGGGTGCTGTCCACACCCAATGATACCCCAGTTACCGTAGAAAGGCAGTTGTAGTGTCAGCTGAGGTCGTCTGGAAGTCTGGTCTCTAGAGCACATGTACTGATAGATATTTAAAAGCTCTCACCTTCCGGTTCAAATGAACAGATACATTGACTCCGTTTGGCCATTATTTAGCACAATAGTCAATGCAAAGATTTGGAGTTATGGACCTCTGTTGTGTAAACCCGTTCCGGCAAGTAACTTTTGTAAAGGTTGATAACGATTTGCGTATCACTACCAAAGGGTCATTTTGAAAACAAAATCCAGACTATAGTCTATACTGAAATGTACCACCTCCAGTAACGTGATTTAGTCTTTTGTTTATATCCAGTTCAGACGTGCAAAATCCCATTTTAATGAGATGGTCTTTCAATGTTTCAGAACCATTTGAGAAGCGCCAATAATGAGTTGGTCTCTAGAGTTGTAGCTCCAGTGGTCATTTAATGAGTTGGTCTCTCATGTTTCTGCTCCAGTTGTGACGCACCACTTCATATAATGAGTTGATCTCTAATGTTTCAGCTCCAGTTGTGATGCGCAACTTCTTTTTAGTTAGTCTCTTAATGTTTCACGTCCAGTTGTGAGCACCATTTCATATAATGAGTTGGTCTCCAATGTTTCAGGTCCAGTTGTGAGCACCACTTCATATAATGAGTTGATCTCTGATGTTTCAGCTGCAGTTGTGATGCGCCACTTCATTTTAGTTGGTCTCTTATGTTTCAGGTCCAGTTGTGAGCACCACTTCATCTAATGAGTTGGTCTCCAATGTTTCAGCTCCTGTTGTAAGCACTACTTCATATTAGTTGGTCTCTAATGTTTCAGCTCCAGCTGTGACGCGCCAGTTCATATAATGAGTTGGTCTCTAATGTTTCAGCTCCAGTTGAGACATCTGTTATTAGTATGAGCTGGGTCTTATGATTTATTTCCAGATGAGACGCATCACTTAGACGAAGCACATTATTTTTCAAGCCAGAATCATTTGTTCAATATTATGGTTTATTCTCGGTGCTACGTTAACTGTATATAGTTTCTATAGTCACAGTTACTTTGACTGTGTGTAGGCATGTCCTTCTACAATTGTAGATTATACCTAGACGACCAAGGTGCCTGGACATGGGTTACACATTGCAACTGTCCGTGGTCATGTGGGCTCCATTCTGAGAAAGCCATGCTATGCTGGACTTTCCCTGTGAAGAATGTGGTCAGTAGATATAGGGGTGTATTTTGCTGGTCCGAATGTTCCGAGTAGTAGGGAAAGTATAACCTTCCGCATTCATGGTGAAGTGTAAGAATGAGTTGCGGGTGCTGTCCACACCCAATGATACCCCAGTTACCGTAGAAAGGCAGTTGTAGTGTCAGCTGAGGTCGTCTGGAAGTCTGGTCTCTAGAGCACATGTACTGATAGATATTTAAAAGCTCTCACCTTCCGGTTCAAATGAACAGATACATTGACTCCGTTTGGCCATTATTTAGCACAATAGTCAATGCAAAGATTTGGAGTTATGGACCTCTGTTGTGTAAACCCGTTCCGGCAAGTAACTTTTGTAAAGGTTGATAACGATTTGCGTATCACTACCAAAGGGTCATTTTGAAAACAAAATCCAGACTATAGTCTATACTGAAATGTACCACCTCCAGTAACGTGATTTAGTCTTTTGTTTATATCCAGTTCAGACGTGCAAAATCCCATTTTAATGAGATGGTCTTTCAATGTTTCAGAACCATTTGAGAAGCGCCAATAATGAGTTGGTCTCTAGAGTTGTAGCTCCAGTGGTCATTTAATGAGTTGGTCTCTCATGTTTCTGCTCCAGTTGTGACGCACCACTTCATATAATGAGCTGGTCTCTAATGTTTCAGCTCCAGTTGTGATGCGCAACTTCTTTTTAGTTAGTCTCTTAATGTTTCACGTCCAGTTGTGAGCACCACTTCATATAATGAGTTGGTCTCCAATGTTTCAGGTCCAGTTGTGAGCACCACTTCATATAATGAGTTGATCTCTGATGTTTCAGCTGCAGTTGTGATGCGACACTTCATTTTAGTTGGTATCTTATGTTTCAGGTCCAGTTGTGAGCACCACTTCATCTAAAGAGTTGGTCTCCAATGTTTCAGCTCCTGTTGTAAGCACTACTTCATATTAGTTGGTCTCTAATGTTTCAGCTCCAGCTGTGACGCGCCAGTTCATATAATGAGTTAGTCTTCTAATATTTCAGCTCCAGTTGAGACATCTGTTATTAGTATGAGCTGGGTCTTATGATTTATTTCCAGATGAGACGCATCACTTAGACGAAGCACATTATTTTTCAAGCCAGAATCATTTGTTCAATATTATGGTTTATTCTCGGTGCTACTTTAACTGTATATAGTTTCTATAGTCACGGTGACTTTGACTGTGTGTAGGCATGTCCTTCTACAATTGTAGATTATACCTAGACGACCAAGGTGCCTGGACATGGGTTACACATTGCAACTGTCCGTGGTCATGTGGGCTCCATTCTGAGAAAGCCATGCTATGCTGGACTTTCCCTGTGAAGAATGTGGTCAGTAGATATAGGGGTGTATTTTGCTGGTCCGAATGTTCCGAGGAGTAGTAGGGAAAGTATAACCTTCCGCATTCATGGTGAAGTGTAAGAATGAGTTGCGGGTGCTGTCCACACCCAATGATACCCCAGTTACCGTAGAAAGGCAGTTGTAGTGTCAGCTGAGGTCGTCTGGAAGTCTGATCTCTAGAGCACATGTACTGATAGATATTTAAAAGCTCTCACCTTCCGGTTCAAATGAACAGATACATTGACTCCGTTTGGCCATTATTTAGCACAATAGTCAATGCAAAGATTTGGAGTTATGGACCTCTGTTGTGTAAACCTGTTCCGGCAAGTAACTTTTGTAAAGGTTGATAACGATTTGCGTATCACTACCAAAGGGTCATTTTGAAAACAAAATCCAGACTATAGTCTATACTGAAATGTACCACCTCCAGTAACGTGATTTAGTCTTTTGTTTATATCCAGTTCAGACGTGCAAAATCCCATTTTAATGAGATGGTCTTTCAATGTTTCAGAACCATTTGAGAAGCGCCAATAATGAGTTGGTCTCTAGAGTTGTAGCTCCAGTGGTCATTTAATGAGTTGGTCTCTCATGTTTCTACTCCAGTTGTGACGCACCACTTCATATAATGAGTTGATCTCTAATGTTTCAGCTCCAGTTGTGATGCGCAACTTCTTTTTAGTTAGTCTCTTAATGTTTCACGTCCAGTTGTGAGCACCATTTCATATAATGAGTTGGTCTCCAATGTTTCAGGTCCAGTTGTGAGCACCACTTCATATAATGAGTTGATCTCTGATGTTTCAGCTGCAGTTGTGATGCGCCACTTCATTTTAGTTGGTCTCTTATGTTTCAGGTCCAGTTGTGAGCACCACTTCATCTAATGAGTTGGTCTCCAATGTTTCAGCTCCTGTTGTAAGCACTACTTCATATTAGTTGGTCTCTAATGTTTCAGCTCCAGCTGTGACGCGCCAGTTCATATAATGAGTTGGTCTCTAATGTTTCAGCTCCAGTTGAGACATCTGTTATTAGTATGAGCTGGGTCTTATGATTTATTTCCAGATGAGACGCATCACTTAGACGAAGCACATTATTTTTCAAGCCAGAATCATTTGTTCAATATTATGGTTTATTCTCGGTGCTACGTTAACTGTATATAGTTTCTATAGTCACGGTTACTTTGACTGTGTGTAGGCATGTCCTTCTACAATTGTAGATTATACCTAGACGACCAAGGTGCCTGGACATGGGTTACACATTGCAACTGTCCGTGGTCATGTGGGCTCCATTCTGAGAAAGCCATGCTATGCTGGACTTTCCCTGTGAAGAATGTGGTCAGTAGATATAGGGGTGTATTTTGCTGGTCCGAATGTTCCGAGTAGTAGGGAAAGTATAACCTTCCGCATTCATGGTGAAGTGTAAGAATGAGTTGCGGGTGCTGTCCACACCCAATGATACCCCAGTTACCGTAGAAAGGCAGTTGTAGTGTCAGCTGAGGTCGTCTGGAAGTCTGGTCTCTAGAGCACATGTACTGATAGATATTTAAAAGCTCTCACCTTCCGGTTCAAATGAACAGATACATTGACTCCGTTTGGCCATTATTTAGCACAATAGTCAATGCAAAGATTTGGAGTTATGGACCTCTGTTGTGTAAACCCGTTCCGGCAAGTAACTTTTGTAAAGGTTGATAACGATTTGCGTATCACTACCAAAGGGTCATTTTGAAAACAAAATCCAGACTATAGTCTATACTGAAATGTACCACCTCCAGTAACGTGATTTAGTCTTTTGTTTATATCCAGTTCAGACGTGCAAAATCCCATTTTAATGAGATGGTCTTTCAATGTTTCAGAACCATTTGAGAAGCGCCAATAATGAGTTGGTCTCTAGAGTTGTAGCTCCAGTGGTCATTTAATGAGTTGGTCTCTCATGTTTCTGCTCCAGTTGTGAGCACCACTTCATATAATGAGCTGGTCTCTAATGTTTCAGCTCCAGTTGTGATGCGCAACTTCTTTTTAGTTAGTCTCTTAATGTTTCACGTCCAGTTGTGAGCACCACTTCATATAATGAGTTGGTCTCCAATGTTTCAGGTCCAGTTGTGAGCACCACTTCATATAATGAGTTGATCTCTGATGTTTCAGCTGCAGTTGTGATGCGACACTTCATTTTAGTTGGTATCTTATGTTTCAGGTCCAGTTGTGAGCACCACTTCATCTAAAGAGTTGGTCTCCAATGTTTCAGCTCCTGTTGTAAGCACTACTTCATATTAGTTGGTCTCTAATGTTTCAGCTCCAGCTGTGACGCGCCAGTTCATATAATGAGTTAGTCTTCTAATATTTCAGCTCCAGTTGAGACATCTGTTATTAGTATGAGCTGGGTCTTATGATTTATTTCCAGATGAGACGCATCACTTAGACGAAGCACATTATTTTTCAAGCCAGAATCATTTGTTCAATATTATGGTTTATTCTCGGTGCTACGTTAACTGTATATAGTTTCTATAGTCACGGTGACTTTGACTGTGTGTAGGCATGTCCTTCTACAATTGTAGATTATACCTAGACGACCAAGGTGCCTGGACATGGGTTACACATTGCAACTGTCCGTGGTCATGTGGGCTCCATTCTGAGAAAGCCATGCTATGCTGGACTTTCCCTGTGAAGAATGTGGTCAGTAGATATAGGGGTGTATTTTGCTGGTCCGAATGTTCCGAGGAGTAGTAGGGAAAGTATAACCTTCCGCATTCATGGTGAAGTGTAAGAATGAGTTGCGGGTGCTGTCCACACCCAATGATACCCCAGTTACCGTAGAAAGGCAGTTGTAGTGTCAGCTGAGGTCGTCTGGAAGTCTGATCTCTAGAGCACATGTACTGATAGATATTTAAAAGCTCTCACCTTCCGGTTCAAATGAACAGATACATTGACTCCGTTTGGCCATTATTTAGCACAATAGTCAATGCAAAGATTTGGAGTTATGGACCTCTGTTGTGTAAACCCGTTCCGGCAAGTAACTTTTGTAAAGGTTGATAACGATTTGCGTATCACTACCAAAGGGTCATTTTGAAAACAAAATCCAGACTATAGTCTATACTGAAATGTACCACCTCCAGTAACGTGATTTAGTCTTTTGTTTATATCCAGTTCAGACGTGCAAAATCCCATTTTAATGAGATGGTCTTTCAATGTTTCAGAACCATTTGAGAAGCGCCAATAATGAGTTGGTCTCTAGAGTTGTAGCTCCAGTGGTCATTTAATGAGTTGGTCTCTCATGTTTCGGCTCCAGTTGTGACGCACCACTTCATATAATGAGCTGGTCTCTAATGTTTCAGCTCCAGTTGTGATGCGCAACTTCTTTTTAGTTAGTCTCTTAATGTTTCACGTCCAGTTGTGAGCACCACTTCATATAATGAGTTGGTCTCCAATGTTTCAGGTCCAGTTGTGAGCACCACTTCATATAATGAGTTGATCTCTGATGTTTCAGCTGCAGTTGTGATGCGCCACTTCATTTTAGTTGGTCTCTTATGTTTCAGGTCCAGTTGTGAGCACCACTTCATCTAATGAGTTGGTCTCCAATGTTTCAGCTCCTGTTGTAAGCACTACTTCATATTAGTTGGTCTCTAATGTTTCAGCTCCAGCTGTGACGCGCCAGTTCATATAATGAGTTGGTCTCTAATGTTTCAGCTCCAGTTGAGACATCTGTTATTAGTATGAGCTGGGTCTTATGATTTATTTCCAGATGAGACGCATCACTTAGACGAAGCACATTATTTTTCAAGCCAGAATCATTTGTTCAATATTATGGTTTATTCTCGGTGCTACGTTAACTGTATATAGTTTCTATAGTCACGGTTACTTTGACTGTGTGTAGGCATGTCCTTCTACAATTGTAGATTATACCTAGACGACCAAGGTGCCTGGACATGGGTTACACATTGCAACTGTCCGTGGTCATGTGGGCTCCATTCTGAGAAAGCCATGCTATGCTGGACTTTCCCTGTGAAGAATGTGGTCAGTAGATATAGGGGTGTATTTTGCTGGTCCGAATGTTCCGAGTAGTAGGGAAAGTATAACCTTCCGCATTCATGGTGAAGTGTAAGAATGAGTTGCGGGTGCTGTCCACACCCAATGATACCCCAGTTACCGTAGAAAGGCAGTTGTAGTGTCAGCTGAGGTCGTCTGGAAGTCTGGTCTCTAGAGCACATGTACTGATAGATATTTAAAAGCTCTCACCTTCCGGTTCAAATGAACAGATACATTGACTCCGTTTGGCCATTATTTAGCACAATAGTCAATGCAAAGATTTGGAGTTATGGACCTCTGTTGTGTAAACCCGTTCCGGCAAGTAACTTTTGTAAAGGTTGATAACGATTTGCGTATCACTACCAAAGGGTCATTTTGAAAACAAAATCCAGACTATAGTCTATACTGAAATGTACCACCTCCAGTAACGTGATTTAGTCTTTTGTTTATATCCAGTTCAGACGTGCAAAATCCCATTTTAATGAGATGGTCTTTCAATGTTTCAGAACCATTTGAGAAGCGCCAATAATGAGTTGGTCTCTAGAGTTGTAGCTCCAGTGGTCATTTAATGAGTTGGTCTCTCATGTTTCTGCTCCAGTTGTGACGCACCACTTCATATAATGAGTTGATCTCTAATGTTTCAGCTCCAGTTGTGATGCGCAACTTCTTTTTAGTTAGTCTCTTAATGTTTCACGTCCAGTTGTGAGCACCATTTCATATAATGAGTTGGTCTCCAATGTTTCAGGTCCAGTTGTGAGCACCACTTCATATAATGAGTTGATCTCTGATGTTTCAGCTGCAGTTGTGATGCGCCACTTCATTTTAGTTGGTCTCTTATGTTTCAGGTCCAGTTGTGAGCACCACTTCATCTAATGAGTTGGTCTCCAATGTTTCAGCTCCTGTTGTAAGCACTACTTCATATTAGTTGGTCTCTAATGTTTCAGCTCCAGCTGTGACGCGCCAGTTCATATAATGAGTTGGTCTCTAATGTTTCAGCTCCAGTTGAGACATCTGTTATTAGTATGAGCTGGGTCTTATGATTTATTTCCAGATGAGACGCATCACTTAGACGAAGCACATTATTTTTCAAGCCAGAATCATTTGTTCAATATTATGGTTTATTCTCGGTGCTACGTTAACTGTATATAGTTTCTATAGTCACGGTTACTTTGACTGTGTGTAGGCATGTCCTTCTACAATTGTAGATTATACCTAGACGACCAAGGTGCCTGGACATGGGTTACACATTGCAACTGTCCGTGGTCATGTGGGCTCCATTCTGAGAAAGCCATGCTATGCTGGACTTTCCCTGTGAAGAATGTGGTCAGTAGATATAGGGGTGTATTTTGCTGGTCCGAATGTTCCGAGTAGTAGGGAAAGTATAACCTTCCGCATTCATGGTGAAGTGTAAGAATGAGTTGCGGGTGCTGTCCACACCCAATGATACCCCAGTTACCGTAGAAAGGCAGTTGTAGTGTCAGCTGAGGTCGTCTGGAAGTCTGGTCTCTAGAGCACATGTACTGATAGATATTTAAAAGCTCTCACCTTCCGGTTCAAATGAACAGATACATTGACTCCGTTTGGCCATTATTTAGCACAATAGTCAATGCAAAGATTTGGAGTTATGGACCTCTGTTGTGTAAACCCGTTCCGGCAAGTAACTTTTGTAAAGGTTGATAACGATTTGCGTATCACTACCAAAGGGTCATTTTGAAAACAAAATCCAGACTATAGTCTATACTGAAATGTACCACCTCCAGTAACGTGATTTAGTCTTTTGTTTATATCCAGTTCAGACGTGCAAAATCCCATTTTAATGAGATGGTCTTTCAATGTTTCAGAACCATTTGAGAAGCGCCAATAATGAGTTGGTCTCTAGAGTTGTAGCTCCAGTGGTCATTTAATGAGTTGGTCTCTCATGTTTCTGCTCCAGTTGTGACGCACCACTTCATATAATGAGCTGGTCTCTAATGTTTCAGCTCCAGTTGTGATGCGCAACTTCTTTTTAGTTAGTCTCTTAATGTTTCACGTCCAGTTGTGAGCACCACTTCATATAATGAGTTGGTCTCCAATGTTTCAGGTCCAGTTGTGAGCACCACTTCATATAATGAGTTGATCTCTGATGTTTCAGCTGCAGTTGTGATGCGACACTTCATTTTAGTTGGTATCTTATGTTTCAGGTCCAGTTGTGAGCACCACTTCATCTAAAGAGTTGGTCTCCAATGTTTCAGCTCCTGTTGTAAGCACTACTTCATATTAGTTGGTCTCTAATGTTTCAGCTCCAGCTGTGACGCGCCAGTTCATATAATGAGTTAGTCTTCTAATATTTCAGCTCCAGTTGAGACATCTGTTATTAGTATGAGCTGGGTCTTATGATTTATTTCCAGATGAGACGCATCACTTAGACGAAGCACATTATTTTTCAAGCCAGAATCATTTGTTCAATATTATGGTTTATTCTCGGTGCTACTTTAACTGTATATAGTTTCTATAGTCACGGTGACTTTGACTGTGTGTAGGCATGTCCTTCTACAATTGTAGATTATACCTAGACGACCAAGGTGCCTGGACATGGGTTACACATTGCAACTGTCCGTGGTCATGTGGGCTCCATTCTGAGAAAGCCATGCTATGCTGGACTTTCCCTGTGAAGAATGTGGTCAGTAGATATAGGGGTGTATTTTGCTGGTCCGAATGTTCCGAGGAGTAGTAGGGAAAGTATAACCTTCCGCATTCATGGTGAAGTGTAAGAATGAGTTGCGGGTGCTGTCCACACCCAATGATACCCCAGTTACCGTAGAAAGGCAGTTGTAGTGTCAGCTGAGGTCGTCTGGAAGTCTGATCTCTAGAGCACATGTACTGATAGATATTTAAAAGCTCTCACCTTCCGGTTCAAATGAACAGATACATTGACTCCGTTTGGCCATTATTTAGCACAATAGTCAATGCAAAGATTTGGAGTTATGGACCTCTGTTGTGTAAACCCGTTCCGGCAAGTAACTTTTGTAAAGGTTGATAACGATTTGCGTATCACTACCAAAGGGTCATTTTGAAAACAAAATCCAGACTATAGTCTATACTGAAATGTACCACCTCCAGTAACGTGATTTAGTCTTTTGTTTATATCCAGTTCAGACGTGCATAATCCCATTTTAATGAGATGGTCTTTCAATGTTTCAGAACCATTTGAGAAGCGCCAATAATGAGTTGGTCTCTAGAGTTGTAGCTCCAGTGGTCATTTAATGAGTTGGTCTCTCATGTTTCTGCTCCAGTTGTGACGCACCACTTCATATAATGAGTTGATCTCTAATGTTTCAGCTCCAGTTGTGATGCGCAACTTCTTTTTAGTTAGTCTCTTAATGTTTCACGTCCAGTTGTGAGCACCATTTCATATAATGAGTTGGTCTCCAATGTTTCAGGTCCAGTTGTGAGCACCACTTCATATAATGAGTTGATCTCTGATGTTTCAGCTGCAGTTGTGATGCGCCACTTCATTTTAGTTGGTCTCTTATGTTTCAGGTCCAGTTGTGAGCACCACTTCATCTAATGAGTTGGTCTCCAATGTTTCAGCTCCTGTTGTAAGCACTACTTCATATTAGTTGGTCTCTAATGTTTCAGCTCCAGCTGTGACGCGCCAGTTCATATAATGAGTTGGTCTCTAATGTTTCAGCTCCAGTTGAGACATCTGTTATTAGTATGAGCTGGGTCTTATGATTTATTTCCAGATGAGACGCATCACTTAGACGAAGCACATTATTTTTCAAGCCAGAATCATTTGTTCAATATTATGGTTTATTCTCGGTGCTACGTTAACTGTATATAGTTTCTATAGCCACGGTTACTTTGACTGTGTGTAGGCATGTCCTTCTACAATTGTAGATTATACCTAGACGACCAAGGTGCCTGGACATGGGTTACACATTGCAACTGTCCGTGGTCATGTGGGCTCCATTCTGAGAAAGCCATGCTATGCTGGACTTTCCCTGTGAAGAATGTGGTCAGTAGATATAGGGGTGTATTTTGCTGGTCCGAATGTTCCGAGTAGTAGGGAAAGTATAACCTTCCGCATTCATGGTGAAGTGTAAGAATGAGTTGCGGGTGCTGTCCACACCCAATGATACCCCAGTTACCGTAGAAAGGCAGTTGTAGTGTCAGCTGAGGTCGTCTGGAAGTCTGGTCTCTAGAGCACATGTACTGATAGATATTTAAAAGCTCTCACCTTCCGGTTCAAATGAACAGATACATTGACTCCGTTTGGCCATTATTTAGCACAATAGTCAATGCAAAGATTTGGAGTTATGGACCTCTGTTGTGTAAACCCGTTCCGGCAAGTAACTTTTGTAAAGGTTGATAACGATTTGCGTATCACTACCAAAGGGTCATTTTGAAAACAAAATCCAGACTATAGTCTATACTGAAATGTACCACCTCCAGTAACGTGATTTAGTCTTTTGTTTATATCCAGTTCAGACGTGCAAAATCCCATTTTAATGAGATGGTCTTTCAATGTTTCAGAACCATTTGAGAAGCGCCAATAATGAGTTGGTCTCTAGAGTTGTAGCTCCAGTGGTCATTTAATGAGTTGGTCTCTCATGTTTCTGCTCCAGTTGTGACGCACCACTTCATATAATGAGCTGGTCTCTAATGTTTCAGCTCCAGTTGTGATGCGCAACTTCTTTTTAGTTAGTCTCTTAATGTTTCACGTCCAGTTGTGAGCACCACTTCATATAATGAGTTGGTCTCCAATGTTTCAGGTCCAGTTGTGAGCACCACTTCATATAATGAGTTGATCTCTGATGTTTCAGCTGCAGTTGTGATGCGACACTTCATTTTAGTTGGTATCTTATGTTTCAGGTCCAGTTGTGAGCACCACTTCATCTAAAGAGTTGGTCTCCAATGTTTCAGCTCCTGTTGTAAGCACTACTTCATATTAGTTGGTCTCTAATGTTTCAGCTCCAGCTGTGACGCGCCAGTTCATATAATGAGTTAGTCTTCTAATATTTCAGCTCCAGTTGAGACATCTGTTATTAGTATGAGCTGGGTCTTATGATTTATTTCCAGATGAGACGCATCACTTAGACGAAGCACATTATTTTTCAAGCCAGAATCATTTGTTCAATATTATGGTTTATTCTCGGTGCTACTTTAACTGTATATAGTTTCTATAGTCACGGTGACTTTGACTGTGTGTAGGCATGTCCTTCTACAATTGTAGATTATACCTAGACGACCAAGGTGCCTGGACATGGGTTACACATTGCAACTGTCCGTGGTCATGTGGGCTCCATTCTGAGAAAGCCATGCTATGCTGGACTTTCCCTGTGAAGAATGTGGTCAGTAGATATAGGGGTGTATTTTGCTGGTCCGAATGTTCCGAGGAGTAGTAGGGAAAGTATAACCTTCCGCATTCATGGTGAAGTGTAAGAATGAGTTGCGGGTGCTGTCCACACCCAATGATACCCCAGTTACCGTAGAAAGGCAGTTGTAGTGTCAGCTGAGGTCGTCTGGAAGTCTGATCTCTAGAGCACATGTACTGATAGATATTTAAAAGCTCTCACCTTCCGGTTCAAATGAACAGATACATTGACTCCGTTTGGCCATTATTTAGCACAATAGTCAATGCAAAGATTTGGAGTTATGGACCTCTGTTGTGTAAACCCGTTCCGGCAAGTAACTTTTGTAAAGGTTGATAACGATTTGCGTATCACTACCAAAGGGTCATTTTGAAAACAAAATCCAGACTATAGTCTATACTGAAATGTACCACCTCCAGTAACGTGATTTAGTCTTTTGTTTATATCCAGTTCAGACGTGCATAATCCCATTTTAATGAGATGGTCTTTCAATGTTTCAGAACCATTTGAGAAGCGCCAATAATGAGTTGGTCTCTAGAGTTGTAGCTCCAGTGGTCATTTAATGAGTTGGTCTCTCATGTTTCTGCTCCAGTTGTGACGCACCACTTCATATAATGAGTTGATCTCTAATGTTTCAGCTCCAGTTGTGATGCGCAACTTCTTTTTAGTTAGTCTCTTAATGTTTCACGTCCAGTTGTGAGCACCATTTCATATAATGAGTTGGTCTCCAATGTTTCAGGTCCAGTTGTGAGCACCACTTCATATAATGAGTTGATCTCTGATGTTTCAGCTGCAGTTGTGATGCGCCACTTCATTTTAGTTGGTCTCTTATGTTTCAGGTCCAGTTGTGAGCACCACTTCATCTAATGAGTTGGTCTCCAATGTTTCAGCTCCTGTTGTAAGCACTACTTCATATTAGTTGGTCTCTAATGTTTCAGCTCCAGCTGTGACGCGCCAGTTCATATAATGAGTTGGTCTCTAATGTTTCAGCTCCAGTTGAGACATCTGTTATTAGTATGAGCTGGGTCTTATGATTTATTTCCAGATGAGACGCATCACTTAGACGAAGCACATTATTTTTCAAGCCAGAATCATTTGTTCAATATTATGGTTTATTCTCGGTGCTACGTTAACTGTATATAGTTTCTATAGCCACGGTTACTTTGACTGTGTGTAGGCATGTCCTTCTACAATTGTAGATTATACCTAGACGACCAAGGTGCCTGGACATGGGTTACACATTGCAACTGTCCGTGGTCATGTGGGCTCCATTCTGAGAAAGCCATGCTATGCTGGACTTTCCCTGTGAAGAATGTGGTCAGTAGATATAGGGGTGTATTTTGCTGGTCCGAATGTTCCGAGGAGTAGTAGGGAAAGTATAACCTTCCGCATTCATGGTGAAGTGTAAGAATGAGTTGCGGGTGCTGTCCACACCCAATGATACCCCAGTTACCATAGAAAGGCAGTTGTAGTGTCAGCTGAGGTCGTCTGGAAGTCTGATCTCTAGAGCACATGTACTGATAGATATTTAAAAGCTCTCACCTTCCGGTTCAAATGAACAGATACATTGACTCCGTTTGGCCATTATTTAGCACAATAGTCAATGCAAAGATTTGGAGTTATGGACCTCTGTTGTGTAAACCCGTTCCGGCAAGTAACTTTTGTAAAGGTTGATAACGATTTGCGTATCACTACCAAAGGGTCATTTTGAAAACAAAATCCAGACTATAGTCTATACTGAAATGTACCACCTCCAGTAACGTGATTTAGTCTTTTGTTTATATCCAGTTCAGACGTGCAAAATCCCATTTTAATGAGATGGTCTTTCAATGTTTCAGAACCATTTGAGAAGCGCCAATAATGAGTTGGTCTCTAGAGTTGTAGCTCCAGTGGTCATTTAATGAGTTGGTCTCTCATGTTTCTGCTCCAGTTGTGACGCACCACTTCATATAATGAGTTGATCTCTAATGTTTCAGCTCCAGTTGTGATGCGCAACTTCTTTTTAGTTAGTCTCTTAATGTTTCACGTCCAGTTGTGAGCACCATTTCATATAATGAGTTGGTCTCCAATGTTTCAGGTCCAGTTGTGAGCACCACTTCATATAATGAGTTGATCTCTGATGTTTCAGCTGCAGTTGTGATGCGCCACTTCATTTTAGTTGGTCTCTTATGTTTCAGGTCCAGTTGTGAGCACCACTTCATCTAATGAGTTGGTCTCCAATGTTTCAGCTCCTGTTGTAAGCACTACTTCATATTAGTTGGTCTCTAATGTTTCAGCTCCAGCTGTGACGCGCCAGTTCATATAATGAGTTGGTCTCTAATGTTTCAGCTCCAGTTGAGACATCTGTTATTAGTATGAGCTGGGTCTTATGATTTATTTCCAGATGAGACGCATCACTTAGACGAAGCACATTATTTTTCAAGCCAGAATCATTTGTTCAATATTATGGTTTATTCTCGGTGCTACGTTAACTGTATATAGTTTCTATAGTCACGGTTACTTTGACTGTGTGTAGGCATGTCCTTCTACAATTGTAGATTATACCTAGACGACCAAGGTGCCTGGACATGGGTTACACATTGCAACTGTCCGTGGTCATGTGGGCTCCATTCTGAGAAAGCCATGCTATGCTGGACTTTCCCTGTGAAGAATGTGGTCAGTAGATATAGGGGTGTATTTTGCTGGTCCGAATGTTCCGAGTAGTAGGGAAAGTATAACCTTCCGCATTCATGGTGAAGTGTAAGAATGAGTTGCGGGTGCTGTCCACACCCAATGATACCCCAGTTACCGTAGAAAGGCAGTTGTAGTGTCAGCTGAGGTCGTCTGGAAGTCTGGTCTCTAGAGCACATGTACTGATAGATATTTAAAAGCTCTCACCTTCCGGTTCAAATGAACAGATACATTGACTCCGTTTGGCCATTATTTAGCACAATAGTCAATGCAAAGATTTGGAGTTATGGACCTCTGTTGTGTAAACCCGTTCCGGCAAGTAACTTTTGTAAAGGTTGATAACGATTTGCGTATCACTACCAAAGGGTCATTTTGAAAACAAAATCCAGACTATAGTCTATACTGAAATGTACCACCTCCAGTAACGTGATTTAGTCTTTTGTTTATATCCAGTTCAGACGTGCAAAATCCCATTTTAATGAGATGGTCTTTCAATGTTTCAGAACCATTTGAGAAGCGCCAATAATGAGTTGGTCTCTAGAGTTGTAGCTCCAGTGGTCATTTAATGAGTTGGTCTCTCATGTTTCTGCTCCAGCTGTGACGCGCCAGTTCATATAATGAGTTAGTCTTCTAATATTTCAGCTCCAGTTGAGACATCTGTTATTAGTATGAGCTGGGTCTTATGATTTATTTCCAGATGAGACGCATCACTTAGACGAAGCACATTATTTTTCAAGCCAGAATCATTTGTTCAATATTATGGTTTATTCTCGGTGCTACTTTAACTGTATATAGTTTCTATAGTCACGGTGACTTTGACTGTGTGTAGGCATGTCCTTCTACAATTGTAGATTATACCTAGACGACCAAGGTGCCTGGACATGGGTTACACATTGCAACTGTCCGTGGTCATGTGGGCTCCATTCTGAGAAAGCCATGCTATGCTGGACTTTCCCTGTGAAGAATGTGGTCAGTAGATATAGGGGTGTATTTTGCTGGTCCGAATGTTCCGAGGAGTAGTAGGGAAAGTATAACCTTCCGCATTCATGGTGAAGTGTAAGAATGAGTTGCGGGTGCTGTCCACACCCAATGATACCCCAGTTACCGTAGAAAGGCAGTTGTAGTGTCAGCTGAGGTCGTCTGGAAGTCTGATCTCTAGAGCACATGTACTGATAGATATTTAAAAGCTCTCACCTTCCGGTTCAAATGAACAGATACATTGACTCCGTTTGGCCATTATTTAGCACAATAGTCAATGCAAAGATTTGGAGTTATGGACCTCTGTTGTGTAAACCCGTTCCGGCAAGTAACTTTTGTAAAGGTTGATAACGATTTGCGTATCACTACCAAAGGGTCATTTTGAAAACAAAATCCAGACTATAGTCTATACTGAAATGTACCACCTCCAGTAACGTGATTTAGTCTTTTGTTTATATCCAGTTCAGACGTGCATAATCCCATTTTAATGAGATGGTCTTTCAATGTTTCAGAACCATTTGAGAAGCGCCAATAATGAGTTGGTCTCTAGAGTTGTAGCTCCAGTGGTCATTTAATGAGTTGGTCTCTCATGTTTCTGCTCCAGTTGTGACGCACCACTTCATATAATGAGTTGATCTCTAATGTTTCAGCTCCAGTTGTGATGCGCAACTTCTTTTTAGTTAGTCTCTTAATGTTTCACGTCCAGTTGTGAGCACCATTTCATATAATGAGTTGGTCTCCAATGTTTCAGGTCCAGTTGTGAGCACCACTTCATATAATGAGTTGATCTCTGATGTTTCAGCTGCAGTTGTGATGCGCCACTTCATTTTAGTTGGTCTCTTATGTTTCAGGTCCAGTTGTGAGCACCACTTCATCTAATGAGTTGGTCTCCAATGTTTCAGCTCCTGTTGTAAGCACTACTTCATATTAGTTGGTCTCTAATGTTTCAGCTCCAGCTGTGACGCGCCAGTTCATATAATGAGTTGGTCTCTAATGTTTCAGCTCCAGTTGAGACATCTGTTATTAGTATGAGCTGGGTCTTATGATTTATTTCCAGATGAGACGCATCACTTAGACGAAGCACATTATTTTTCAAGCCAGAATCATTTGTTCAATATTATGGTTTATTCTCGGTGCTACGTTAACTGTATATAGTTTCTATAGCCACGGTTACTTTGACTGTGTGTAGGCATGTCCTTCTACAATTGTAGATTATACCTAGACGACCAAGGTGCCTGGACATGGGTTACACATTGCAACTGTCCGTGGTCATGTGGGCTCCATTCTGAGAAAGCCATGCTATGCTGGACTTTCCCTGTGAAGAATGTGGTCAGTAGATATAGGGGTGTATTTTGCTGGTCCGAATGTTCCGAGGAGTAGTAGGGAAAGTATAACCTTCCGCATTCATGGTGAAGTGTAAGAATGAGTTGCGGGTGCTGTCCACACCCAATGATACCCCAGTTACCGTAGAAAGGCAGTTGTAGTGTCAGCTGAGGTCGTCTGGAAGTCTGATCTCTAGAGCACATGTACTGATAGATATTTAAAAGCTCTCACCTTCCGGTTCAAATGAACAGATACATTGACTCCGTTTGGCCATTATTTAGCACAATAGTCAATGCAAAGATTTGGAGTTATGGACCTCTGTTGTGTAAACCCGTTCCGGCAAGTAACTTTTGTAAAGGTTGATAACGATTTGCGTATCACTACCAAAGGGTCATTTTGAAAACAAAATCCAGACTATAGTCTATACTGAAATGTACCACCTCCAGTAACGTGATTTAGTCTTTTGTTTATATCCAGTTCAGACGTGCAAAATCCCATTTTAATGAGATGGTCTTTCAATGTTTCAGAACCATTTGAGAAGCGCCAATAATGAGTTGGTCTCTAGAGTTGTAGCTCCAGTGGTCATTTAATGAGTTGGTCTCTCATGTTTCTGCTCCAGTTGTGACGCACCACTTCATATAATGAGTTGATCTCTAATGTTTCAGCTCCAGTTGTGATGCGCAACTTCTTTTTAGTTAGTCTCTTAATGTTTCACGTCCAGTTGTGAGCACCATTTCATATAATGAGTTGGTCTCCAATGTTTCAGGTCCAGTTGTGAGCACCACTTCATATAATGAGTTGATCTCTGATGTTTCAGCTGCAGTTGTGATGCGCCACTTCATTTTAGTTGGTCTCTTATGTTTCAGGTCCAGTTGTGAGCACCACTTCATCTAATGAGTTGGTCTCCAATGTTTCAGCTCCTGTTGTAAGCACTACTTCATATTAGTTGGTCTCTAATGTTTCAGCTCCAGCTGTGACGCGCCAGTTCATATAATGAGTTGGTCTCTAATGTTTCAGCTCCAGTTGAGACATCTGTTATTAGTATGAGCTGGGTCTTATGATTTATTTCCAGATGAGACGCATCACTTAGACGAAGCACATTATTTTTCAAGCCAGAATCATTTGTTCAATATTATGGTTTATTCTCGGTGCTACGTTAACTGTATATAGTTTCTATAGTCACGGTTACTTTGACTGTGTGTAGGCATGTCCTTCTACAATTGTAGATTATACCTAGACGACCAAGGTGCCTGGACATGGGTTACACATTGCAACTGTCCGTGGTCATGTGGGCTCCATTCTGAGAAAGCCATGCTATGCTGGACTTTCCCTGTGAAGAATGTGGTCAGTAGATATAGGGGTGTATTTTGCTGGTCCGAATGTTCCGAGTAGTAGGGAAAGTATAACCTTCCGCATTCATGGTGAAGTGTAAGAATGAGTTGCGGGTGCTGTCCACACCCAATGATACCCCAGTTACCGTAGAAAGGCAGTTGTAGTGTCAGCTGAGGTCGTCTGGAAGTCTGGTCTCTAGAGCACATGTACTGATAGATATTTAAAAGCTCTCACCTTCCGGTTCAAATGAACAGATACATTGACTCCGTTTGGCCATTATTTAGCACAATAGTCAATGCAAAGATTTGGAGTTATGGACCTCTGTTGTGTAAACCCGTTCCGGCAAGTAACTTTTGTAAAGGTTGATAACGATTTGCGTATCACTACCAAAGGGTCATTTTGAAAACAAAATCCAGACTATAGTCTATACTGAAATGTACCACCTCCAGTAACGTGATTTAGTCTTTTGTTTATATCCAGTTCAGACGTGCAAAATCCCATTTTAATGAGATGGTCTTTCAATGTTTCAGAACCATTTGAGAAGCGCCAATAATGAGTTGGTCTCTAGAGTTGTAGCTCCAGTGGTCATTTAATGAGTTGGTCTCTCATCTTTCTGCTCCAGTTGTGACGCACCACTTCATATAATGAGCTGGTCTCTAATGTTTCAGCTCCAGTTGTGATGCGCAACTTCTTTTTAGTTAGTCTCTGAATGTTTCACGTCCAGTTGTGAGCACCACTTCATATAATGAGTTGGTCTCCAATGTTTCAGGTCCAGTTGTGAGCACCACTTCATATAATGAGTTGATCTCTGATGTTTCAGCTGCAGTTGTGATGCGACACTTCATTTTAGTTGGTATCTTATGTTTCAGGTCCAGTTGTGAGCACCACTTCATCTAATGAGTTGGTCTCCAATGTTTCAGCTCCTGTTGTAAGCACTACTTCATATTAGTTGGTCTCTAATGTTTCAGCTCCAGCTGTGACGCGCCAGTTCATATAATGAGTTAGTCTTCTAATATTTCAGCTCCAGTTGAGACATCTGTTATTAGTATGAGCTGGGTCTTATGATTTATTTCCAGATGAGACGCATCACTTAGACGAAGCACATTATTTTTCAAGCCAGAATCATTTGTTCAATATTATGGTTTATTCTCGGTGCTACTTTAACTGTATATAGTTTCTATAGTCACGGTGACTTTGACTGAGTGTAGGCATGTCCTTCTACAATTGTAGATTATACCTAGACGACCAAGGTGCCTGGACATGGGTTACACATTGCAACTGTCCGTGGTCATGTGGGCTCCATTCTGAGAAAGCCATGCTATGCTGGACTTTCCCTGTGAAGAATGTGGTCAGTAGATATAGGGGTGTATTTTGCTGGTCCGAATGTTCCGAGTAGTAGGGAAAGTATAACCTTCCGCATTCATGGTGAAGTGTAAGAATGAGTTGCGAGTCTGTCCACACCCAATGATACCCCAGTTACCGTAGAAAGGCAGTTGTAGTGTCAGCTGAGGTCGTCTGGAAGTCTGGTCTCTAGAGCACATGTACTGATAGATATTTAAAAGCTCTCACCTTCCGGTTCAAATGAACAGATACATTGACTCCGTTTGGCCATTATTTAGCACAATAGTCAATGCAAAGATTTGGAGTTATGGACCTCTGTTGTGTAAACCCGTTCCGGCAAGTAACTTTTGTAAAGGTTGATAACGATTTGCGTATCACTACCAAAGGGTCATTTTGAAAACAAAATCCAGACTATAGTCTATACTGAAATGTACCACCTCCAGTAACGTGATTTAGTCTTTTGTTTATATCCAGTTCAGACGTGCAAAATCCCATTTTAATGAGATGGTCTTTCAATGTTTCAGAACCATTTGAGAAGCGCCAATAATGAGTTGGTCTCTAGAGTTGTAGCTCCAGTGGTCATTTAATGAGTTGGTCTCTCATCTTTCTGCTCCAGTTGTGACGCACCACTTCATATAATGAGCTGGTCTCTAATGTTTCAGCTCCAGTTGTGATGCGCAACTTCTTTTTAGTTAGTCTCTGAATGTTTCACGTCCAGTTGTGAGCACCACTTCATATAATGAGTTGGTCTCCAATGTTTCAGGTCCAGTTGTGAGCACCACTTCATATAATGAGTTGATCTCTGATGTTTCAGCTGCAGTTGTGATGCGACACTTCATTTTAGTTGGTATCTTATGTTTCAGGTCCAGTTGTGAGCACCACTTCATCTAATGAGTTGGTCTCCAATGTTTCAGCTCCTGTTGTAAGCACTACTTCATATTAGTTGGTCTCTAATGTTTCAGCTCCAGCTGTGACGCGCCAGTTCATATAATGAGTTAGTCTTCTAATATTTCAGCTCCAGTTGAGACATCTGTTATTAGTATGAGCTGGGTCTTATGATTTATTTCCAGATGAGACGCATCACTTAGACGAAGCACATTATTTTTCAAGCCAGAATCATTTGTTCAATATTATGGTTTATTCTCGGTGCTACTTTAACTGTATATAGTTTCTATAGTCACGGTGACTTTGACTGAGTGTAGGCATGTCCTTCTACAATTGTAGATTATACCTAGACGACCAAGGTGCCTGGACATGGGTTACACATTGCAACTGTCCGTGGTCATGTGGGCTCCATTCTGAGAAAGCCATGCTATGCTGGACTTTCCCTGTGAAGAATGTGGTCAGTAGATATAGGGGTGTATTTTGCTGGTCCGAATGTTCCGAGTAGTAGGGAAAGTATAACCTTCCGCATTCATGGTGAAGTGTAAGAATGAGTTGCGGGTGCTGTCCACACCCAATGATACCCCAGTTACCGTAGAAAGGCAGTTGTAGTGTCAGCTGAGGTCGTCTGGAAGTCTGATCTCTAGAGCACATGTACTGATAGATATTTAAAAGCTCTCACCTTCCGGTTCAAATGAACAGATACATTGACTCCGTTTGGCCATTATTTAGCACAATAGTCAATGCAAAGATTTGGAGTTATGGACCTCTGTTGTGTAAACCCGTTCCGGCAAGTAACTTTTGTAAAGGTTGATAACGATTTGCGTATCACTACCAAAGGGTCATTTTGAAAACAAAATCCAGACTATAGTCTATACTGAAATGTACCACCTCCAGTAACGTGATTTAGTCTTTTGTTTATATCCAGTTCAGACGTGCAAAATCCCATTTTAATGAGATGGTCTTTCAATGTTTCAGAACCATTTGAGAAGCGCCAATAATGAGTTGGTCTCTAGAGTTGTAGCTCCAGTGGTCATTTAATGAGTTGGTCTCTCATGTTTCTGCTCCAGTTGTGACGCACCACTTCATATAATGAGCTGGTCTCTAATGTTTCAGCTCCAGTTGTGATGCGCAACTTCTTTTTAGTTAGTCTCTTAATGTTTCACGTCCAGTTGTGAGCACCACTTCATATAATGAGTTGGTCTCCAATGTTTCAGGTCCAGTTGTGAGCACCACTTCATATAATGAGTTGATCTCTGATGTTTCAGCTGCAGTTGTGATGCGACACTTCATTTTAGTTGGTATCTTATGTTTCAGGTCCAGTTGTGAGCACCACTTCATCTAATGAGTTGGTCTCCAATGTTTCAGCTCCTGTTGTAAGCACTACTTCATATTAGTTGGTCTCTAATGTTTCAGCTCCAGCTGTGACGCGCCAGTTCATATAATGAGTTGGTCTCCAATGTTTCAGCTCCTGTTGTAAGCACTACTTCATATTAGTTGGTCTCTAATGTTTCAGCTCCAGCTGTGACGCGCCAGTTCATATAATGAGTTGGTCTCTAATGTTTCAGCTCCAGTTGAGACATCTGTTATTAGTATGAGCTGGGTCTTATGATTTATTTCCAGATGAGAGCATATAATGAGTTGATCTCTGATGTTTCAGCTACAGTTGTGATGCGCCACTTCATTTTAGTTGGTCTCTTATGTTTCAGGTCCAGTTGTGAGCACCACTTCATCTAATGAGTTGGTCTCCAATGTTTCAGCTCCTGTTGTAAGCACTACTTCATATTAGTTGGTCTCTAATGTTTCAGCTCCAGCTGTGACGCGCCAGTTCATATAATGAGTTAGTCTTCTTATATTTCAGCTCCAGTTGAGACATCTGTTATTAGTATGAGCTGGGTCTTATGATTTATTTCCAGATGAGACGCATCACTTAGACGAAGCACATTATTTTTCAAGCCAGAATCATTTGTTCAATATTATGGTTTATTCTCGGTGCTACTTTAACTGTATATAGTTTCTATAGTCACGGTGACTTTGACTGAGTGTAGGCATGTCCTTCTACAATTGTAGATTATACCTAGACGACCAAGGTGCCTGGACATGGGTTACACATTGCAACTGTCCGTGGTCATGTGGGCTCCATTCTGAGAAAGCCATGCTATGCTGGACTTTCCCTGTGAAGAATGTGGTCAGTAGATATAGGGGTGTATTTTGCTGGTCCGAATGTTCCGAGTAGTAGGGAAAGTATAACCTTCCGCATTCATGGTGAAGTGTAAGAATGAGTTGCGAGTCTGTCCACACCCAATGATACCCCAGTTACCGTAGAAAGGCAGTTGTAGTGTCAGCTGAGGTCGTCTGGAAGTCTGATCTCTAGAGCACATGTACTGATAGATATTTAAAAGCTCTCACCTTCCGGTTCAAATGAACAGATACATTGACTCCGTTTGGCCATTTTTTAGCACAATAGTCAATGCAAAGATTTGGAGTTATGGACCTCTGTTGTGTAAACCCGTTCCGGCAAGTAACTTTTGTAAAGGTTGATAACGATTTGCGTATCAATACCAAAGGGTCATTTTGAAAACAAAATCCAGACTATAGTCTATACTGAAATGTACCAACTCCAGTAACGTGATTTAGTCTTTTGTTTATATCCAGTTCAGACGTGCAAAATCCCATTTTAATGAGATGGTCTTTCAATGTTTCAGAACCATTTGAGAAGCGCCAATAATGAGTTGGTCTCTAGAGTTGTAGCTCCAGTGGTCATTTAATGAGTTGGT
Source organism: Haliotis rufescens (assembly GCF_023055435.1). Lineage (NCBI taxonomy): Eukaryota > Metazoa > Mollusca > Gastropoda > Lepetellida > Haliotidae > Haliotis > Haliotis rufescens. Next base: position 1,111,932 of record NW_025964380.1, read on the forward strand.
CTCTCATCTTTCTGCTCCAGTTGTGACGCACCACTTCATATAATGAGTTGATCTCTAATGTTTCAGCTCCTGTTGTAAGCACTACTTCATATTAGTTGGTCTCTCATGTTTCTGCTCCAGTTGTGACGCACCACTTCATATAATGAGCTGGTCTCTAATGTTTCAGCTCCAGTTGTGAATCGCAACTTCTTTTTAGTTAGTCTCTTAATGTTTCAAGTCCAGTTGTGAGCACCACTTCATATAATGAGTTGGTCTCCAATGTTTCAGCTCCAGTTGTGACGCACCACTTCATATAATGAGCTGGTCTCTAATGTTTCAGCTCCAGTTGTGATGCGCAACTTCTTTTTAGTTAGTCTCTTAATTTTTCACGTCCAGTTGTGAGCACCACTTCATATAATGAGTTGGTCTCCAATGTTTCAGCTCCAGTTGTGAGCACCACTTCATATAATGAGTTGATCTCTGATGTTTCAGCTGCAGTTGTGATGCGCCACTTCATTTTAGTTGGTCTCTTATGTTTCAGGTCCAGTTGTGAGCACCACTTCATCTAATGAGTTGGTCTCCAATGTTTCAGCTCCTGTTGTAAGCACTACTTCATATTAGTTGGTCTCTAATGTTTCAGCTCCAGCTGTGACGCGCCAGTTCATATAATGAGTTAGTCTTCTAATATTTCAGCTCCAGTTGAGACATCTGTTATTAGTATGAGCTGGGTCTTATGATTTATTTCCAGATGAGACGCATCACTTAGACGAAGCACATTATTTTTCAAGCCAGAATCATTTGTTCAATATTATGGTTTATTCTCGGTGCTACGTTAACTGTATATAGTTTCTATAGTCACGGTGACTTTGACTGAGTGTAGGCATGTCCTTCTACAATTGTAGATTATACCTAGACGACCAAGATGCCTGGACATGGGTTACACATTGCAACTGTCCGTGGTCATGTGGGCTCCATTCTGAGAAAGCCATGCTATGCTGGACTTTCCCTGTGAAGAATGTGGTCAGTAGATATAGGGGTGTATTTTGCTGGTCCGAATGTTCCGAGTAGTAGGGAAAGTATAACCTTCCGCATTCATGGTGAAGTGTAAGAATGAGTTGCCGGTGCTGTCCACACCCAATGATACCCCAGTTACCGTAGAAAGGCAGTTGTAGTGTCAGCTGAGGTCGTCTGGAAGTCTGATCTCTAGAGCACATGTACTGATAGATATTTAAAAGCTCTCACCGTCCGGTTCAAATGAACAGATACACTGACTCCGTTTGGCCATTATTTAGCACAATAGTCAATGCAAAGATTTGGAGTTATGGACCTCTGTTGTGTAAACCCGTTCCGGCAAGTAACTTTTGTAAAGGTTGATAACGATTTGCGTATCACTACCAAAGGGTCATTTTGAAAACAAAATCCAGACTATAGTCTATACTGAAATGTACAACCTCCAGTAACGTGATTTAGTCTTTTGTTTATATCCAGTTCAGACGTGCAAAATCCCATTTTAATGAGATGGTCTTTCAATGTTTCAGAACCATTTGAGAAGCGCCAATAATGAGTTGGTCTCTAGAGTTGTAGCTCCAGTGGTCATTTAATGAGTTGGTCTCTCATGTTTCTGCTCCAGTTGTGACGCACCACTTCATATAATGAGCTGGTCTCTAATGTTTCAGCTCCAGTTGTGATGCGCAACTTCTTTTTAGTTAGTCTCTTAATGTTTCACGTCCAGTTGTGAGCACCACTTCATATAATGAGTTGGTCTCCAATGTTTCAGCTCCAGTTGTGAGCACCACTTCATATAATGAGTTGATCTCTGATGTTTCAGCTGCAGTTGTGATGCGCCACTTCATTTTAGTTGGTCTCTTATGTTTCAGGTCCAGTTGTGAGCACCACTTCATCTTATGAGTTGGTCTCCAATGTTTCAGCTCCTGTTGTAAGCACTACTTCATATTAGTTGGTCTCTAATGTTTCAGCTCCAGCTGTGACGCGCCAGTTCATATAATGAGTTAGTCTTCTAATATTTCAGCTCCAGTTGAGACATCTGTTATTAGTATGAGCTGGGTCTTATGATTTATTTCCAGATGAGACGCATCACTTAGACGAAGCACATTATTTTTCAAGCCAGAATCATTTGTTCAATATTATGGTTTATTCTCGGTGCTACTTTAACTGTATATAGTTTCTATAGTCACGGTGACTTTGACTGAGTGTAGGCATGTCCTTCTACAATTGTAGATTATACCTAGACGACCAAGGTGCCTGGACATGGGTTACACATTGCAACTGTCCGTGGTCATGTGGGCTCCATTCTGAGAAAGCCATGCTATGCTGGACTTTCCCTGTGAAGAATGTGGTCAGTAGATATAGGGGTGTATTTTGCTGGTCCGAATGTTCCGAGGAGTAGTAGGGAAAGTATAACCTTCCGCATTCATGGTGAAGTGTAAGAATGAGTTGCGGGTGCTGTCCACACCCAATGATACCCCAGTTACCGTAGAAAGGCAGTTGTAGTGTCAGCTGAGGTCGTCTGGAAGTCTGATCTCTAGAGCACATGTACTGATAGATATTTAAAAGCTCTCACCTTCCGGTTCAAATGAACAGATACATTGACTCCGTTTGGCCATTATTTAGCACAATAGTCAATGCAAAGATTTGGAGTTATGGACCTCTGTTGTGTAAACCCGTTCCGGCAAGTAACTTTTGTAAAGGTTGATAACGATTTGTGTATCAATACCAAAGGGTCATTTTGAAAACAACATCCAGACTATAGTCTATACTGAAATGTACCACCTCCAGTAACGTGATTTAGTCTTTTGTTTATATCCAGTTCAGACGTGCAAAATCCCATTTTAATGAGATGGTCTTTCAATGTTTCAGAACCATTTGAGAAGCGCCAATAATGAGTTGGTCTCTAGAGTTGTAGCTCCAGTGGTCATTTAATGAGTTGGTCGCTCATGTTTCTGCTCCAGTTGTGACGCACCACTTCATATAATGAGCTGGTCTCTAATGTTTCAGCTCCAGTTGTGATGCGCAACTTCTTTTTAGTTAGTCTCTTAATGTTTCACGTCCAGTTGTGAGCACCACTTCATATAATGAGTTGGTCTCCAATGTTTCAGCTCCAGTTGTGAGCACCACTTCATATAATGAGTTGATCTCTGATGTTTCAGCTGCAGTTGTGATGCGCCACTTCATTTTAGTTGGTCTCTTATGTTTCAGGTCCAGTTGTGAGCACCACTTCATCTAATGAGTTGGTCTCCAATGTTTCAGCTCCTGTTGTAAGCACTACTTCATATTAGTTGGTCTCTAATGTTTCAGCTCCAGCTGTGACGCGCCAGTTCATATAATGAGTTAGTCTTCTAATATTTCAGCTCCAGTTGAGACATCTGTTATTAGTATGAGCTGGGTCTTATGATTTATTTCCAGATGAGACGCATCACTTAGACGAAGCACATTATTTTTCAAGCCAGAATCATTTGTTCAATATTATGGTTTATTCTCGGTGCTACTTTAACTGTATATAGTTTCTATAGTCACGGTGACTTTGACTGAGTGTAGGCATGTCCTTCTACAATTGTAGATTATACCTAGACGACCAAGGTGCCTGGACATGGGTAACACATTGCAACTGTCCGTGGTCACGTGGGCTCCATTCTGAGAAAGCCATGCTATGCTGGACTTTCCCTGTGAAGAATGTGGTCAGTAGATATAGGGGTGTATTTTGCTGGTCCGAATGTTCCGAGTAGTAGGGAAAGTATAACCTTCCGCATTCATGGTGAAGTGTAAGAATAACTTGCGGGTGCTGTCCACACCCAATGATACCCCAGTTACCGTAGAAAGGCAGTTGTAGTGTCAGCTGAGGTCGTCTGGAAGTCTGATCTCTAGAGCACATGTACTGATAGATATTTAAAAGCTCTCACCTTCCGGTTCAAATGAACAGATACATTGACTCCGTTTGGCCATTATTTAGCACAATAGTCAATGCAAAGATTTGGAGTTATGGACCTCTGTTGTGTAAACCCGTTCCGGCAAGTAACTTTTGTAAAGGTTGATAACGATTTGCGTATCAATACCAAAGGGTCATTTTGAAAACAAAATCCAGACTATAGTCTATACTGAAATGTACAACCTCCAGTAACGTGATTTAGTCTTTTGTTTAAATCCAGTTCAGACGTGCAAAATCCCATTTTAATGAGATGGTCTTTCAATGTTTCAGAACCATTTGAGAAGCGCCAATAATGAGTTGGTCTCTAGAGCTGTAGCTCCAGTGGTCATTTAATGAGTTGGTCTCTCATGTTTCTGCTCCAGTTGTGACGCACCACTTCATATCATGAGCTGGTCTCTAATGTTTCAGCTCCAGTTGTGATGCGCAACTTCTTTTTAGTTGGTCTCTTATGTTTCAGGTCCAGTTGTGAGCACCACTTCATATAATGAGTTGTTCTCTAGTGTTTCAGTTGCAGTTGCGATGAACCACTTCATATAATGAGTTGGTCTCTAGTGGTGTAGCTCCAGTTGTCATGTAATGAGTTGGTCTCTCATGTTTCAGGTCCATTTGCGAGCACCACTTCATATAATGAGTTCGTCTCTAATGTTTCAGCTCCAGTTGTGATGCGCCACTTCATATAATGAATTGGTTTCCAATGTTTCAGCTCCAGTTGTGACGCACCACTTCATATAATGAGTTGATCTCTAATGTTTCAGCTCCAGTTGTGATGCGCCACTTCATTTTAGTTGGTCTCTTATGTTTCAGGTCCAGTTGTGAGCACCACTTAATATAATGAGTTGGTCTCTAGTGTTTCAGCTGCGGTTGTGATGTGCCACTTCATATAAGTTGGTCTCTTATGTTTCAGGTCCAGTTGTGGTGCGCAACTTCATATAATGAGTTGGTCTCTAGTGTTTCAGCTGCGGTTGTGATGCGCCACTTCATTTTAGTTAGTCTCTTAATTTTTCAGCTCCAGTTGTGAGCACCACTTAATGAAATGAGTTGGTCTCCAATGTTTCAGCTCCAGTTGTGACGCACCACTTCATGTAATGATTTCGTCTCTAGTGTTTCAGTTGCAGTTGCGATGAACCACTTCATATAATGAGTTGGTCTCTAATGTTTCAGCTCCAGTTGTGACGCGCCAGTTCATATAATGAGTTGGTCTCTAATGTTTCAGCTCCAGTTGTGACGCACCACTTCATATAATGAGTTGTTCTCTCATGTTTAGCTCCAGTTGTAACGCGCCACATCAAATGATGAGTCCGTCTCTTGTGTTGTCGCTCCAACTTTGATGTGCCACTTCATGTATTGAGTTGTTCTCGTATGTTTCATATCCAGCGGCGATGCACCAGTTGCGTCTTTGTGTTGACATGGGTGCAGGCTAAAACGGCACCTCAGCAAAACGTCACCGATTTCTCTGGGGAAAACGGCACCGCATTTGGCGAAAACGGCTATTATGAGACGATTTTTTTAGTAATATATAGGGTTTTATTAACATGGTATTTGATTAGTGATGTATTTACATTGTATTTCCTCTTTTCCGAGATAAGTAAATATTGGGTTTTCTTGGGTCTTCTTCAGTGCGGCAAATTTCTCTCTAGCGGGCCACAGAGAGTCCTGTTCCACATACGCGATGGGTCCACTGGTCACAGTTATCACATGATACAGCATGTTGATTTTTTCTGACATTCTTCTCGCATGCAACACATCGAAAGGCCGTTGTGAATAATTGTGGCCTCTTAAATACAGTTTCAGCTCAAATTGAGTAAAGGTACTATAAAATTTAAAGCGTATAGTGTTTTCACAATAAGTAAACTGCGCCTCCCAATCAGAGTCGGCGAGTAAACTGGAGTAGGGGGCTAATTTTTTATTTGTTTTATTTCACAATTATTTGTGTTTGTAAGAGACGATGTGAGTTTAATTTATATTATTTTTCTTCAAAGCATGTTATGTTTTCACAATAAGTTGAGTTGCGTATAAGCTAAGTTGGAGTAGAGGATAATATCTAATGTAAACTTGTTTTAACATCTCACAATTTTTGGCGTTTGCAAGTTGCAATGTAAGTTTAATATCATTTATTTGACCAAGGTAAAAAAAAAAAATAAGGTGCCGTTTTCGCTTGAGTCGAGGTGCCGTTTTCGCCAATCGGTGCCGTTTTCGCCCGGTGACGTTTTGCTGAGGTGCCATTTTCGCTATAACCCGTTGACATCCAGGCTAAATGGATTGGGTGGTCAGGCTTGCTGACTTGGTTGATGAATCTCATCGAATCCCAATTGCGTGGATCGATGCTCATGACATCAATCACCGGATTGTCTGTCCAGACTCGATTATTTACAGACCGCCGTCATATAGCTGGAATGCTGCTGAGTGCAGCGTTAAACAACAAACAAACAAAACCCATATGGGCGAAAATAGGCAGTGTGATATCTTTTTTATATTTGCACAGTGTGCAATTACTGATTATTGAAATGGTTAGTTAAATAAAGATAAATTTTCATTGGACAACGGGACTACTGGTCTCTCATTCCATTCATTCACAAATTCACGCCATTTATTCAAATATTTTACGTGCTACAATCTCACTGATTCGAGAATTTTAAGACAAGAAACAGTTTCATATCAACAACATGACTTCACATTATTTAAAAAAAATTATTTTACATGATTTTCATTTTACAGTAAAACCCCAAACTACGTCTGCGTCGTTTGTAAACAAAAAGCGATGACCATTTGACACCTGTCAAAGTAAATGACCTTGTTAAAGCGGGCGGAGATCTGACTGACATGAAGAGTTATTCGTATAATTCAACCTCTGAACACATTTAATTTCTATGTTGTCAAAACTGCATATGGCCAGATAAAAGTTCCAAGTTTTAGATTGCGAGTGTTGCCAGAAACTGTTTCTCGTGCGCCGAGATCAACACCACCAAGTCCGGGTTCGCTTTTGTGTTAGAGGACTTGCTGTTTGACGAATTTTTCGACCACCCGAATCCAAAAACCGGACTTAGTACAGACAGGTTTGCCTTTTGTGAACGACGATGACATCGATAAGAATCTTAACTGCAACTGAAAATGAAAACACAATGGAAAAGCCTAAAGTTGACAAGTTGACATGAACTCAGTTCATAAAATTTATTCAGGAAAGAAAAACACGAAAATTAAGACTACTCACACTTTCATAAATAGGATCAGAATGTAAACAAACTCATTTCGCAACCGCTTTTAGACATTCCGAAAGACAATATGAAGATCTATTATTTCGTAGAATTGTGTAACGTTGTGTGAAGAAATAGGATGACTGACGTCAGTCAAGGCACCATGAGGGTAAATTACACAGACGGTTCTGAATTCGAACTGTCCACTATGAAGGTAACAGGTGACAGGTAAGCGTTACCTTAGCGACATGATTACCAACATCTGCTCCCGAAATCGATGCACTTTGCTGAACTCGGAGAGGTTTTGAAATAAAAATAAAAATAATTTAAAAAACAAGGAAAAAGAAACTTACCCCAACAAGCTGATCCTGTTTCCGATATTGAACTAAATAAACTTCGTAAAAGCGGACAGCTTAACACCTAGTCTCCAGATACCGTGTTAGTCTATCAACAGCTATTCGACCATTATGAATCACATCAAAGTTTATCATCCAAAACTGACTCCCACAGGAGATATGCGTGGTGGAGATATAGAGAATACTACACTCATTCTCGTGAAATACCATTTTAACGAAACGAGTGGACATTCTATGGTATCTGACCGAGCGAAAGCTAACGAGAAAATTAGTGTGGCATTTTATTTATTTTGGTTTGGTTTGTTGTTTTACGCCGCACTCAGCAATATTCCATCTATATGACGGCGGTCTGTAAATAATCGAGTCTGGACCAGACAATCCAGTGATTGACATCATAAACATCGATCCACGCAATTGGGACACGATGACATGCTTCAACCAAGTCAACGAGCCTGACCACCCGATCCCGTTAGTCGCCTTTTACGACAAGCATGGGTTGCTGAAGACCTATTCTACCCCGGATCTTCACGGATCATTTTATTTATTACCCACGTTAAATATATGTAAGTATAAATACATAACAACTTTCGTTCGGTGACAGACCAAACTGAAACCGGTTGCAAAATCTGCTCATAATGTCAATCATTGGTTTGTCTAGTCGATACTCGATTATTTACAGACCGCGGTCATATCAGGAAGATAGCTGGAATATTGCTGAGTGCGGCGTTAAACAACAAACAAACAAAAAAACAATTAAAAACGAACTACCCAAAGGTCAAACTACTGATCATATGAATCATATAATGTTTATATAATGATATCTGATGATGATTGATGACAAGCAATAATTGAATACACTTATGAAATTTAATTCCCATGAGTTGAATTCGTTTGAAATTGATGCATGTATATGACAATTAGACTTAGAGCGTCTTTAATGACAGGATATTGACAGTAGCGGGTGACCTCGCCTAGATGAACACTACCAAGCTGACTGTCGTTCGTTTCCCGATGAACGTCAAAATGTCACGTGATTACGTTGTCAATCGAGCGGAGACATACAGAGCTATTTCAGGGGGATTCCGCAATGTCTTAAAAAAAACCCATTAAAAATCATTTTGAAAAACTGAGAGCGACATCGATTCAGGCTAAGAATGATGCAGGCTTTGAAGCCGAATGCTCGACTTAGCTGAGGAAAGTATAGAAAAAATAAGTTGTGATTTTTTATCCAAACTTTTTATTTTCATAAAGTAGAAATTTCAACATTACTATAACCAAACATTCAGCACTCAGGGACAAAAAGTGTCGTGACCCAAGTTATACGAAGTGACCTACCCTGATATTACAGTGTAATTTACATAACAAAACCTGGTTAAACATTACAGATTCTACCGCAAGATCCTTTGATGGACAATGCGGCATATTTTAAATACTAAAAGGAAACTAGATATTTCACACACAGTAACTTTTAAAGATGTCTACTTTATACTTATAGTTTTTCTCCTTTATTTGCATATGCAAGAAATTAAAACAGGACAACATATAAGCCTCATTGCGGATCCCGTGACGGCAAGTCTTTATACATCAAACTATTTTGATAAATGTCACTGGGAAGTCATATAACGTAGCCATATGTAAATATACTTGGTTCAACATTTAGACAGTCGTTCAAACAGTAGCACAGTACATATGACCGTGACGTAAATTTCAAATCTAAACAAGTTTGCCATGTTGTCTGCAATAAACAGTCTAATTTAAAGTAGCAGCATATATAAAACACCTTCAAACGATTACTGTTGCATTGGTTCAGTTAACTTGAACTTATTGACACTAATCTATTCCATACGGAATGTGTAATTTACGTCACTCTGAAAACTGTTAGTATGCATTTGAAATTACTTCCGAAAACAATTGTATTTGAGCGTATTCTGACCAAGTGATTAATTTTACAAATACAATTCACAATTAATCTCGATTAAATTTTAAAATACGCTCCTGGCGGTGGGTTGTTTGACACATTCCCAACAATAAATGATCTGTCATTGAATTTGACTAAAAATGATAAAAACTTGATATTTTATTTTACCTGGCGGGTTATTTAAACTGATGACACTTCTAAGCATAAAATAAAAGAAAGATTTGTCAGATTCTTTAAAGTTAAATAGCAGTAAATGAAGATCCCATCACGAGAAATTTACGTCACAGAGTTCGTAATTTACGTTAAACTGAACAAGATGGACAAGCCAAACCTCTAGATGTTTTCTGATGACCTCATAAGGCGTGATGCAATACCTATCAAACGTAAATTACCAAACGTAAATTACATCTGAACTTCAATGGTTCAATATCCAGATATAAAAGCTGCGTTTTGGCGCTGTTTGTGGATATAGAAGCTCTGTTCATGACCAGGTTGAAACTAATTCAAATTCACATTGCCTTTCACTAGCTGTCACGTATAATTACATCCTTAAAAAATCGCTTTGAAAATTCCTCATTAACGAACAAGTTCTTACCAACTATAGCTTTTGTTGTATTTTACAAGGTATATACTTTTTGTATGTTTCTTCCAGCTTTGAATAAACCTGTTTGGTTGCACAATATAATATAAACAATTGAGCAAAAAGCATCATGAAAGTTAGCATAACGTAAATTTCACATCTGCCGACAAAATATTTAAGTATTTTTGACAGTTCAATTCTGGCTCACATGCAGGATTTTTGGCATTAAAAAAAGAGGACTATACTGAAGTTTTCAGAATGATAGTTAATATTGCTGACATTGTCACATATATCTTAGTTTAACAGTTTCTTGATGGAAATGTTATTCACCGACAATTGAAAAATGGCACCCCCAAGCTAGGAAATTACATCCGTGAATTATTCGCATATGCATTATGTGTTATTTTGTTTCGAATAAGGTTTCTGATATACTTAACTAAATAATGCGCAGCAATTCATCTTAAAATACACTACAATTTAGGCATAAATCGGTGTCACATCTGAGCGACTGTATTTGTACCATTTAACTGAGAAAAACTGAACAAAAGAAATCACTGACCTCCACACTGTGGTGTATTCTTCGGGAAATCCAACCGCGCTGCCTCTTGCGGTAACCCCCGTCATCAGCAGCCGTAGTATGACTCAAACACACACCCAAAGTTCACAGAACGTTATTATCAATCAATTTTCAGCATCAGTCGGGTCTGGACTTCTTTCCAACGCAAACTTTACTGGATGCAACGTTTATTTCAAGCGAATGACATTGCCGTAGCCGCCATTTTCTGCCATTTGTAAAACCAAGGGATTTCACTCCAAATGGACGGATGCCGTCACGAATCTCCGCGTTGATATAGTTCGCTTTAAATAATCAAAGTTTGATGTTGATGGATTGTTTTGTTATGATTGATGGATCTGTCAATATAAGGATTGAAGTTGTATTTGTTGACGTTCATCAGCTGATGAAGACAGTGCCTCACGTGAGCAAATTTATCATGAAGCGCTTCGTTGGATTACAAAAACAGCACAGTTAGCGGGGTCTTCATGAAAGTGCTGTCCCATTAGCCCGTTTCCATACAAGGATCGTACAACATCCGCTTCAGATCAGTTTTAGAACCAGCAGGTATAAACTATCACGGAACACGACAGCAACTCACCAAGCGTCAATATGCGTGACACAAATTAACGAAGAAGCGCAATTCAGACAACGGACCCTTCCAACCATCACCGCGAATCTTACAATTAGTTATCCACGTATTGTTGTCTTCTCAGTTGCGATTTTGGAAAACGAAATAATTTTAGAGTAATTATGCTAAGCGTTGTATTTTGAACAGCACGGCACCGAACAGAACAACTGGCTGCGCATCTGAGAAGATAGAATCACATACCTGTACCTACACCATGTGAAACGGGTCTAATAAAGTCTTATGACGTCATTCCTTTATCAATTGGCACCAGTGACGTCATATTGGAAGGGGCAGAAGCCATGGTTTGTTTATTTTTGAAATAGAACTCTCGGTAAATGAGAAAAATATGAACCGATTTAATGAATAAAATTAATTAGATACTTGTGATATTTTTATTGTTTTGCCTCTGAAACTACTAAGTAAATACTTTTCATGATGAAAAAGAACAAGAAAAATATGTTTATTTTCGTGTGAATGTGCCCATTAAACGTAGAATGTTTGTCATTTTAATTGAGGTGAGGTGAGGTGAAATGGGATTTAACGTCGCGTCCAAGATTATTGCACTTATATAGCGACGTGCATGCACATGTGTTTGTGTGGCTGCTTGTACTAGTCCGGACTGATGCCGATTTATAGTGCTAGGACACTGAGATACCAAGCCGTAGTTTATCATGAATACCCCACTTAGACACAGTATACTGACTCCGAGCAGACCAGTCCTGTTTTAGCCCCTTAATGCCGAGTGCCCGACTGGCGGACGCTCTACCACTGTACCACGGAGGAGGTTTATTTTAATTGTGGCTAACATTGCGTACAATCGCCAAATACTGAAGGGATGGTGTAAATCTTGCTTGGGTCCATGCAGGTATCAAAGGCAGTAAGTCCCTTTGGTGATCTACCTTTAGTTGCTGGCGATCTATAGCCTTTTTTATATTGTAATGTTACATATAGTGATACCTTTTTATGGTGGTATGCTAGTTTTAAATATTAATCTGTGATATTCTAGTTTTTTGACTGTCCATCGTCGACAGGTTTGACGTTAAATATTGCCTCACCCACTCGAACAGCTCCGCATTAAACTTTCACAGCAATACATCACTAAATTGCACTCGAATATATCAATCCAAACCTGGTTCCACAACTTGGAATCGGAATTCAACCACACATCACTGCAGCTAAAATAGATCTAAATATTATATCACCTTACCGTCTTCTGTCTTCTCCTCCCTGGCAGATGGTGAAGCCAGAAGTAGACCTCACTTTAACCCAGCTAAAAAAATACGAAACAAATTCTTTGGTTTATCAACAAGCATACAACCAATTGCAAACAAAATATAATTGTCACGGATCCATTTTTACAGACGGGTCCAAGGATGCTGGTCAAGTTACAAGTGCCACCATCATTGGATCCAGAACTGTCTCCAAGATAATAGTTCAATCTTTGCGGCTGAGGTTTGGGTTTGTGTTTGGGTTGTTGTTTAACGCCGCACTCAGCAATATTCCAGCTATAAGAGGGCGGTCTGTAAATAATCGAGTCTGGACCAGACAATCCAGTGATTGATATCATGAGCATCGATCCACGCAATTGGGATCGTTGACATGCATCAACCAAGTCAGCGAGCCTGACCACCCGATCCCGTTAGTCGGCTTTTACGACAAGCATAGTCACCTTTTACGGCAAGCATGGGTTGCTGAAGACCTATTCTACCCCGGAATCTTCACGGGTCCTTTACGGCTGAGGCCAGCTTTGGTCTATATTAAACATAAAAAACAATCTAAAAACTTCATCATCTTCTCTGATTCATTGTCATGCCCTTAAGGCACTTAAAAGTGACTCCTCAAATCATCCCATAATCCTAGACATTCTAGAACTTTTCAATGATCTTTCTACTGGCCAATGTGACATCGTCTTTTGCTGGTTACCAAGTCATGTAGGCATAACTCAAAAGCCGATGTTGCAGCTTAAGCAGCTCTTGACAAACCGTTATCTCCACAACTTTTCCTGTACAGAGATTTCAAACCAACCATCAAGAGTGACATGTATACTCGGGATGTCACGCAAAATTGGTGACTCGACCAAGTAGGAATCAATCAACTTCACGAGTTCGAACCAACAATCGGTCATGCCTACTTGGGTTGTCAGTGAAGACATCACGAGGTCGTTTTAGGACAATATGACGATGAAAGGTTCACCGTCAAGCATATATTGCTTGACTGTGTGGACTTTGCACTTGCAAGGGATTCACGTTATCAAAGCGTAAATCTGAAAGATCTCTTTTCCCATGTCAGTAGGCATCTCATCTAAGTAACTTAAAATAAATTGGTCTGTATAATACATTTTAAATATGCATGTGAATAATTAATGCTTGTTTTTAAATTTGGTGTGATGCTATTACCAACTGACATTATTGAAGGCTCTGTCCAGGAGGTTGAAGTACGGTAAAATTATTGTCCCCCTGCCACTTGTGACACGTAATCCTATCTTAATCGATGTAACTGTCATCAACCAGTGTTTTAAGCCAACTCATTCCTGAGTATTTTTCAATTTTGGCTAGAACTGTGCACAACCGCCAGTAGCTAAAGTGATGACGTATATCCTGCTCGGGTATCATGCGGGAAGCCGAGGTACTGTAAGTCCCAATGATCCTCAGCGAGATGGCCAAGCTTTGGTTACTGGTGGCCTATAGCCTGTGTTTTAAACTGTATTAATGAGATTGTTATGTATGTTTGATAAAATGTGTTTTTAAATATAAATTTGCATTGATGACTCACTTGTGAAAATATCAACTTCGTCTCGTCGCTATATGGATGAAATAATGCCGATGTGACGTTAAGTTTTAACTCACTCACTCATCCGCAAGGCGTTGTGAGTATATATTTGGAGGTTTTACATTTGATGGTAAAAAACGATAATAACAAGATCAGACATATCCGATAGTTTCTTCAGTTTCCTTCTTTACTCACTAAATGAATCGTTCATCTGACATCTGTCGTCTTCTATCTTACTTTGCAAACATCCAACGCCAGCCTCAAGTTTTCAAGCCTGAAGATGATAGTAAAGAAAGGTGCGAGGCAGCAGGATAACCCGGAAGAGGAACCAACCTAGCCTGTCTTACAGACCCTGATACAAATATATATCAAATACAGCCCATGCAAGTCTATAATGTTTGGCAAGTCTAGATCACTGCAGTATCTGAAAATGAAGAGAGTCACTGGGCTCCTTTTTATTATATTTTTATTAAGATAACTGAACAACTGTTTTTTTTATGTACGATATGTTCATTTCAGAGGCTAGATTTTAGTCTAGAACCAACCATTCACCGAGAGTATCTAGACTATGGCGCTAGCGTGGATGAGCAAAATAATTTGTGAACAAACAAGTAAGAAATAATCGTCATCGACCATTTTAACTGCATTCCTGAAGTGGAATAAATGTTTAAAATACTTTTGTTCGGTCTTTGATTGCCGCCGCGATAAGATTGGACTGTTGTGACGCAGAACAAGAATAAACAAATACCGCTCGCGTGAACATTAACTGGTAAAACTGGGGAAAATAAAAACATTCACTTTTTTCTTGTTTTCAGAACCACGTGGTCCTCGTCAACATCAAGAACAAGTTGAGCTTCAAATGCGTATTAATATGTAGTTTAAGTCTCACATTGTTCAAAAACATTGAGTGAATTCAAAGCCACCCGGCTTTCCGAGGGATAGATGGGCCGTCCCGTGCACTTTATTCAAAGTTTAAGCACTTTTTTAAACAATAGAAATGCGCACTAGGAGTTGATAAATGTTGCAAGCAATCACATGACCTTTCATAGCAGCGGACCGCCTCCGTGGTCTAGTGGTAGAGCGTCCGCCCGGAGAGCGGAAGGTCCGGGGTTCGATCCCTGGCCGCGTCATACCAAAAGACGTTAAAAGATGGTACTTGTTGTTACCCTGTCTGGCGCTCGGCATTAAGGGGCTAAAACAAGGACTGGTCGGCTCGGAGTCAGTATACTGTGTCTGAGTGGGGTATTCATGTTAAACTGTGGCATGGTATCTCAGTGAGCTAGCGCTATAAATCGGCATCAGTCCGGACTAGTACAAGCAGCCACACACACACGTACATGCACGTCGCTATATAAGTGCAATAATCTTGGATGCGACGTTAAACCCCATTTCACCTCACCTCACCTCATAGCAGCGGTGTCTCTATGAATTGATAATGTGAATGAAAGGTGAAACGACTGTGTAGAAGGAACATGACGTCTGGAGTTAGGGAGGCTTTGAGTGAGTGAGTGAGTGCGTGCGTGCGTGCGCTTTTAGCAATATTCCAGCAATATCACGGCGGGGGGAATCGAACCCGGGTCTTCGGCGGGACGAGCGAACGCTTTAACCACTAGGCTACCCGACCGCCCCTTGTCAACTTGATGCAATATCTGTTCGAGTGGTACTTTGGTTGGCTTAATTTATAATCTTGTAGAGTGATCGGTCTGTTGCATGATGAGGCGGTGGTTGAATCAACGCAAGAGGATATAGCTCGAGTATCTGTCGAAACAGATTCCATAGGCCGTAAAAGGCAAAATAGTGATGAAAATAAATACCAATAGATCACTTAAAATCAGTAATGAGGTGTTGGCGAAAAGGTTAGGCATCCTGCTCTACTGTTAACACCTGCATATTTATAAGAAAAAGTAAGTATTTGTTGCCTTACGCCACACCCAGACGTTCTCCAGCCATCCGAGGATGGCCTGTAAACAATCGTGCCTAGACCTGATAATCTAGTGATCAGTTTCATGAGCAATGATCCACTTCGTCTTGGCACGACGCCACGCGACCAACGAAAGCCTGACCACCCGATCCATTAAAGTTTGCGCGAGTCAGTAAGGAAGTGTGACAACTCACTATAAACGTCATAGTATGGGACAGCATACAAGGAACGTATCATATTTAGTAAATTAAATTGAAAGTCTACAAATACCATCCCTGGAATGACTTGCCCTGGCCTTTTGATGGTGACACCTTAGTCGAAAGGCTCAGCTGTGAGCAATCATACAGTTAGAATTAGGGCTGGGACGGGTAAATCGGGTACTCGGGTCGGGTGGGTCGTGAGTAAGACCCGGGTACCCACAGGACTACCGGACCCGTGGTTAGTCAAATGATATATTGTTTGAGGACAAAAATGATCTAAAACACTGTGGTTACACTATAAGTCTCCATCTCCATGTTATTAATAAAGACATTTCTGCAGTGTACAGTGTGTTATCAGCTTGATAATGTGGCTCATTATTTACTGCATTGCCAAAAGTATGTCAATCAGCGTAAGGCAATGGTGGAGTCTCTAACAGTTCTCATTACTGACCTCGCATTGGCTGGACTTTTATGTTCTAGAAATATCGTTCGCCATGACGTTCAGAATGTCATTCTTGCTTATATTAAAGAGTGTGGTGGTCTTACTACTTTATGAAATATCTAGGTACTTAGCAAACCTTCATTACGGGCACGGTGTAATGGAACTCGTTGCCCAAACACCTATAAAACTTTAAATGATCAATCAATCAATAAATCAATCAATCGGACGTGCTTTATCCTACATGTTTTATACGCTCGTCCATGGAGGTGGCATTATTCCATTATCAGAATCGGTGAATCAGAACGTAATAAATGTTATATTTCAAATCGTCCGTGATTGTGTTTTCTCCATAGTTAACTTCGTCTAAATTGTACATTAATTTTAAAAAAAAAATATCAGGTCCAAATATATACTAGCCACATAAAGAAACTGTGCACGGAGAAAATATATTCTTGATTGAAATACAACACAGCAAGAACAAAATGATGCAGACGCTGTAGCAGCTGAATGATCGGACCATAAGAAAATGTCAACGGGACCTGAACAACATCTGTTACGATGACGTCAGAAGATCAAAATGGAGTAGGGGGTCAAACGACAAAGTCACAAAGTCAATAACGGGTATGACCACCCTGTGCGTGAATAACAGCAGTGCATTGGCGACGCATGGAGTCCACCAAATGGGCATGGAAGGCCTGGGGAATGGCCTGCCATATCCTCCTCAAATCCTGTGCCAAGTCACGGACGTTATCTGGAGGATGTGGAAGACGACGCAGACGGCGCTCCATTTCATCCCACACATGCCCTATTTGGGAGAGATCTGGAGAAATTGCAGGCCATGGCAGTAACATGACATTGTTATGGTGAAGGAAATCCATTGCGACCCTAGCCGTGTGAGGACGAGCGTTGTCCTGTTGAAATGTCAATCCCGGGCCATGACGTTGCAGGAAAGGAATGACCACAGGCCTCAGAATCTGATCTCTGAAGCCAACACCGGTGAGATTGCCCTGAACAACCACCAAAGGGGTTCGGTGCCGTGCTGTTATCCCACCCCAAATCATCACAGAGCCACCCCCAAAACGATTCCTCTCCACAATACAGTTGCGTTCATAACGTTCTCCCAAACGCCGGTAGACACGTTGGCGCCCGTCACTGTGGGAAATGTTGAACCTCGATTCATCTGTAAAGACAACATTTCTCCACCATATTCGAGGTTGGCGAACATGATTTCGACACCATCTTAGACGGTTGACTCGATGACGGTGTGTCAGGATGGGACGTATGGCAGGACGTCGTGGTCGAATCCCGTACTGACGTAAACGATTCCTGACAGTGTTGGGATGGATACGGCGCAGTCCAGGAATTGTCTGGGACGTCGTTACTGCCGTTTGGAACCTGTGTCGGAGATTTGTAACTCGAATCCATCTGTCCTGTCTTGGCGTCGTTACTCGGGGACGTCCTGAACGTGGGTGGTCGGCAACGTCATTTGTGTTCTGATAACGCCTCACCAATGCCGATATCGTGTTACGATGGCATTGGAAATGTGTTGCCACCTGTTGTTGCCCCATTTCCGCTCGGATCATTCCAATGGCTTCATGACGCTGTGCAGCTGTCAATCTTGGCATGATTTGCTTGAGATATGCTTGTGTCTGCGCCTGAGAAGTTTTGAATTTTTGAAAGACCACAGATCATGCTTTCCAAAGTGACAGCGAATTTTGAGTTGCACATGCTGTGTACAGCTGCACAGGATGCACGTGCAGTAACACATTGCACGTCCATAGGCCCCCATCAATGTCGTCATATCGCATGGCACGTGCATGAGCGTTTAAATGTCTCCAATAATTGCTGTGTTCAAACCTATCTTTCATATATGGACGGTGTGCCCTTATATCTATATTTTCTCCGTGCACAGTTTCTTTATGTGGCTAGTATATATAAATAATATAGTAAAAGGAAAATGTGGCGTTAAATAAAAAATATTTCAACATATTATTTATCTTCCCTGAAAGAAAAGTATTTCCTGCAGACCCAGCATCCTATATATGCTGCCAATATTATGAAAATGCCCACAACCTATGGATTGTTATGTCTGTTCCTATGCAATGAGCGATACAAGACTGATACATCCACTTTAATACTGTTTAGATTTCACGCTAGAATGGTTGGATTTAGGAGGTAAACATACTGTGTTTTCAATGTAGAGCTAGGTTACCTGTAGATTTAAGCCTGGGAAAATGAAAGTGATTAGATTAGATTAGAAGCCAGTGTTTATCAAAGCCCAAATAGAATCTTAGTATGCCTCCGTGTTGTATGAAGCCAATCACTGTCCAACTGGGTTAGAGTAAGAGGTGTCTAACAGGATTTGATGGTCAGACTCGCTGATTTAGTTGATCCAGGTCATCATATCCAAACTGCATAGATCGATGCTCATGATGTCAATCACTGGATTGTCTGATTCAGACTCTATTGTTAACAGACTGCTGTCATATGGCTGTAATATTGATGAGGGCGACGTTAAACAATAAACAAGCCTCAAGTAGAACTGCACACGAATCTCCTGAGTGAGTGAGTATTGTTTTACGCCGCTTTTAGCAATATTCCAGCAATATCACGGCAGGGGACACCAGAAATGGGCTTCACACATTGTACCCATGTCGGGAATCGAACCCGGGTCTTAGGCGTGACGAGCGAACGCTTAAACCACTAGGCTACCCGACCGACGAATCTCCTGAACAGAAGACACAAACAGGAGGTATGTTCATAATGTTTTATTATGTAGACACAATAGTGCCCAGTCTCTGAAAACAGACTTGATATATATAATGTCCATGTCTATTAGGGCTGGGACGATACACCAACTATGCGATCCAGTACGTATCACGATACCTTGTTCACGATCCAATGTGTATCACAATACCTTGTTCACGATCCAATGCATATCACGATACCTTGTTCATGATCCAATGCGTATCACGATACCTTGTTCACGATCCAATGCGTATCACGATACCTTGTTAACGATCCAATGCGTATCATGATACCTTGTTCACGATCCAATGCGTATCACGATACCTTGTTCGCGATCCAATGCGTATCACGATACCTTGTTAACGATCCAATGCGTATCACGATACCTTGTTCACTATCCAATACGTATCACAATACTTGAATGTGCTCTTATCTGTGGTGTGCAAGCCATCTCTTTCATAGGATAGTCAAATACCTGGCACACGGACAATTTACAGTTGGCAGTGTTAAGTATGACACAATGGATAAAAAATATTTACGTCACTACTAATAAGTGTTCGGTGTAACAGCCATCAATGTAAACATTTAAAGTATGAATCGATATTTTTTCGTGCGACTGTGATGGATACTTGTATCGAGAAGTAAGATATCGCAAT
Organism: Haliotis rufescens; assembly: GCF_023055435.1. Taxonomy (NCBI): domain Eukaryota; kingdom Metazoa; phylum Mollusca; class Gastropoda; order Lepetellida; family Haliotidae; genus Haliotis; species Haliotis rufescens. The sequence goes on from NW_025964380.1 coordinate 1,131,819, forward strand.
CCCTGGATGCATCGGTGTATCGTCCCTCCACTAATGTCTATACTGAAGCTGTGCTGTGCGGAGAAACCAGCATCCGGAAAGCATCCATCACTTGACCTGAAGGTACACAGGAGCCCCACAAGTGCCCAACTGACTCAAGACTTACCTGCCTAAACATTACTGAAAGGATCAAATCAACTACTCAACATAAATCAGATTCATATTTGAAGTGAGTGAGTGAGTGAGCTGGGTTTGAAGCCGCTTTTAACAGTATTCCAGTTATATCACGGCGTGTCAGCTTAATGTGGGAGGATAGCCCGAAGTGATGCAGGTCTCGGACGTTTACCACTTCGGTGAAACCCACGAGCATGGATATGGTGCTGACAAACCTAGAAACATAATCGGGCCGAACTGGGATTCGAAGCCACTATCATAGGTTTCTGGCTTGCCCAAGGGACGCAACTCTGCACAATGAATCGCGGCCCCTTAGACGACTGGGCCACCCGTTCCCCCAGCATGAAGCATGAATGTCTGGTAGGACTACATAAATGGTGGTGTTTCTTATCAGCAAAACAAGACGGCAACATGCAATTTTCTTTGTCTTGGAGAATAAAATAGAGTGAGGTTGGTCACTTGGTAGTGGTGCGTGTGGGGATGAAAGCGAATAATTAATTTGTTACAGCCTTTACAAATTGTACTCTACATGCAGAATCCGTTAAGTAAATTCATGTTGTCGACATCAGGATGCAACAATTATAAGGGGATCTACATGGTCTCTGTATAAGCAGGCTCATTAATAAGAAACCTGGATCACTCAAAATCAGTCATGTCCTAGCTTCCCACAACAGTTCTCTACACATATCATCATAGATATCAAACAGCTCTGTACAACAGCAACATCACGGTAAAACATTTACCTTGCTTGCACAATAGGATGCAAATGTCAACAATAACATACAGCAACTGGATAAAATCTTTTGCAACATTGTGTACAGGCAAATCATCTCTAACAAACATACTTGTGTAACAGTGTTGTGACCAGGCAAACGTGGACAAGATATTCCCGGCATGAAAGCTCAAGTTCTTTGGCAGATTGGTGGTACATGTCCCATGTTAACTCTCTACAGACTCTAAGGCAAGGAAGTGGGGAAACAGTCATAAAACTGAAGGTCTGCTGTACCGGTAACCTCCCAAAACCCCTACATCCCATTTCCCCTACAGCTTAAAGGGGAAGTGTACACGCAAAAATCACTTTCTTTCTTTTTCTAAACAAAACTCAATTTTAGAATTAATTAGTATCTGTGTTTGAAAATATACACTCATTTTTTTCACAGTGAAAGTAGGAAGCTCACAATAGTGTGAAAATGATATGCCGTTATGAGGCCTTCGTTTTTCGAGCTAAACAGGCCTGAGTTATCCCCCTTAGATTATGACGTCATTGGTGCCAATTCAACTGGGTCCCTGTCTATTCTCAACGCAAAAGATATCAAGTACCAGTTTGCGGTAAAACAACATGGCCTATGACACACTCCGGCGCAGTGGTGACTCAGCATAACACTATGCTGGCTGGCATCTGAGACGCTAGAATCACAGACCTAAACCTACACCACGTGAAGCGGCTCTAACAAAGCATGATGACGTCATAATGTGTATCAATTGGCACCAATGACATCATATTGCAAGGGGCATAAGCCATGGTGTTTTTGTTGTGGAATAGAACACTTGGTAAATGTGAAAAATATAAATCGTTTTAATGCGAAAAATATGTTAATTAATTGTGATATTTTTATATTTTTGTCTATGACACTTCTAGGTTAACACTTTTAATGTGGAAAAAGTACAAGAAAAATAGGTTAATTTCCGTGTGAACTTGCCCTTTAAGACAACAAAGTTCACGGTCCATAGCACTGCTAATCCCTAGTCTGTTACCTATTTCATACAATGGAACAACCCAAGAAACTCGAATAGATTGAGATAAATATTTAATTACGATTACGATATTATTCAAAATTCATAATACATTATAACAAAATGTTCATTTTTCATCTCAACTGTAAATCGTCTCATCTCAGTTTCTCAGTGTAATAATTGTTTCTTCCTATTGTTATTTTTGTAATTTCTAAAAATTGTCTTCTCATCATACAGGCATCTTTCATTACACTTACATTAACTCTTTTTTTTTAAAACTTTCCTTTAAGTCCCCTAATCCCCTAAAGCTCTACCCCTTTCATTTCTACTACCTCTACTCCAGACCTTAATCTCTCCTTTAGGTGAGTTCATAATACCAGACAGGTAAATGCCGCGTGTTGTTTTAACTAATTGTAGGGGAACTGGGTTGTAGGGGAAATGGGATGTAGGGGTTTTGGGAGATAACCGCTGTACCATGATACCTTCTAATGAACCATATATCTTTAACCAGGTCTGTGGTTTAATGGTTAGATTCCCACACTACTATCAAGAGGTTGTGGGATCGATTCACGTTACCCATAATGAGTGAGTGAGTATGGTTTTACGCCGCTTTTAGCAATATTCCAGCAATATCACAGCGGAGGACACCAGAAATGGGCTTCACACATTGTACCCATGTCAGGAAATGAACCCGGGTCTTCGGCGTGACGAGCGAACGCTTTAACCACCAGGCTACCCGACCTCCCCTATGGTGGATGAAGTTTATGATATTCCAGAATAATTTATGGGCTTTGAAAACATAAGTTATAGCCTTCGTTATTTCTATAGTCTCTGAACAGCCCATTCTTTAAGGGTGGTAGTTCCATGAGCAGCTAGTACATTATCATTTACAAAATTCAGTGAAAAACATTTTTGTATCTTTTGAAAGAAAAAAGGAAAAACGATTTAATTTGCAAATAGTCAATTTGAGGGAGAATGGTTTTACATCACTTCCAGCAATATAAGAGCAATATCACGGAACAGAACCCAAGATATCGGCTTCAGACACTGAACCCTTTTAGGGAAACATACCCGGCTTTCAGTATGACGCGCAAATGCTTTAACCACCAGGCTTCCCCACCTCCCGGACTGAAAAGAATATTGTAACATATATTAAGAGATTAGAACTTGTTCAATTCTTCTGGGTCGATGTACTAACTTTCCCTTCAAACTGATAAGAGCATAGTCATAGGTCAGGAGCATACAGTTTGTAACAACTGAGGACGGAGCTCGAACATGCGTATTCCAACATACAATTTTACTTCTTCAAAATTAGACCATCATACTCTTAATCAAGTGCATCGCTATTTCATAATGTAAGAATGTCAAAAACAAGTGAAAAAAACATCAAGCCTCTATGATAAAACATTGATAATATTCAGGAAAATATATTTTTTCTCGGTCTATTCTAACAAAGCCGTTTATCTGAAAAGAACATGAGTTGCCCTTAATGTTCATCACTGACTAGATCTCTCACAAAAAACAATAACAAATAATCAAAACAGTTTCACAATGCAATCATTTTGAATGAGACAGCATACTAATATAAGTGTAAAATGAATAACATTTTGGTGTGATATGACTTGAAAACGAAATCCTATTTGATCTGCTACCCATAGCCTTGATCTACATTACACTTGATAGCTTTGTCCATCAAATGTTCATTGTTCACCAGGATCAGAGACACACACTGTTGGATATCCTTCACATAATGTTCTGTCTTTCGGATCAAAATCTCCAGAGACAGAGCTTTCACATCATTGGCTGGCCGTGTTTGTCTGTCATCAAATGAGAAGCCTTGTTTCATAACATCTGCCTGCCTGGAATGAGATCCATGATTTGATTGGTCGTCTGCTGAGCTTAGATAGGTTGACAGCCTCTCTTTGATTTCAGAATGGAAATGTCTGTAAAGGAGAACAATCAACTGAATCAATGTGAATCAAACCAAAGATTATATATTATCAAGCCTGAAATAACTCAAGAACTGTACAAGAAGATGGTGAGTGTACAAGTAGATGGTGGGTGTACAAGTAGATGGTGAGTGTACAATCTTGTTAATCCGACACAAATGATGGGAACCGATTTAATCAGTGCTATATAGCACCCGTTAATCCGACAGCCTTGCACTCTGACTCCGACACACCTAATTTGCAACGAATTGCTGAAATCAGTCTCGTTAATCCGACACAGTGATCAGCGTAGTCCGTGGTCATCTGCCTGCGAGTACACAGCCAGTGTTTTGATGTGAGACAAGTAGCTGCATATTTCAACGGCTGCAGAGATAAACTTGCTTAACAATAAACAATTACTGCTTTAAATAAACAAAACAGGATTAATTACATGCCTAGATTACCTCAATCTCATAAAATCGGATACAAGCTCTCGCTACCGCTGAGGACATCCCATTACAGGTCATGTCAGAACGACCTTTCACGAACTTTAACCGATGGAATTACTAACAGGAAGTCGACATTAGCCACTAAGAAAGCAGCTTTCTTAAGCATTGCGGCACCAGTTTCAAATTAGCAACTTCCATTCCAGACTATGCTTTCAAAATCAGACAATTTTGAATCAGTCATACAGTCCGTAACAGTAGTTAAACTTTAGTGGCTGCATGATTAGAAAACATATTCCGCTGACAATGTAACACAACAATATGAATATTTCATTTTTCATTTTCCTACGTGTTGGTATCGTTATCTATTGTAACAAATTTTGGCCAATTTTCGATCACAAACGTGCAACCAACAATGTCAGATTAACGGGACTTGACTGTTTTCAGAAGTCTATTTGTAATTTTGCAAATACATTCTCAATTATATTCCTTATATAATTAACATGTTTTTGATAAAAAGTTGTGGAAAAACAGCAACCCACCACTACAATGTTTTAAAACTTGCAGCATCTTTCTTGCATTTCGACTTGTTTTACATACAGTGGTGATGCCGTTCAGTTACAGTGGACAACTGGACCTGATATTAATTGATATAGTGTATCGTGACTGACAAAAACACTATATTAGGTCTAAAAGTCATCTGAATCAAACAACACAAAACATAGCCTACTTGAGCCTCTTAACAGTGTCTTTGATTTCAGCACATTTGTGTCTTGTATCCATGGTAACGTGCTGCACGCGCCCCCGTTCTTCCATCAGGCAGCTCTCTGTGACTGATCTCAACTGTTGTTCCTGTTGCACCTGGGCCTTCAACTTCTCCACGTTGGCATACACCTGAAATAGTTGTACAGAGTTACAACACAGCTCTCTGTGTGACGGAGAAGATGGTGAGTGCACAAGTAGATGGTAGTATACAAGTACATGGTGAGTGTACAGGGCAGTGGTGAGTGTACAAGGCAGTGGTGAGTGTACAGGGCAGTGGTGAGTGTACAGGGCAGGGGTGAGTGTACAGGGCAGGGGTGAGTGTACAGGGCAGTGGTGAGTGTACAGGGCAGTGGTGAGTGTACAGGGCAGTGGTGGGAGTACAGGGCAGTGGTGGGTGTACAGGGCAGTGGTGAGTGTACAGGGCAGTGGTGAGTGTACAGGGCAGTGGTGAGTACAGGGCAGTGGTGAGTGTACAGGGCAGTGGTGAGTGTACAGAGCAGTGGTGAGTGTGCAGGGCAGTGGTGAGTGTACAGGGCAGTGGTGAGTGTACAAGTAGATGGTGAGTGTACAGGGCAGTGGTGAGTGTACAGGGCAGTGGTGGGTGTACAGGGCAGTGGTGAGTGTACAGGGCAGTGGTGAGTGTACAAGTAGATGGTGAGTGTACAGGGCAGTGGTGAGTGTACAGGGCAGTGGTGAGTGTACAGGGCAGTGGTAAGTGTACAGGGCAGTGGTGAGTGTACAGGGCAGTGGTGAGTGTACAGGGCAGTGGTGGGTGTACAGGGCAGTGGTGAGTGTACAGGGCAGTGGTGAGCGCACAAGTAGATGGTGAGTGTACAGGGCAGTGGTGAGTGTACAGGGCAGTGGTGAGTGTACAAGTAGATGGTGAGTGTACAGGGCAGTGGTGAGTGTACAGGGCAGTGGTGAGTGTACAAGTAGATGGTGAGTGTACAGGGCAGTGGTGAGTGTACAGGGCAGGGGTGGGTGTACAGGGCAGTGGTGAGTGTACAGGGCAGTGGTGAGTGTACAAGTAGATGGTGAGTGTACAGGGCAGTGGTGAGTGTACAGGGCAGTGGTGAGTGTACAGGGCAGTGGTGAGTGTACAGGGCAGTGGTGAGTGTACAAGTAGATGGTGAGTGTACAGGGCAGTGGTGAGTGTACAGGGCAGTTGTGAGTGTACAGAGCAGTGGTGGGTGTACAGGGCAGTGGTGAGTGTACAGGGCAGTGGTGAGTGTACAGGGCAGTGGTGAGTGTACAAGTAGATGGTGAGTGTACAGGGCAGTGGTGAGTGTACAGGGCAGTGGTGAGTGTACAGGGCAGTGGTGAGTGTACAGGGCAGTGGTGAGTGTACAAGTAGATGGTGAGTGTACAGGGCAGTGGTGAGTGTACAGGGCAGTTGTGAGTGTACAGAGCAGTGGTGGGTGTACAGGGCAGTGGTGAGTGTACAGGGCAGTGGTGAGTGTACAGGGCAGTGGTGAGCGTACAGGGCAGTGGTGAGTGTACAGGGCAGTGGTGAGTGTACAGGGCAGTGGTGTGTGTACAGGGCAGTGGTGAGTGTATAGGGCAGTGGTGAGCGTACAAGTAGATGGTGAGTGTACAGGGCAGTGGTGAGAGTACAGGGCAGTGGTGAGTGTACAGGGCAGTGGTGAGTGTACAGAGCAGTGGTGGGTGTACAGGGCAGTGGTGGGTGTACAGGGCAGTGGTGGGTGTACAAGTAGATGGTGAGTGTACAGGGCAGTGGTGAGTGTACAAGTAGATGGTAGTATACAAGTACATGGTGAGTGTACAGGGCGGTGGTGAGCGTACGGGGCAGTGGTGAGTGTACAGGGCAGTGGTGGGTGTACAGGGCAGTGGTGGGTGTACAGGGCAGTGGTGGGTGTACAGGGCAGTGGTGGGTGTACAGGGCAGTGGTGAGTGTACAGGGCAGTGGTGAGAGTACAGGGCAGTGGTGAGTGTACAGGGCAGTGGTGGGTGTACAGGGCAGTGGTGGGTGTACAGGGCAGTGGTGAGTGTACAGGGCAGTGGTGAGAGTACAGGGCAGTGGTGAGTGTACAGGGTAGTGGTGAGTGTACAGGGCAGTGGTGGGTGTACAGGGCAGTGGTGGGTGTACAGAGCAGTGGTGGGTGTACAGGGCAGTGGTGAGTGTACAGGGTGGTGGTGAGTGTACAGGGCAGTGGTGGGTGTACAGGGCAGTGGTGGGTGTACAGAGCAGTGGTGGGTGTACAGGGCAGTGGTGGGCGTACAGGGCAGTGGTGAGCGTACAGAGCAGTGGTGGGCGTACAGGGCAGTGGTGAGTGCACAGGGCAGTGGTGGGTGCACAGGGCAGTGGTGGGTGTACAGGGCGGTGGTGAGTGTACAGGGCGGTGGTGAGTGTACAGGGCAGTGGTGAGTGTACAGGGCAGTGGTGAGCGTACAGGGCAGTGGTGGGTGTACAGGGCAGTGGTGAGTGTACAGGGCAGTGGTGAGTGTACAGGGCAGTGGTGAGCGTACAGGGCAGTGGTGAGTGTACAGGGCAGTGGTGGGTGTACAGGGCGGTGGTGAGTGTACAGGGCAGTGGTGAGCGTACAGGGCGGTGGTGAGCGTACAGGGCAGTGGGTGGTGAGTGTACAGGGCTGTGGGTGGTGAGTGTACAGGGCAGTGGAGAGTGTACAGGGCAGTGGTGAGTGTACAGGGCAGTGGTGAGTGTACAGGGTAGTGGTGAGGGTACAGGGCAGTGGAGAGTGTACAGGGCAGTGGTGAGTGTACAGGGCAGTGGTGAGTGTACAGGGCAGTGGTAAGTGTACAGAGTAGTGGTGAGGGTACAGGGCAGTGGTAAGTGTACAAGGCAGTGGTGAGTGTACATGGCAGTGGTGAGTGTACAAGGCAGTGGTGAGTGTACATGGCAGTGGTGAGTGTACAGGGCAGTGGTGAGTGTACAGGGCGGTGGTGAGTGTACAGGGCGGTGGTGAGCGTACAGGGCAGTGGTGAGTGTACAGGGCAGTGGTGAGTGGTGAGTGGTGAGTACCTGGTTGAGCTGTATGGCCAGCTCCTGCATCTCTCCCTCTAGCCGGTCAGCGTAACACTGCTCCAGGTTGGAGGATGCTAACGGGGCGCGACTGTGCCACCGAGCTATAGCATTTGTCATCTTCTTCCGAGGACCAAACAACCTGGGCCATTGCAAATGTCAGAATGACCATGTTATACTTCCCTCAAAGCAATAATATTTACAAATATCATCAATTCATTCATACACTACTTGACAAAAGAAAATCACCTACAATTCCTGTCAAAAGAATAACAACAAATGTGCTGAATAGCCTGAATTTGATTACAGTGAACAAGTTTTGCTGACACTCCATAAATCTGATTTCTGATGTTTTCATGGTACATCCTCTGCTACGAAGAAATCAAAGTTCATGTCATGACGTTAATCAATGGAAATGAGCGATTCAGCATTCTAGCTATATGATGGCTGTCTGTAAATAATCAAGTCTGGACCAGACAATCCAGTGAGTGACATCATGAACATCGATCTACACAATGGGTATTCGATGACAATCAACCCAATCCGACCACCCGATCCATTTAGTCATCAGTGATAATAACCAGTGAGCACAAAAATAAACATTTTGTGTTTTCACATGTTTGTGTTTGGAGGCAACATTTTAATAGACAAAAGGAGAGAGAGACAGTGTTCACAGTTTGACAGAATTGCTATATCACTGTATAATATAGAGAATCTCACCCGAGTGCCTTTTGATATCAAATATTGTTTTTCTGAGTGGTTGTTGTCAGCAAGATGCTAAACAATGCATTAGGGCTGGGAAGGGTAACTCGGGTACTCGGGTAGGGTGGGTAATGAGTAGTACTCGGGTACCCACAGGACTACCCGGACCCGTGGTTAGTCGCGTGATATTGTTTAAAGACAAAAATTATCTAGAACTATATGGTTACACTTTCACTAAAGTTCGCAGTTTTTTCTGACAACTACGCCCATTCCTTCTGACTTTTATATGTTTGAATAGAAATAAAACTTCAGTAAACTTCAGTGTATACACCAGATCGTTTTATACGTGTATATAAACACATTTTGCCAGGACTACGGTCAAACTTTTCTCAATCGTACAGTTTGTACCTATAGCAGGTATCCGGGTAGGATCAGTTAATAGGGGGTGGGTACCCGGGTAGTAAATTTGGACTCGTCCCAGCCCTACAATGCATATGGAATCCCGTTAATGCACATGTTTTTATACCCATTCTTGGGTAGTGAAATGCATGGGGCTTGCATAAAAGTCAACTTTTGCATGCAATGCATGCTTTTCTGTAGCAGTTGTGTTTTTGGGACTTGATTCCATACATGTACTACAATATTGAAAACCAAACTTTACTTGTTTGAAAAATATACTAAAATATTGGTGTCACAGGAACTTTTGTTGTTGAGTATATATCAACATGAGTTGATTAAAGTGGAAAGACTCCACGGCTAGACAATCCAGTGATCGATATTGTGAGCAACAATCCACTCCGTAAGCGTTCAAGGACACACACCTGACCACCCAATCCATTTGGTCGCCTCTTACAACCACCGTGGGTTTTTGGCGGTCGAATCTAACCCGGAATCTCCACGGGGATAAAATCACAGGGACAAAATGATTATTGAAGAAAACGCTACTCACTTGATGCCTATTTCTTTGAGATCATTATCCGTGAGTGAGAGGAACACTGGTAGGTCGACATCCTGCTCCTCGAACGTTGCCAGGTATTTCTGAAGTCCCAGTTGCTGCAGCAGAGTGTGTAAGTCCTGGGGGTCGCCAGGGAGGATGCACGCTGTCTCCGCCAGTGGCCGCCGTAACCCTGTCGGAGTGTCCCGTGGCTGTAGCGGGGGCAAATAGTCATAGGCAATACTGTTGCTGCGGCCATCTTGACTAGTGCATTGTGGTCTAAGTGCAAGGGGTGTGGGATCCTGTGGAAACTCGGAATCTTGCACAATTGCAGAATCTTTGTCACTGCCGTAGTCTCTCATCATGGAGGGAGAAGTCATCGGAGAGTAACTTGAGTCAGAATCGGATTCCTTCCCGATCTGTGATAGGGTTCGAGAAGTGAAGCTCGGACTAGAAATGTCACTAGAGTTTGAGATCTGAACATTCTCCATTTGAGATTCGATGTGAGGTGATTGAGGCACATTTTGTTCATGCCTGTCATGATTGGACGTATGAGACTTGGTTTTCTTTCCTGGGATCTGATCACGTGACTTTGACTTCCTGTCATGTGACTCTATAGTCCGGTCATGTGACACCGACTTTTTGTCATGTGACGTCATGTCACGTGTCTCTGATGCCCTGTCATGTGAAACAGACTTCCTGTCCTGTGTCTCGGTCATCCTGTCACGTGACTCCAACTTCCGGTCATGTGACCCTGACATCACAAGTTCGTCACTGTCACTACTACTCTCTCGGTGGAGTCCGAGGGCGGCCACGAGTCCGCCGCTAGAGCTGGAGCTGCTCTTGATGGTTATTGCACCAGTTTTGGAGAAGGCATTGCTGTCATCATCATACTCACACGACTCTGCAACACATAAGTCAGGCAATAGTTTAACATTCCAAACTTGTACTCCATGTAGGTGAGGTGAAATGGGGTTTAACGTCACGTCCAAGATTATTGCACTTATATAGCGACGTGCATGTACGCGTGTGTGTGTGGCTGCTTGTACTAGTCCGGACTGATGCCGATTTATAGTGCAAGCTCAGTGAGATACCATGCCGCTGTTTAACATGAATACCCCAATTAGACACAGTATACTGACTCCGAGCCGACCAGTCCTTGTTTTAGCCCCTTTATGCCAAACCCAGACAGGGTAACAACAAGTACCATCTTTTAACATCTTTTGGTATGACGCGGTCGGCAATCGAACCCCGGACCTTCCGCTCTCCGGGCGGATGCTCTACCACTAGACCACGGAGGCGGTCTGTACTCCATGTAATACACACTATAAGGATATCATATATCAATGTATTTCTGTAATTCAAAGTTTTCAGTAAATCTGGAAATTAATGCGTCTCCAAATTAATATGACTGCTGACCCCTAGCCAAAAATGCGCCACAATATCAATGCGACTCCCCCACCCCATCCCCAGTAGAATGATACATACCCTTACCTTAATCCAATCAAACAACAAATAACGCCGCTTATTAGTGCTGAGTAGGGCACTTCCGTAAAAACAATAAGCAGTTTATTCCTAAAAAGAACACACAGTTTATATGTTTACTCTGTTGACTAGCATTGATTGGTATGTGGAGGTGACAACAAGCTTGACACGAGTGGGTAGAACTCTTGACCCCAGCAGTGATAACTCACCGGATGCCCATTGTGTAACTCCTATTCTTTGGATGACATGGTTACATACTTGTTACAACTGCTGCTCAATAAACCGTGTTTGTGTTTATATTCAAATTGGTATTTCCGCTAAGTTAAATTACATCACCCTGACAGGCCTTACTTCACCCCACCCTGACCGACTTAAAATAACCACCCTGACAGGCCTTAAATAACCACCTTGACAGGCCTTACATAACCACCTTGACAGGCCTTAAATAACCACCCTGACAGGCCTAACATAACCATCCTGACAGGCCTTACATAACCACCTTGACAGGCCTTACATAACCACCCTTACAGGCCTTTCATAACCACCCTGACAGGCCTTACATAACCACCCTGACAGGCCTTAAATAACCACCCTGACAGGCCTTAAATAACCACCTTGACAGGCCTTAAATAACCACCCTGACAGGCCTTACATAACCACCTTGACAGGCATTACATAACCACCCTGACAGGCCTTAAATAACCACCCTGACAGGCCTTACATAACCACCCTGACAGGCCTTACATAACCACCCTGACAGGCCTTACATAACCACCCTGACAGGCCTTACATAACCACCCTGACAGGCCTTACATAACCACCCTGACAGGCCTTAAATAACCACCTTGACAGGCATTACATAACCACCCTGACAGGCCTTACATAACCACCTTGACAGGCCTTACATAACCACCCTGACAGGCCTTAAATAACCACCTTGACAGGCCTTACATAACCACCTTGACAAGCCTTACATAACCATCCTGACTGCCTTACATAACCATCCTGACAGGCCTTAAATAACCACCCTGACAGGCCTTACATAACCACCCTGACAGGCCTAACATAACCACCAGGACAGGCCTTACATAACCACCCTGACAGGCCTTACATAACCACCCTGACAGGCCTTACATAACCACCCTGACAGGCCTTAAATAACCACCCTGACAGGCCTAACTTAACCATCCTGACAGGCCTTAAATAACCACCCTGACAAGCCTAACTTAACCACCCTGACAGGCCTTAAATAACCACCCGGACAGGCCTTAAATAACCACCCTGACAGGCCTTACATAACCACCCTGACAGGCCTTAAATAACCACCCTGACAGGCCTTACACACCCACCCCCACCCCCCTCGACATGCCTTACTTCACCCCACCCTGACATTTCCCCCTCTCGACATGCCTTACATCACCCTCAACACCCACCCTGACTTCAATCCCCTCCCGACATGCCTTACATCACCCCTGACGAGCCTAAAATCACCTCCCTGACATGTCTGACTTCAACCCCCTTGACATGCCTTACTTCAACACCTCCCAGCCGACCCCACACTACCCCCCACACCCCTGCTTTACCTCGCCCCCCTGAGCTGTCCAACGTGTAGTCCTCCGGGTTGATGGGTGAGGTGACGTCCCTGTATGAGAGCTTGGTCTCCTCTGCCTGTGGTCCTTCTGCCTGTGGGAATGTCATGTAGCCTTTTGGCACACAGGAATCTGTCACAGCAGAGTGAGTGAGTGAGGGCAATATCACAGCAGTGTACAACCAGAGGTTGATAGAGTGAGCAATAATTCTGTATTTTGTTACGAAAACCTATTTTTTATCTGGCTTCTTTACAAGCTTAGGACCAGTTGGCAATATGTTTGTAATATATGACATTTGATCAAACTAATCCTTGGTGGGAAGAAAAGGTCTAAATAAAAGGTCTGGAAGGAGGTGAGGTGAGGTGAAATGGGGTTTAAGGTCGCGTCCAAGATTATTGCACTTATATAGCGACGTGTGTGTGTGTGTGTGTGTGTGTGCCTACTTGTACTAGTCCGGACTGATGCCGATTTATAGTGCTAGCACACTGAGATACCATGCCGCAGTTTAACATGAATACCCCACTCAGACACAGTATACTGACTCCGGGCCGACCAGTCCTTGTTTTAGCCCCTTAATGCCGAGCGCCAGACAGGGTAACAACAAGTCCCATCTTTTAATGTCTTTTGGTATGACGTGGGCAGGGATCGAACCCCTGACCTTCCGCTCTCCGGGCGGACGCTCTACCACTAGACCACGGAGGCGGTCAGGTCTGGAAGGATGAAACATCCACCTGACATTCAAAGTCACTCATCTCTCCACCACTAAAGCTGGTCAGCTGTACTTTTTACACTCAAGACACACATTATCAGTGTTAACAAACAGAAAAAGTAGGAGGATTGATTTGGATGAAAACAAGAAACTCCTCCTAGCGTCTTTTGATATGAAACATATAAACTTGTGCTGATATATTTGATATCAAAGGGGTGAGTGAGTGAGTTGGGTTTAACGCCGCTTTTAACAGTATTACAGTTATATCGTGGTGTGTCACCTTAATGTGGGAGGAAAGCCCGAAGTCGTGCAGGTCTTAGATCTTTACCACTTCGGTGAAACCCACGAGCACGGGTATGGTGCTGACAAACCTAGAAACATAATCTAGGCGAACCGGGTTTCGAATCCAAAATCATAGGTTTCTGGTGTGCCCAAGGGACGCAACTCTGCACAACGAATCGCGGCGCCTTAGACGACTGGGCCCCCCGTGCCCCCCGATGCAAGTATGAAAGTATCAAAGGACATTCAAGTGAGATTCTCTATGTACACCAGAGCAGCAGCAGGTGGACTTACTGGGGTGGCCTCTGTCTATGAGTCTGGCTATCGCCTTCGGCCCATCTGTTATACTCGGGTCTGCAAGGAGAAGTAACACACAGGTCTAGCATTTTTCACATTAACATCATACAAGCAATACGAAGACGTCATAAGACTTGACAAATAACACAAAAGTGTGGATACTCAGAAGCAAAGGTGAGATTGTTGCCCTTGTGCTCATTAAAGATGTCTGATCAATACGTACATCTAGAAAGACTCTCAACTATCAAGGCCCTTATTTTATTCCTAATTGTTAATTGAACTGTGCATGTCTGTGTGTGTGAATGTGTCTGTGTGTGCATTCATGTGCGCATGGGAGTGTGTGTGTAACGTCTCATACAAGATTTTTGCATTTATATATAACAATGTGCATGCACGTACGTGTGTGTGCACGAGTGTGTGTGCATGCCTGTGTGTGTGTGTGTGTATGTGCTTGTGCATGCATGTGCATGTGAGTGTGCATGCGCTTGCAAGTGTGTGTGAGTGTATTGTCTCATTCAAGATAATTGCACTGATATAGCGATGCCTATGCACGTGCGTGTGGGGCTGCTTGTACTAGTCCAGACTAATGACGATTTTATAGCCCACTGAGATACCATGCTGCAGTTTAACATGAATACCCCACTCAGACACAGTATACTGACTCCGAGCCGACCAGTCCTTGTTTTAGCCCCTTTATGCTGAGCGCCAGACAGGGTAACAACAAGTACCATCTTTAAACGTCTTTAGGTAAGACGTGGCTGGGGACTGAACCCCCAAACTTCCGCTCTCCGGGCAGATGCTCTACCACCGGACCACGGAGGTTGTGATCGTGGTCTGGAGATATAATACCGATGCTAGATTCTAAAACCTATTGCTAGCACTCTTGTTGGCATTTAGTGTTGTATATCTAGCAATGATTGAGGTGAAATTGGGTTTAACGTCGCGTCCAAGATTATTGCACTTATATAGCGACGTGCATGCACGTGTATGTGTGTGTGTGGCTGCTTGTACTAGTCCGGACTGATGCCGATTTATAGTGCTAGCTCACTGAGATACCATGCCGCAGTTTAACATGAATACCCCACTCAGACACAGTATACTGACTCCGAGCCGACCAGTCCTTGTTTTAGCCCCTTAATGCCGAGCGCCAGACAGGGTAACAACAAGTACAATCTTTTAACATCTTTTTGTATGACGCGGCCCGGGATCGAACCCCGGACCTTCCGCTCTCCGGGCGGACGCTCTACCACAAGACCACGGAGGTGGTCTATCTAGCAATGACAAAAGAAAGACAACAGAGAATGGTAGAACATGGGGTCACCTCTCAATTTGGTCTTGGAGTTTCTGAGTGTAGGGTGATGTCTGGGTCGTTGATAGGCTTCGTCCGAGGAGCTCAAGTCTCCGTCTAGATCTGACAAATCATCACTCAATACAACATACAATCACAATAGAATGTCAAACATATGGACACCTAACATATCAAATCCTGCTACAAGCTAGCATTAGCAAGAGTGACAGACGAAACAAAAATACAGCCAAGCAAAAGATAAACTGTTTCATTTACAACAGGTTTACAAACCAAAAGCAAAAGACAAAAGTTCGAAAATAGCCAGTTAACATTAACCAGCAACCATGGTACAGAGCTCCAGATAAGCTGCGTATCTGCGTAAAATACGCATCAGATATGCAGAAATATGCAGTAAAATAAAATCCAAGCGTATCTAATACGCAACGAACGTTACAGATACGCTACAAAAATAAAACTTGTGTGTATCATCAAAATATTGCGCAGTAACGCTGCGTATTTGATTAGCAAATCAGCAACTTATTTTGAAATTATAAACGGGCATTCCGTCAACCTTGCCAAATTCCACGATGACAGTTACATCATGATCATTTGCCATCACACTTTCTTGTGGAAGTATCGTGGTATTTTTGAGTCCTATAGAGCTCTCGAACCCACTCGACACCAGTTTGCAGGGACTAGATGAATAGGTTTTTTTAAATATTTAACTTAAATACGCACATGTGTAAAAACTAGTGGGTAACAGAAATTTGAATACCCAGATAGAATTACTGATACCCAATGATTTTAAAATGCATCGGTAAAATACCCACAACACCAAAAGCTTATCTGGAGCTCTGATGGTAACATTTGAGTTTCAGCATATGCTTCAAACATCAATGGCAAGGACCACAATATTTCAGAACATTTGCAAAAATACAAGCATAGACTTTCTGATGGGTCTCTGAAACTAGTGACCAGTCGAATTAAATCTCTGACTGCATAACCTGCTGTCACTCCTTGCCAAAACTATTCATGATTCAGCATCCCCAGCATCAAATGCTACACAAGAAGGCCTCAAGAGCCATTCATCATCACTCTCCCCTTTCCGTAACCTGCAAGAAGACTCGTCCCCCTATCTATGAATGTTATGTACGAAAATACAACAAACCAATCAGAATGCGCGTTTGATTTCAAGTTGTTCATCAAAGAATCCCTCAGAATTTTTTTTTGATTTCACATATGTCTTTCATCTAAAAATATACCCAAGATACAGTTAAATGTGTTCAATCATACTGTATAATTCTGCATGGCCAGATGTGCTTTAACTTGCATCTGAAATATATATAATATATGGGGAAATATATGTGAACCATTACGCAACGAGTTGACAATTGTTTTGGGTATGCCTGTTTGCGCTAAGACGGAACCCCGGTGCAAAAATGGCTATGAGAGGGGCACGAGTCGCTATTCGGCTTGTCCCGGAATAACACGAGTTGGTCACGAATGCTCAAGGACCACAGAGCCCCTTAATTCCGAACACTGCTAAAGTTGCCATTAAAATATCACAACATACTTAGGTCATCACCCTTAGCTCACCTGGCTCCGACCAAATAACACGAGTTGGTCATGAATGCTCAACGACCACAGAACCCCTTAATTCTGAACACTACTAAAGTTGCCATTAAAATATCACAACATACTGAGGTCATCATCCTTAGCTCACCTGGCTCCGACCAAATAACACGAGTTGGTCATGAATGCTCAACGACCACAGAGCCCCTTAATTCCGAACACTGCTAAAGTTGCCATTAAAATATCACAACATACTGAGGTCATAACCCTTAGCTCACCTGGCTCCGACCGAAGAGTAGATATGGGCATGACGTGGTTCTCGATCAGACTGACGATCTTCATATGCCCGTTGATGAGAGCTAAGGATCTCGCCATGTCACCATTAAATGCTCGTGCATTCACATCAACACCCTGCAGAGAAGTCAGTGAGGAAAGATGACAAATTATGGAGAAATTACTACACTAAGACTCACTTTATAGAAATTACAATGCAAAGATTCACATTATGTAAACAGGAGTCATCCAGAGATGACATAAAGATGACATTTTTTTCTTTACTAAACTGAGAGAGTGAGTGAGTTTGGTTTTATGCCGCTTTTAGCAATATTCCAGCAATATCACGGCGGGGGACACCAGAAATGGGCTTCACACATTGTACCAATGTTGGGATTCGAACCCGGGTCTTCGGTGTGACGAGCGAACTCTTTAACCACTAGGCTACCCGACCGCCCCTGAAAATACTGTCAAAGACTCACATTATGTAGAAAATACTGTACAAAGACTCACATTATGTAGAAAATAATGTACAAAGACTCACATTATGTAGAAAATACTGTACAATGATCTCATGTCCCTCTGCTGCAGCCTCCAGGAAGGGCGTCTTACCAGAACTAGGTTCTCTGAAAATACACAATCACTGCAGACTTGTATTCCCGACATGTCTGTCTATTAAGCATGTTAAGGAGAAAAAAAAATATTTGAGTTTGGCGACCATTTTAGGCCTGTAAAACAGTGACACTTACACAGCACTCATGTTGACCCAGGGTCTGGGAGACACTAGTCTATTTAATACACTGACACCTACACAGCACTCATGTTGGCCCAGGGTCTGGGAGACACGGGTCTATTTAATACAGTGACACCTTCACAGTATTCATTTTGGCCCAGGGTCTGGGAGACACGAGTCTATTTAATACAGTGACACCTTCACAGTATTCATTTTGGCCCAGGGTCTGGGAGACACCAGTCTATTTAATACAGTGACACCTACACAGCACTCATGTTGGCCCAGGGTCTGGGAGACACCAGTCTATTTGATACAGTGACATCTACACAGCACTCATGTTGACCCAGGGTCTGGGAGACAGACTAGTCTATTTAATACAGTGACACCTACACAGCACTCATGTTGGCCCAGGGTCTGGGAGACACTAGTCTATTTGATACAGTGATATCTACACAGCACTCATGTTGGCCCAGGGTCTGGGAGACACGAGTCTATTTAATACAGTGACACCTACACAGCACTCATGTTGGCCCAGGCTCTGGGAGACACGAGTCTATTTAATACAGTGACACCTGCACAGCGCTCATGTTGGCCCAGGGTCTGGGAGACAGACTAGTCTATTTAATACAGTGACACTTACACAGCGCTCATGTTGGCCCAGGGTCTGGGAGACACGAGTCTATTTAATACAGTGACACCTACACAGCACTCATGTTGGCCCAGGCTCTGGGAGACACTAGTCTATTTAATACAGTGACACCTGCACAGCGCTCATGTTGGCCCAGGGTCTGGGAGACACGAGTCTATTTAATACAGTGACACTTACACAGCGCTCATGTTGGCCCAGGGTCTGGGAGACACGAGTCTATTTAATACAGTGACACCTACACAGCACTCATGTTGGCCCAGGGTCTGGGAGACACGAGTCTATTTAATACAGTGACACTTACACAGCGCTCATGTTGGCCCAGGGTCTGGGAGACACGAGTCTATTTAATACAGTGACACCTACACAGCACTCATGTTGGCCCAGGGTCTGGGAGACACGAGTCTATTTAATACAGTGACACTTACACAGCGCTCATGTTGGCCCAGGGTCTGGGAGACACGAGTCTATTTAATACAGTGACACCTACACAGCACTCATGTTGGCCCAGGGTCTGGGAGACACGAGTCTATTTAATACAGTGACACTTACACAGCACTCATGTTGGCCCCATGCTCCAGGAGGAAGAGGACAAAGTTCTGGTGGCCGGCGTACGTAGCATGAAACAAAGCTGTCCACCCCTTCTTGTCCCACTCCTCCAGCTCCGCTCCATTCTGTCGGCAACATCACATTCTTATACTTAAACACTGCAGTAGAAACAGGCATTTACCAAGCATAACACAAACTTAGTGGCCTTGGCGAGCAAATTGAAAAAAGATATAGTTACTTTGGTCAAAATTGAGGTATTTTTAAAGTTCTCATTTTCCTAAATTAAGAGGTATTTCATCATTGCACTCAGTGCATTCTCAGGAAAATCCAAACATTCTGACAGAATGTTTGGATTTTCCTGAAAATGCACTGAGTTTGTGTTATCCTTGGTAAATGCCTTATTCATTATGATGCAATAATCTCAATGTATCATATGTATTTCACCTAGTCTGAAAATTGTGTAAAACATACCATTTGTTTACCCAGTTGCTAATAGTTACAGTAAGTTTCAACCCATGCTCTGGGAAGACCTGGCCCCGTACCCTGCAGAGAGTCCTGCCAACAAATGGTACGTACCCTGCAGAGATACCTGCCAACAAAAGGTACGTACCCTGCAGAGATACCTGCCAACAAAAGGTACGTACACTGCAGAGATACCTGCCAACAAATGGTACGTATACTGCAGAGATACCTGCCAACAAATGGTACGTATACTGCAGAGAGTCCTGCCAACAAAAGGTACGTACCCTGCAGAGATACCTGCCAACAAAAGGTACGTACCCTGCAGAGATACCTGCCAACAAAAGGTACGTACCCTGCAGAGATACCTGCCAACAAAAGGTACGTATACTGCAGAGATACCTGCCAACAAAAGGTACGTACACTGCAGAGAGTCCTGCCAACAAAAGGTACGTACCCTGCAGAGATACCTGCCAACAAAAGGTACGTACCCTGCAGAGATACCTGCCAACAAAAGGTACGTACACTGCAGAGATACCTGCCAACAAAAGGTACGTACACTGCAGAGAGTCCTGCCAACAAAAGGTACGTACCCTGCAGAGATACCTGCCAACAAAAGGTACGTACCCTGCAGAGATACCTGCCAACAAAAGGTACGTACACTGCAGAGATACCTGCCAACAAAAGGTACGTACACTGCAGAGATACCTGCCAACAAATGGTACGTATACTGCAGAGATACCTGCCAACAAATGGTACGTATACTGCAGAGATACCTGCCAACAAAAGGTACGTACCCTGCAGAGATACCTGCCAACAAAAGGTACGTACCCTGCAGAGATACCTGCCAACAAAAGGTACGTACCCTGCAGAGATACCTGCCAACAAAAGGTACGTACACTGCAGAGAGTCCTGCCCACATATAGTATACACCCTGCAGAGAGTCCTGCACATATATGGTACATACCCTGCAGAGAGTCCTGCCCACATACTGTACATACCCTGCAGAGTGTCCTGCCCACATACTGTACATACCCTGCAGAGTGTCCTGCCCACATATGATACGTACCCTGCAGAGTGTCCTGCCCACAGTCTCATTCCCACAACTGGCGGCCAGCATCAGCGGTGTCTGTCCCTTGTGGTTCTTCACATTCACATCACACCCCGAGTCTATCAGCAGGTTGACGATGTTGTCGTGGCCGATGTAGCAGGCATACATCAGAGGAGTCCAGCTCCCTCTGTTCTTCTTGTCAATCTCCACATCGCCCCTGAAACAGAAACCAGGGTGGCCATATTTACTATCATTGTAAAAGTAAAATTGTATATTAGTGTAATTATGTCACCCAGCGGTCATCAAATTCATTGCCATCTGCTTCAACCACCGGAAGGATTTGATAGGAGGGGATTTGAAAGTCCATCAGAAAAGACTCCTACCTTTGACCACGAAAAATCATACACGAACAATATTCTGGGCCACAAATGTTAAATTTCTTTCACACGCTGGCATCTAATCCGTGAAATCTTGAAATTGAATGGCCAAATCAGGTCATTCTTGTCAAAATAGACGGTTCGTCTGCAAGCCTAAAAAGGGGCTGTTCAGTCATGCTCTAGTTCCATTGCCATCAGGCTCATTCCCAGTGAGTGAGTGAGTGAGTGAGTGAGTGAGTAAGTTGGATTTAACGCCGCTTTTAACAGTATTACAGTTACATCACGGTGTGTCAGCCTAATGTGGGAGGAAAGCCCGAAGTGATGCAGGTCTCAGACGTTAACCACTTCGACCAAACCCACGAGCACGGGTATGGTGCTGACAAACCTAGAAACATAATCGAGGCGAACCGGGATTCGAACCCACAATCATAGGTTTCTGGCATTCCAAAGGGACGTAACTCTGCACAGCGAATCGTGGCGCCTTAGACGACTGGGCCACCTGTGCCCCCTTTCATTCCCAGTAAATCTAAGGGTTAATGTAGAACCACATCATAGACCGGGGTTGTCATCTTGCTCAGTGTAACTTGTCTGAGGCAAGGACAATGTAAACAACAATGTTGGCAGACACTGACAGTTGTGAGTAACCGTGATGTAGGTCAAGTTCTGCCACATCCAAGTTTTTGGGGTGGAGAGGCATTTATTTTGAATATTTTGTAAAATAGTGGGGGTAATAGCTAACTAACTAATACGATTTACACATGTACAATAAATAGTAGAATGTTAATGCATAAAGTTTGTTGGTGAAATATATTCATTTATAATTCTTAAAACTTTTTTTACAACCTGTCACCCCTACAATGGGAAATGGCATATTCGATTTCCAAGAAATGACTTGTTGCGCTGATTTCCAAGAAATTTCTTGGTCAGTCTTAACATTGGATTGCAGGTTGCGATGAATTTAAAACATGTATCTTTGAACAAAGTATGGACGGTTAAATTTAATATCTTTTTGTAAAACTATGTGTTTTGAACACTTATTTTGAACTAGTCGAGACCATGAGTAGTTTAATGTTGAACTTTAGTAATACCGTATTCGACATAATAAGCACCTAGGGCGCTCTCAAAATTAGAAATAGGGGGCTCTTACTAGAATATAATTTTGGTGAAAAACAACAGAGTTGAAAGATCGTTAATTTCGTGGTTTATTCTGACAGCCTGAAACAGATATATTTTTCCAGAATTTAATTTCCCATAATTATGGATGCATATAACACACGTATTATACACAAATAAATAAGTCTTGTGTACATTGATCAATCGGAAGGGGTGCTAATTGGGATTGTTCACTAGCAAATATATTCGGAAATATTGCCGTGGGCGCTTATAAGAGCGGGGTGCTTATTACGTCGAATACGGTACTTGTTTCATATATAACTAACTGTGACCCCTTTACAGAATGTTCAAAGATAACAAACTTTTGTACGTATTGTAAGAGAGCGCCGTTTTAAAAGAGCTGTTGTCATCATGGTAGAATGGAAATTAACTCCTTTGTTTTTTAAATTTGATGTAGTCACACTATAGAGTAGAGACCTCTGATCTTAATTTGGAACCGAATACTTTTATAAGAGGTTTGTCTCCTAAACATTTAAGGAAAAACAAGACTCTGACATGGAAAGACATATATCAAAATCATAATGTTCTCAATATCATAAACGTACATTTGAAGTGAACAACATTTAAGAAAACAAAGCTTCATAAGTGAGTGAGTGAGTGAGTATGGTTTTACGCCGCTTTTAGCAATATTCCAACAATATCACAGAAATGGGCTTCACACATTGTACCCAGGTCGGGAATCGAACTCAGGTCTTCGGTGTGACGAGCGAACGCTTTAACCATTTGGCTACCCAACCACCCTGCTTCATAAGAGAGTGAGTTGGGTTAACACTGCTTTGAACAGCATTTCAGTTATACCACCTTGGTGAAACCCACAAGCATGGGTATGACGAACCAAGATTTGAACCATCATAGGTTTCTGGCGTGCCCAAGGGACGCAACTCTGCACAACGAATGGCAGTGTCTTAGATAACTGGGCCACCCGTGCCTCCTGAACCGTGTGCGACATATGCTTGCAGTCGGAAAGCGCACGTTAAATCTCCAATATAAGTAAGTAAGCAAGCCTCCTGAAGCTTCATGAGTTAATCTGGTAATATTTTGTACTTTGTGTGGCATCTCCTACATCGACCTACACCCGTGAAGATCTGGGGTAGAATAGGTCTTCAGCAACCCATGCTTGCCATAAAAGGTGACTATGCTTGCCATAAGAGATGACGAACAGGATCGGGGAGTCAGGCTCACTGACTTGGTTGATGCATGTCATCGGTCCCAATTGCGTGGATCAATGCTCATGATATCAATCACTGGATTGCCTGGTCCAGACTCGATTATTTACAGACCGCCGTCATATAGCTGGAATATTGCTGAGTGCGGTGTTAAACAACAAACAAACAAAAGAAACATGGGTCTACCTGATAATGAGAGACCTGACATAGTCATAGTGCCCGATGCTGCAGGCTGTGTGGATGTCGTGCGGCACCGGCGTGAACACCTCCTTCTCCACCACTCCCCAGCCCTTCCAGAACGACAGACTCTTGTCCAGCAGCTCACTCTCCGATGCCTCGTCTGATGCTTCATACGCTTCATAGGCTTCGGCAGATGTCATGTCTCATGTGTCTGTAACCATGGTCACAAGAGAGTTCAGTTCATATACTCATCATGCTCATGCTGTCAGTTCACAAAGTTTGGCCTCATTGTGTTTGTCAGTTTTAGTGAATTGATCAACAAACAAAAGCAACAGAACAGCTAGCAAATCGAGCAAGAATTGAGCTAAGAGCTAAGATAGGAAAGGGAGAGCACTCCAGGGATTAGACAAGCTCCCCACACACAGCGCAGGGTTAGAAATTGGCACTAGTCCTATAGTCCTTGCCAAACTGCCCAATGGTAAAGGTATCATAAGGACTAGTAGAAAATTGCCATTTTTAAGGGTTTTGCTATATGTTATCATCATAAGGACTAGTGGACGAAAACTGTTAGTTTCTAACGCTGAGCTGCGATATCTTGTTGCAGAGCTCTCTGTACTATTGCTGCCACCAGTTAAAGCTCCCCACTGTGATAGGTGGCCTCAACCATGCTTGGAGTTGAACTTGCAGCCGACTGACCGTTATGTTTACAAACAAGTGATGACTGCTGTGACGCCGAATACTCTTACCCCTGCTAAATTATTTTCTTTCTTTGTCAATTTAATAAAGGTTTCATTACAACTATCATGGCAAGAATGTAAGGAGGAAGTTGGTTGATTTTCCGTTCGTCTGTAATCTCGAACCAATCTCATGAAACAAACAAAAAGGTAAATTCATCTGGGAAATATGGTCAGTCGTAAACCTTTTCAAAATTCACTATGACGGCATTCCCAAAGACATAAAAGTAAAAACATTACCACATTTGGGGTTAGAGGGCAAATTTCAAGATTCCTGTAATGGCTGCGCCCACAATGGTGGCAGCGATGTTACCGAGAGTGTAACGAAGGTGTCACGCCCTGCAAAGGAGCTTAGGGATTAGATAATAAAGGAGAGCACTCTAGGGATTATACAAGAAAGGGAAGTTAGTCAACATGTTAACAATCAACTGTGATCAGTAAACAGATACGGATGCATAGTTAAAGGTGTTTGGCTATTTCAGTGCCGCACTCAAATTACTGGGCCTTTGTCATATTGATCACTTAGTACTCCCTTGTATCATTAATGAGGTGAGGTGAGGTGAGGTGAGGTGAGGTGAAATGGGGTTTAACATCACGTCCAAGATTATTGCACTTATATAGCGATGTGCATGCACCTGTGCGTGTGTGTGTGGCTGCTTGTACTAGTCTGGACTGATGCCGATTTATAGTCTGTCTTACAGACCCTGATACAAATATATATCAAATACAGCCCATGAAAGTCTATAATGTTTGGCAAGTCTAGATCACTGCAGTATCATGAAGAGAGTCACAGGGCTCCTTTTTATTATATTTTTATTAAGATAACTGAACAACTTTTTTTTTATGTATGATATGTTCATTTCAGAGACTAGATGTTAGTCTAGCCGATTTATAGTGCTAGCACACTGAGATACCATGCCGCAGTTTAACATGAGTACCCCACTCAGACACAGTATACTGACTCCGAGCCGTAATTTTAGCCCCTTAATGCTGAGCGCCAAACAGGGTAACAACAAGTACCATCTTTTAATGTCTTTAGGTATGACGCGGCCGGGGATTTGCCATAGGCTTGTAACATAATCATCAAGTAACGCCTTGTATATCTACAAAATGCAGCAACATCTTGTTTGCAGCAAATTTGGTTCACAATTCATTGTGATATGACATCAGAGGATCCAGATAAACCAATCAACGCTAGTGAGAGTTTACTGATGCCGCAATAATATAGAGCCCTCAACAATATATACTGGTCACCGACCCCTTATCACCATTTTTTTCATGTTATTTCTAACATATTCCATGTACAAAGTTGACTTAAGCAATAACTTTTTTTTGTGTGAAACTATGAGCAAATGTGGTTATTTCTGTCCATGGAAGAAGATTCAGTTGATTTCTGTTGTAACGCTATGATAGGGAATCAAAACAGTGGAAATAGAACTTTCCCGTCGACTTCTGTACCAGTTATCCCCATCGTCTTAACAGGATGTGCCACTTGATCATTCACACCACTTCAGTTCTACAAATTGCATTTTTCAGTATCTCGGGTATCGCACTTAATGTTTTTATTCATAAAAAAAGTAAGAAATGCTATTATCAATTTGTCGTCTGCAATCTGACAAAAAACTTGCTTATCCTCAACATTATGTCTATGGATTTCCCGATATATTCAGGCCATGCATTTTTGGAAATATAGCTCAAAAAGGTTTCAGAATTGTATTTTGGGGAAGAAATGAGAGACAGATAGAAAACAATGACAGAACTGAAAGTGCATCATCGTGTTGTTTGATGAATATATTCTCGTGAATTAGTCACTTGACACAGCCCGTGTGTCTTTTCCAAAGTTGTAATTGAGCAATGTGATTATGGAGTGTTTTTTAAATATTTCCTCACAAGAAGTCTGTTTTGTTCATCATTATCGGATTAATATTGATCTCTTCTAATGAAAACGAGCAAAAGTAAGATGCGATCACGTGCATGCTATAATGGGTAGTTGGCGATGATTGGTCCTCCGCGATAACTGGTCACTAGGCACAATATATAAATCTTTATATTGTGGCTCGTTATGTTTGACTGTCAAAAGCATGATATGCAGGATTTTAAGTAGCAGTATTCAATTTTTCTAAGTAGCCTTTAGCTACTTGGCTGCTTTAAAGAGCTGTCACTGCCACAAGAATTCATGAATTGACTATCACTCATGTCACACTGATGCCTCATGGTTCTACAATACTTTAGATTAGATGTGCTACTGTTACAGTATTAGAGCAAGTTACTATCAGATATTCTTTTCATATAGACGTACATGATAACATCACTCATTTACTCATTAGCTGACACGGAAATAACAGGATACTGGCACGCTTGACATTATCATTTCCATGATTGAAATAAAATTAGATGAAATGTTTGAAAAACCAAAGGTTGCTCGCCGCATAACAGTATTTCCGTCGACCTTCAAAATATAGGATTACATTAATTTTGAAACTGTCAGTGTCATCGTTTGTGCATCGGCGATTGTCATAACATAAATCTTAATCATCATAAAACAACGATATCCATAAGATGGCAGCATTATTGATGAACAAATACAATGCTTACCTTAATTTCCCGAATGCCACAACTGAAAATCCGAATTAATGCCACATGTGAAAGGCTTAGTAGAATGGAACCATTAATGACAACATAAGCGAGCACCTGTCGGCCATATTTACAACAAGTTGAATCTCGCGATAGATGCCGAGTACATATCGCAGATACACCTCGAATGCAACTGTTTCTATTTGTTACTAAAACACCGTGACGATTCTGATAGTATTGTTTTACTATGTTAACTACCGATGCACAGAGACAGAATACATCTTATGTTAAAAATATATTATACATTTAAGGTGAAGAATCTTTTATGACAATATCATTTATTTATTAAGAATATAAATGTTGATAGTTGTGAAGAAACTTGTTTAATTATTTCACGGGAACTACCGAATTCTTCCGGATACTCCCGAGCCCATGTCAAGCATCATGGCTGCAAAATATTTTCTAGTCGCTCAAACTTAGTGAGAACCGAAACTTAGCTTTGAGAAAGTGATAATTACTTTGTTTGTACAAGACGGATTCGGCTCTTAGGATGAGGATGACCAAAACCAAGGGTAAATTACGTTATATCCACTTTTTGATAACTTTTCGCTATTCCATTACCGGCGTTCCGAGATAGTTGACATAATTACCATGGAAGCAGGAGCATCTGCAGGAGGCCCTTGTTTGAGAGATGCGGCGCTCTCCAAATAGTCGCTTGTCAGATTATATAATACAGTTCTGACAGGTACATAACCTGCTTGAGTCATGTGCCTGTGCCTCTTGAAGGCAATTTGCCAAGTTATAAGTGTCAGTATCGATCACTCACTGATCTAGCCTATTTTCAGCTTACCCACCATGAATTTGCACTTCTGAAGTTCGATCTAACCTGCATTCTAATTATTGCCATATAGCAATAGTGCCGTATGTACGAGCGATTTTCATTGTCTGTTGAGTTTGAGGTGATGAATTCTATTTGATTCTTGTAAATATGTTTGATGAAACTTTTTTCTAAGAATATTACTATTAGGAAACATGATATTAATTAAATGATTTTGGCTCAGTTAGATACAGAATGCAATGCAGCTACCATTTGTGTTGAATTACAGACTTGTAAAAATACATTTTTTGTTCTCATGGCCTCCCAGTCCCCAAATTGCTTTTGTTTTTGTTATATTCTTTTTGTATTCATTATTTGTAAACACTCACAAATTTTTCATGTGAAATTTTACATCTGCACTGGATGTCTGGACATGCTATGCCATTCATAGTGAATGGAATCAACGTTAATATGGTAATATACCTACTAACATTAATATTTCATCTGCCTGTTGAACAAGATATTTATACGGTATATTTTTTAGGTGCCATAGCGATGAACTCCTCAGGAGAAGAGAGTGACCCCGAGGTGTCAGTGGCCGTCGGGGCTGCAAGTGGGGGTCAGGAAATGAAGGGGAAGTCAACCTCCAAAGGGCCTCAGCTGAAGCCACAGATGGACTCGATATTTGCTGAAGTCGAAAAAAGCCTTCCTTCTATAGATTTTGATCTGTCAGATGTAAGAGGAAAATTGTTGTCATTCTTTTCATGGGCAAAATGGGGCGGTCGGTAGCCTAGTGGTTAAATCGTTCGCTCGTCACGCTGAAGACCCGGGTTCGGTTCCCAACATGGGTACAATGTGTGAAGCCCATTTCTGGTGTCCCCCGCCGTGATATGGCTGGAATATTGCTAAAAGCGGCGTAAAATCAAACTCACTCGCTCACTCATGGGCAAAATAGGCACCAGTACGTTTATCTTGGGCCTACCTTTAGAATATAGTTCCATTAACTTTACAAACATGTCAGAAGACCCTATGACATATTTGTGAAATTTTGTTGTACGCCAGCAAAACAATGCGCTGTGACATCAGCCTAGCAACAGTGTTGCTGGTGTCATTGGTTGTGCCTAAGCTCCTCTCAGTGATCTAATATTGCTGCATGCACTGTCTTTGGATAAGCCCAGTGATGTTGAGAGTTTTCAATATTTGTTCACTAAACACAGCCTACAGTGGTGCATTTTATGGCAAATGCAAAAGCATATTCGTTTTCATCATGTTGAATTTCGGATTCAACAGAATTCATGGAGATTATAAATGGAAGTTAGAAACAGCGCCCACAGCGCCCACAACGATATTTGCAAGTGAACAATCCCAATTAGCACCCCTTCTAATTGATCAATGTACACAAGACTTGTTCATTTGTGTATAATACGCACTCGTGTGTTATATGCACCCTTAATTATAGGCATTTGAATTCTGGAAAATATATGTGTCATGTTTAATACACAAAGACTTTTCTTTTGTATCATTTCAGGCGTTCAGCGTAAACCACAAAATTTATGATCTTTCAGCCCTTTTTTTTTTCACCAAAATTTTATTCTAATAAGAGCCCCCTATTTCTAATTTTGAGAGCGCCCTGGGTGCTAATTACGTTAAATACGGTACATGAAGAGCTTCCACCCAGGCCACTTTCCCTCGCTACCTGTGCCCTGTAGGGGGCACGAGTGGCCCAGTCGTCTAAGGCGTCGCGATTTGCTGTGCAGAGTTGCGTCCCTTGGGCATGCCAGAAACCTATGATTGTGGGTTCGAATCCTGATTCGCCCCGATTATGTTTCTAGGTTTGTCAGCACCATACCCGTGCTCGTAGGTTTCACCGAAGTGGTAAACGTCTGAGACCTGCATCACTTCGAGCTTTCCTCTCACATTAAGCCGACACACCGTGACATAACTGGAATACTGTTAAAAGCGGCCCTGTGCCCTGTGATGATTCAGAAGCCGACTCACAGTAGCCATGCCTTTCCCTTCATCCTCCTTACTATGATCCACGTTATCTTCTCGTGTTCCTTCCTGCACTTTCCTTTCACGAAATGACCCGACAAATTATTAAATACCTTGCCATTTATGTGTATACTTGAACTCACCGTGTAACGCCTGGAGTCATTTTCCATTCGCACCATATCAGCTGATTCCTTACCACTCAAGATCTTGTAGATTACGGAATGGTACGAGTGTGAAAATGGCATCATGTGGCTACCCATAACATTCCCAAATGTCCGCTTAATAATTGAAAAAGAGAAGTAACATGTTACTGTTTTGAAACTAATCAATTATCCATGTTTTGCCATAAAAACAAATAAAATCCATATTTTTTTATTTTAAGAAGTAATTTTTTTTTTGTAATTTTTTTGGTATTTCTTGGAGTATTGGTACGAGTACTGCTGCAATCAACTTGAATTTGTGTGAGGTTAATCCATTCAATCCACCTTCCTTAAGTTCTTTGACTTAAAAAATTTATGATGATTTCCACATGCTTTTTATTGTTTAGTAATGTTCATAAATGGTGATGCAAAAAAGTATGATTTTTTTAACCCCAAAGTAAGGACAAAATATTTGTTTGCCCAGATCCTTGTGATTACTGACCTGTTTCTCTATCAGTGTTTTTTCTTGAAACTGAGAATGCAAAATATAATTTTGAGATGATATTAAATACTTTGTCCCCACCAAAAGAAACTCATGCAACATGCTTATTCTCAAAGTGCATGTTGAACATAGACCATTGTTAAACACAGGGTTCCATTGGTCTACCTTCATCTTCCAGAGGCAAGAGAGTTAACTGACTTTAAAAGTCCAGTTTCCACCCTTGCCGAACTAGGCTGGTATTCCTGGGCTCGATCGTAGCGCCACCAGTGGATGTTACGAGTTATGTCCCTTCTATGCCTCTCCTATGACCAATCAGATTCCACCTCCCGTATCACTTGCATTTGGTTCATTTGGTTCTCGCCCAGTCAAGATGATCTGATCGATAATCAAGATCTATATATTGTGATAAAACGAGTCTTACATCGCGAAGTGCATCAAATCACGTGAGCACCTTGATTAAAAACATGAAAAGATTTTGAAAATATCTGTTGACAACGAGTAAGTGGTGCACATGCTTTGCAAATCCTGCAATCGACCGAAATCTTCATAAAAATTTACGAACCGGATATTGATTTCGGAGCACGATTTTGATTGGACTATGCATAGACTAGTTAGTCCAGCCAAAATGTAACTCCATAATACCAGCCTAGTTCGGCAAGGGTGGAAACTGGATTAACTCACTTGCCTCGGGAAGATGAGATCCTTATGATTACTGACCTGTTTCTCTATGAGTGTTTTTTCTTGAAACTGAGAATGCAATAATAAATTTTGAGATGATATTAAATCCTTTGTTCCCTCTAAAAAGAAACTCATGCAACATGCTTATTTTCAAATTGCATGTTGGACATAGACCATTCTTAAACACAGGTTTCTTTGTCTACCTTTGGCTAGAGTTACCTAAAATCTAACGTGGAATGTTTTCTCTGTTGCAGATAAGCTCAGATACAGATGAGCCGATTATATTTCACAGAAGCTTGAAAACATCTGACTATTTGTTTGATGATGACAAGGATCTTGACACAAGCCTAAGTGGCGAATCCTTGACAGAGAGGATGCTGCCAATGAAGCAGCCGGTTGACAAAATATCAGAGTTACCTCCCCCTTATGACAATGACCTTGCACTGTTGAAACCAATATTTGGTGATGGATCCCAAACTGACACCGGGGGTAGTTGGGAGGCGCTTGTGACAGATTATGAACAAGACATAGAAAATTCAAATTGTCCGAAGCCCCAGATGCAGAATTGGATGGCACTGGAACGAGATATGTCTCAACCGTCTTTTCCGCCAACATTTACCAGCAGTGGGACATCAATGGAGGATGATTTCATTGACAACAGACTGATGGAGGAAGAGAATTGTGAAGAAGGGGGAGACAACTCTCAAGCAGGTCTTGACACGGACGCTGGGGATTTCTTAGAAACAGTTGGTGTGAAACAGAAAAGGAAACAAGATAATGAGAAACAAAAGAGTAAAGCCATTGCATCAACACTTGTTTCAGCCAGAGCGCCGGTGTTGTCTCTTCAGGCCTTGGAGAATATTGATTTAGGTAATGACGTCGGATAACTTTTTTAGCCATTGACTAAGTACTCACATGTTACAATTCAAACTCGACCGCCTCCATGGTCAAGTGGTAGAGCGTCGGCCCGGAGAGCGGAAGGTCCCGGGTTCGATCCCCGGCCGCGTCATACCAAAAGACGTTAAAAGATGGTACTTGTTGTTACCCTGTCTGGCGCTCGGCATTAGGGGGCTAAAATAAGGACTGGTCGGCTCGGAGTCAGTATACTGTGTCTGAGTGGGGTATTCATGTTAAACTGCGGCATGGTATCTCAGTGAGCTAACACTATAAATCGGCATTAGTCCGGACTAGTACAAGCAGCCACACACACACACACATGCATGCATGTCGCTATATAAGTGCAATAATCTTGGATGCGACGTTAAACCCCATTTCACCTCACCTCACCTACAATTAAAAACTCAGTTTTGATAGATTTCTTAGGCTATTCAGGATATTTTTACTACCTTGGGACCAGTCTATTAGGTAATCATAAACCGATGCGTAGACAATTTTTATATTCATGCAGTTTCAGTTAACTACTTTTTTTCTTCTGTTCAATTACTGCCCCATGTGTGGAACATGTCACATATACTCCCAACAGCGATACGTCTCAGGACCCATGAAGATCCGGAGTAGAATAGGTCTTCAGCAACCCATGCTTGCCGTAAAAGGCGACTATGCAGGTCGTAAAAGGCGACTAACAGGATCGGGTGGTCAGACTCGCTGACTTGGTTGATGCATGTCATCGGTCCCAATTGCGTGGATCAATGCTCATGATATTAATCACTGGATTTCTGGTCCAGACTCGATTATTTACAGACCGCCGTCATATAGCTGGAATATTGCTGAGTGCGACGTTAAACAACAAACCAACCAACCAACCGTCGACTGCAGGATTTGCAAAACATGTGTACCCCCAACTGTGCGTCGACAGATATTTTGCAAATTATTTCATGCTTTTAATCAAGGTGCTCACATGATTTGATGTGCGACGTTAAACAACAAACAAACAAACAATACGTCTCAGTTTCAACAAGAGAGACGTAACATTTTGACATTGTCCGCTGCTGTAGAGTTTATGAATAGTTGATGCCTGCATTTGATCAGTAAATGAATATGTGTAAAGATATTTAGGTAAGCAAGCGGAAAATGCTGCATTGAGTATTTACATGTATTGTTTTTTTACATTTTTCATGCATATTTGTAAGCGAGCAACTCAACATTAATTGGGTAATTATGATTTATTTTAAATATGCAGCTTATCTGCAGCTCTGGTTAATATTGGATATCCTGAGAACAGTCTGTAGTTGACCGTTGGTAATATGGATGAAACTATGCAAAAAATGATCATAAAATCCTTTATTCAATTGGTAGGGCAAAATAATAGAAAAAGTTCACATTTGATGAACTTTTTAGTGTGACTAAAATATAATGACAATTAAAATGTGTGAGTGAGTATGGTTTTATGCCGCTTTTAGCAATATTCCAGCAATATCATGGCGGGGGACGCCACAAATGGGCTTCACACATTGTACCCATGTCGGGATTGTTAATGTCTGACTTTGTGTCTTATATTTTGGGGGCGGTCGGGTAGTCTAGTGGTTAAAGCGTTCACTCGTCACGTCGAAGACCCGGGTTCGATTCCCGACATGGGTACGATGTGTGAAGCCCATATCTGGTGTCCCCCGTCGTTATATTGCTGGAATATTGCTAAAAGCGGCGTAAAACCACACTAACTCACTCCGTGGTCGTAATTCAGTTTTCCAGGAGTACTTGCACTATGGTGAATATTTTTTGGCCATATTTGTTTGATGCTTCTAGTGTAGCGAAATGTGACGACATACTGATACATATGTTGCTACATCTGACATATTGTAGAAAATACGGATTGGTTGGTTGGTTTGTTTGTTGTTTAACGCCGCACTCAGCAATATTCCAGCTATATGACGGCTGTCTGTAAATAATCGAGTCTGGACCAGGCAATCCAGTGATTGATATCATGAGCATTGATCCACGCAATTGGGACCGATGACATGCATCAACCAAGTCAGTGAGCCTGACTCCCCGATCCTGTTAGTCGCCTTTTACGACCTGCATAGTCGCCTTTTACGGCAAGTATTGGTTGCCGAAGACCTATTCTACTCCGGATCTTCACGGGTCCATGTGTGCCATATTGCATGCTGTCTATGTGATTACACTGTATTGCACTGTTTAAAGCGGGCACTGACTCCCATGCTTTGTGTAGATGTGTTGCTGGTGAGTTTGAATGAAGA
Source organism: Haliotis rufescens (assembly GCF_023055435.1). Classification (NCBI taxonomy): domain Eukaryota; kingdom Metazoa; phylum Mollusca; class Gastropoda; order Lepetellida; family Haliotidae; genus Haliotis; species Haliotis rufescens. Next base: position 1,165,900 of record NW_025964380.1, read on the forward strand.
CAACCAGTATGGACCCAGGACGATGCTAGCATCTTCCAGCAGAGGAGGAGGTGGGGACACAGCAGAACACCAAGGTAGGTCATCACACCTGTGTACACTGGAACCAAGGTAGGTCGTCACACTTGTGTTCACTGGAACCAAGGTAGGTCGCCACACCTGTGTTCACTGGAACCAAGGTAGGTCGTGACACCTGTGTTCACTGGAACCAAGGTAGGTCGTGACACCTGTGTTCACTGGAACCAAGGTAGGTCGTCACACTTGTGTTCACTGGAACCAAGGTAGGTCGCCACACCTGTGTTCACTGGAACCAAGGTAGGTCGTGACACCTGTGTTCACTGGAACCAAGGTAGGTCGTCACACTTGTGTTCACTGGAACCAAGGTAGGTCGCCACACCTGTGTTCACTGGAACCAAGGTAGGTCATCACACCTGTGTTCACTGGAACCAAGGTAGGTCGTCACACTTGTGTTCACTGGAACCAAGGTAGGTCGCCACACCTGTGTTCACTGGAACCAAGGTAGGTCGTGACACCTGTGTTCACTGGAACCAAGGTAGGTCGTGACACCTGTGTTCACTGGAACCAAGGTAGGTCGTGACACCTGTGTTCACTGGAACCAAGGTAGGCCGTGACACCTGTGTTCACTGGAACCAAGGTAGGTCGTGACACCTGTGTTCACTGGAGCCAAGGTAGGCCGTGACACCTGTGTTAACTTGTACCTGATAGGACCTACTGACATATATATGCGAGGACCAACTTACACTTGACACGACCAACTTGTACCTGATAGGGCCAACTTGTACTTGATAGGACCAACTTGTACCTGATAGGACCAACTTGTACCTGATAGGACCAACTTGTAACTGATAGGACCAACTTGTACTTGATAGGACCAACTGACTTGTCTTGGCAAGGGCCACTTGTCTTTATCAGATTCCTCCTTTATGTTAAGACACAATTATGTTTAGGTCCTGGGAAATGTGACTAATATTACACTCTACAATTTGCAACATTTCCTTGATAGTATGCACAGTAAGATAATAAGAAGCATTTCACTTTGTTTAAGCTCAAAGTAACCCCATGTCCCAATGTTGAATGTCTAACACTCTGTCTATCTGTTGCAGCCCCGCTCGAGGATCTGACCCTGATACAGAAGCTGGCCCAACTGTCTGTATCACAGGGGGGCTGTCCCCTGGCTACTATTGACCCCCGCACTGGGGCCATCAAGGGGCAGGACAACAGGGAGACAACAGAGAAAGGTGGGTTCACCTTGCAGGCCTCTCACACAACATGTGCCAGCTACCCTATGCACTCCTCAACATTCCATACACATATCTACTGCCTCACCTGTCTATATCTCCTCTGTGGGGATCTAATTCCTGTGTGTAGAGGTCTACCTCTGTAGAGATCTGTCTCCTCTGTAGGGATCTGTCTCCTCTGTAGGGATCTGTCTCCTCTGTGTGGAGGTCTACCACTGTAGAGATCTGTCTCCTCTGTAGGGATCTATCTCCTCTGTGGGCATCTATCTCCTCCGTAGGGATCTATCTCCTCTGTTGGGTGGACCCGTGAAGATCCGGGGTAGAATGGGTCTTCAGCAACACATGCCTGTCGTAAAAGGCGACTATGCTTGTTGTAAGAGGCGACTAACGGGATCGGGTGGTCAGGCTCGCTGACTTGGTTGAAGCATGTCATCGATTCCAGTTGTGTGGATTGATGCTCATATCAATCACTGGATTATCTGGTCCAGACTTGATTATTTACAGACCGCGGTCATATAGCTGGAATATTGCTGAGTGCGGCGTAAAACAACAAACCAACCAACCTCTGTTGAGTGTCAACTTTCCCACAGCCTCCATGTCCCAGTAACTTATGCTTATCGAAAGAACACAACACGGATCAGGTGATCAGGCTCTGTGACTTGCATATTGTTTTACCCCAATGAAGTATTTGGTTCATCATGCTTTCATTCCCCTTAATATTTGCAGACTGCCATGATATGACTTGATTATTGATGGCTATGGCGTCAAGCAACATTCATGAATTATATCACTCGGATCAATTTAGCTGGTTGTCTGTTGGCCTTCTGGCAGCAGAAGGAAGAGACTGTCTGTTAATATGTCAAGTCATCGGTAGGGCTGGCTATGGATACCGATCATAGAGATCGATAATCTTTAACTAAATATGGATCAGCTATCAATAAATATCGGAGAAGTATCTTTCAGCAAATGGTAGGGGTTTCACGATACATGTATCTCACGATACAATACGTATCTCGATTTTGAGGTCAAGATACGATACGTATCTCGATACAGCAATACCTACCTTTTATGCGTAACTTTAGAAGCGAACTTTTTGATTACATATCACTTTCACAATTGTGTGTTCTTACCACTATCAGTAGATTATTTTGTAAAATAATAATACTTAGAAAAGGTTGATTCTGTTAATTCAAACGAGCGTCACACTAACAAGTTTTCGTTTGTGTCAAATTCAGAAAATATGATGATATTTTGATTCGAAAAGAAAAATCAATCGATACGCAAACAAATGGATACCGATTTCAATAAAATTTTGTATCGATATAAATTTACATGTATCTCATATCGTATCATGAGAATTATCTACCGATGCATTGGTACAATCGGTGAATCGTGACATCCCTAGCAAATACGCAAAACAAATCCTAAAGAAATCAACATATTTCATTCACTCCACCGGTGAGTGGTGGCACGTTTATTCAGGGATTACTTTGTGGACATTTGAGATACAACAAAAATAATTACTTTCCGTCTTCAGCAATTAAGATTACTGACAATAACAAGTCTGTTTTGGTAAATCTAAACTTTATTTCATCACAATAGTTTATGTAAAGTATTATCGTTGATACAATTTTCGATAATCATTATTATTTCTTCCCATCGATGAAAATTCCGATTATCAATTTTTGCCAGCCCCAGTCAATGGCCCCTTCAGTTAATAAACGGAGCGTAAACACAAACTCACTTCTTTATTTTCATATCAAGTATTACACATGTTAAGAAACATATTTGTTTTGTTTATTATGTTCATATGGCGCTTTTGTTTTCGGAAGATCAGATTATTTATCATCCTGACACACCACTCTACAATTTCCTTCAATCTTAGTACACAGAACTAGGGCTGCAACGAATACACTATGAGGCGAATACGATTCGTATCACGAATATAGGGTAATGAATACGAATATTAATTCACGAATGCAATGACAAGTCAGCAGTGAAACATTAACAACATAAATTATTTGACATGGTTTGTTAACTATTAATATATTATACATTTATATACTGCACTTGTCCAGGTACTTAGTCTTAGTATCTGCTCAAATGCTACAATGACCAGTGACCAAATTCCTGTCAAATTAAATATTATAAGAGTGTTGTCTTTGAAGAAATCTATGCATATCATATGTTCTTATGGATGTTTTAGGTACAGGGTATGTAAGGGTATGATTGCACATTCATAAATATTCGATTCTAGTGGCCACGAATAACGAATTCAATTCATGAATGGATAAGGTTCGATTCATCGAATACGCGGGTGAATTGTAACAGCCCTGCACAGAACCTAAAACATTGCTCTTCCTTCTCCAAGGCCCCCGCCCCTCCCCTTGGTTACCAGTCTAGAGGAATCTTTAGAATATTTTCAAGAAATCATGTTGTTTGATGATGCTTCATTTCAAATAATAATGTTGGTTTGAAAGGATTGAGATAACATAGACTGGATATTTCATAGTATTGGAATTGATCAAGGGGAGATAATTATGAAGATTATCTCCCTTTGGCTTCATGTAGAGATAGTCCAAGGTGAGATTTTTATCTTCAACAAGATTTTATTAGCTTGATCCTAATTGATTTACTCCTTTTCATCTCCTTTCAAGAATCCAAGAAGACAACAGCATGCATGGGAACAAATACAAGTGACCTTTCAAGGATGTCTCCCCCATCTTTTATTCCACGTGAGTGCGATGTCACCAAATTGTATTCAGTGGCCAGCTTATTTGTCAATTGTCATTCTGGGGAAAGTATCTTCATGGGATTGCCTCAAATATTCCCCTATTTTGTATTTACTGGTACAGACACCTTGAATAAAGATGAAGTTACTTTAAACATGCTTAGGCTTAAGAGAATATAAGAACTGGTTCTCAGGCAATGATTTTGGAAAATATAGGGCAGGCGGTGTGTTATTTTTTCCTTGTTCAAACTAGTATGTAACCAAATAAACAGTTGTGTACCATCAACCTGTGAAAAAGCCTCCCTACATAAACAAGCATACAAACTCCTATTGCCGCCATGACCATAACACGAGATGTGCAGTAAAGCTGTGCGCATGTAAAGGGAAAATAAAAATATTTCGAAAATGGAAGTAAAAAGTGAAACGTGCGGGCAGTGCATAAAACTCTTTTTGTATTTATGATATACAGCTTCAAAGTAAAATTGGGGGCACGGGTGGCCCAGTCGTCTAAGGCGCCGCGATTCGCTGTGCAGAGTTGCGACCCTTGGGCACGCCAGAAACCTATGATTGTGGGTTCGAATCCCGGTTCGCCCCGATTATGTTTCCAGGTTTGTCAGCACCATACCCGTGCTCGTGGGTTTCACCGAAGTGGTTAACATCTGAGACCTGCATCACTTCGGGCTTTCCTCCCACATTAAGCTGACACGCAGTGATATAACTCGAATACTGTTAAAAAAGGGGTTAAACCCAACTCACTCACTCACTCAAAGTAAAATTAACAGGAATTATGATTTGTTTGATAGGTGTTACTTAGACGTTGACTGACGACAAAGTAGACACAGTTTATGGATAACAAGTTCTTTATTTTACTGCAAAGGTGACGTTTTGGTCTAGATCCTTATACTATTGTCAAGCAGCGGTATAAGGCTTGACAATGGTATACGATCTTTACCGAAACATCGCCTTTACAGTAAAATAAAGAAGCTATCCATTAATTGCATCTACTTTGTAACAGGAATGATATTCAGTATTAAGGTTGTCTGTGATTTCCATATGTTGGTGTGTATATCTAGATTGTGTCAAGGATATATGCCTTGCCTGCATTCATGCATAATACAAATGTCCAGTGATTGCAGTCCAGCCTGGTATTTTGGCATTACCGTATTCGAAGTAATAAGCACCCAGGGTGCTCTCAAAATTAGAAATAGGGGGCTCTCATAGAATATTATTTTAGTGAAAAAAAACAGGGTTAAAAGATAAATTTCGTGGTTTATGCTGACAGCCTGAAATGTTTATGTATGATAGGTATATTTTTCCAGAATTTAATTGCCCATAATTAAGTGTGCATATAACACACGAGTGTGTATTTTAAGCGAATATATAAGTCTTGTGTACATTGATCAATCAGAAGGGGTGCTAATTAGGATTGTTCACTGGCCAATACATTAGCAAATATCGCTGGGGCGCTTATCAGCTTATTAGAGTGGGGTGCTTATTACGTCAAATACGGTATTATCAGTAGATTTTGCTGTTAATATAGGGCTGTTATATGCGGAGCTTACTTGACTCAAAATTCCGACAAGTGGCTTACGTAGCAGCCTGTTGTAAACTTGTACAGCTTTGAAATAACTTGAATGATGGCTTTGTGTGTTGTGTTCTGTGGTGGCACGTGGTCCTGTGTGCAGGGCATAGGTCACAAATCAAGTGAAGTGAAGCAACATTGGTCACAGAGTAGTTGGATGGGTGACCGTGTTTGGCGGCTTGGCTCCTGAGAGTTTTTCGGATTTCGGTCCTGTTCCTCACTGAAGCACATGTAGCACATGTGGTGTCTCCTTGAGCAAGTGGCTTTGGGAGAAATACAATCTCATTAAAATCAGACCTTAGTTCTCGCTACCGCCAAACAAAGATCTGAAGACATCCCATTAGGGGTCACGTCAGAACGACCTTTCATCCGACCAATCAGTGCGTCGCCTACCGTATTATGAAAGTGATAGTCTGAATGTGATTTCTAATCATGTAATCTCGAAAACTTTAACATGGGGTATTCCGAACAATAGTTACGGTTTTAACGACTGAATCCTTACAATCTAGACCATTCCAGAATGTTTTTTTGTTCAGGTTTTAAATTTGTAATTGAAAATTTGTCAAAATATGTTTCGAAGGGTAGTCTCCAATTTGAAATTTGTGCCGTAAAGCACGAGAAAGCTGCCTTCTGATTGGTCATTCTATTGGTCGGTTAAAGTTCGCGCAAGGTCGGTCTGACGTGACCCCTAATGGGATGTCCTCAGATCTTTGTTTAGCGGTAGCGAGAACTAAGATGTGATTTTAATGAGATTGGGCAAAATAAGCCTCTGTACATCAGGCTGCAAATAGGCACAAGGAAACAGTTCACCTTCTCGCGCCTCCCAGGCAGCGTTGGTTTGTAATCCCCAGGGAGCTGAGAGTGAAAACGAGTGCACACTAATCCATTGACCGGGGTAATAACGTCCGAGTGATGGAAGTTTTGGTTTTTTAAAATAATTTTTATTCCAGTTTCAGTGGTTACATACACAGTGATATATACATATATAGCATTATTAACATTTTGACATCGCATATTTGGAGGATAGGCCTTGATCATGTAGGATCGAGCAAGATGTTCTGGCATGAAAGTAGTTAATACCATATTTATGAGCAATCGTAGAAAGATAAGCTAATAATAAAAGAATGAACAGTACCAAATTATAGTATTATCGAGTGATGGAAGTTGGCGCCGAGTAAATACATAGAGAATAATAAACTCATTCTCGTTAGATGCCATTTAATGCGTGTGATGATCTTGTTTAGTTTAATAAAGTGTGAAAACAAAAAAAACGAGGTCAACCTTGTATCTTACCACCTGTATCTTCACCACGTGGGTAATAAATTATTATATATAGCTGTCTCCCTGCTTCAGCTCCAGCCCAGCCGAAGGTGGAACCAGACACTGTGTTCATCGATCTCCGCCACTTTGAGAAACATCGTCAGAAGGAACAACATAATATTGAGCGTGTTCAGCAGATCCTGGGCATTCAGCACGACAGGTACATACTCCCGACTCTCGCTGATTGGGGTCGGGATTAGTGTAATGCAGAGCTCCAGATACGCTGCGTATCTGCGTAAAATACGCATCAGAAATGCAGAAATACCCAGTAAAATAAAATCCAATCGTATCAAATATGCAACGAACATTACAGATACGCTACAAAAATAAAACTTGTGCGTATCATCAAAATATTTTGAAGTAACCCTGCATATTCGATTAGCAGATCAACTTATTTTGAAATTATAAACGGGTATTCCGTCAACCTTGCCAAACTCCACGATGACAGTTACATCATGATCATTTGCCATCACACTTTCTTATGGAAGTACTGTGGTATTTTTGAGTCCTATAAAGATCTGGAACCCACACGACACCAGTTTGCAGGGACTAGATGAATAGTGTTTTTAAATATTTAACTCAAATACCCACATGTATAAGAACTAGTGGGTAACAGAAATTTGAATACCCAGAAAGAATTACTGATACCCAATGATTTTAAAATGCATGGGTAAAATACCCACAACACCAAAAGCTTATCTGGAGCTCTGGTTTAATGCATTCAGTAACTGCATTTATCCACATTATTGCTTGTTGTCTTCTTGTATGGCATCCTCCCCGAGGCAAGGGAGTTAACTGACTATAAAGGTCCAGTTTCCACCCCTGCCGAACTAGGCTGGTATTATAGAATTACATTTTGGCTGGACTAACGAGTCCATGCATCGTCCAATCAAAATCGCATAAGGAACAAGACATCGGGTTACTAAACGAAATGGATATCAAGTGCAGATTTCTGTCGATTGAAGAATTTGCAAAACATGTGTACCGCCAACTGTGCGTCGACAGATATTTTGCAAATTATTTCATGCTTTCGCTTAAGGTGCTCACATGATTTGATGCACTTCGTGGGGTAAGACCCGTTTTTTTACAATATAGATCTTGATTATTGAGCAAGTCGTCTCTACTGGGTGCCGCCATTTTGTTTAAAGCAAATGCAAGTGATATGAGAGATGGAATCTGATTGGTCAATAGGAGGAACATGGAAGGGACAAAACTATTAATAGCCACTGGTGGCGCTACGATCGAGCCTGGAAATTCCAGCCTAGTTTGGCAAGTGTGGAAACTGGACTTCTATAGTCAGTTAACGCCCTTGCCTCGGGAAGATGCTTGTATGGGCGCTGCTTGCTCTTCAGCATGAATGCTAAAAATCACTTGTTCAATGGTCGTTCCATCTTTTTAAGACAACACCATAACCGGGTCAGAGTGAATGACTTAATTTTCAGTAAGAGTTTGGAAACCACCTCATAGGCAGATAATAAAATTTTTTTGTGAAGCAATATGTCACGATATGGAATGAAACCCATCATGTTATTAATTAAGTTTGATATTGGAGTGCATCTGTGACATTGTCAATGCTTAATTAGTATATGAGTTTATATGAGTTTGGGATTCTGGTTTAGAATGGTCCCCAACCTATGCTGGTCATGTCCGTGAGTTTGGTTTTACGCCGCTTTTAGCAATATCACGGCGGGGGACACCAGAAATGGGCTATACACATTGTTCCCATGTCGGGACTCGAACCCGGGTCTTCGGCGTGACGAGCTAACGCTTTAACCACTAGGCTACCCGACCGCCCCCCAGCAAAGGTGAAAGCCTGTAGGATAATCGAGTGGGGCCAGAAGGAGATTGTGAAACGTGTTGGGAATCAAACCTGGGTCTTCAGCGTGACGAGTGAACGCTTTAAGCTCTAGGCTCCCCGACCGCCCCCGGTCATAAGAAGCCGCCCGGGGGGGGATTCTGGGTAAGAGGAGAACCAATTCTTTTATTTTTTTTAGCCTAATGTAAGTAGCGTAGGATACAGGTGAGTGTGTTGACTGTTGCAGCTCAGACTCCAGTGACTCGGACGATGACATGGAGCAGTGGCAGACACAGAGACGTCAGATCAAGGAGAAGCTGGTGTCACGGGGCGTGACCACACAACCCCTACCATCCAAGCCCAAACCATTTCAGTCAGTTCAAGTTTGTTTATCAAACCTGTGTGTGCGTGCGTGCGTGTGTGAGTGTGTGTGGTTATTCTGTCTGTCAGTCTGTCCTTCCTTCCATCCTTTCGAGAACAAACTGCTTCATAGATTCTTTTCAAACTTGGTGAACACTTTCTATACCAATAGGAGTGGTGCAGTGGGAAGTTTCATTTCAATACTTGGATTTTCTGAAAAAATACAGATATTATTAATTTTTCAACTTAAACAATTGTGTGACCTATAACTTGAAAACTACTACATGGAATCTTAAAATTTAGCCAACAGTTTCCATACTAATAGAAGAGGTGTTTTTTTATAAGTGGATTTTCTGAGAAATGGAATTTTTACATAGGTATTTTGAATGTTTTTATGTTTTTTTTATTTCTACATTTGTGCAACCTATAACTCGAGAACTTCTTTATGGATTCTTTTCCAAGCAGGAGTACAGTTTCTCTATCAATAGGAGAAGTGCAGTGCAAAGTTTGATTTCGATAAGTAGATTTTCTGAGAAAATATTGCTTTTTGCATGCTCTGAATTAGAAATATGTTGGAGTCGAAGTCGGGGGGTATTTGTGAGCCCTGCTCACTTTTGGCCTTGTTTCAAACTGTTTTATCTCCTGATTATCGGAATTGACGAGTATGGTTTGTTAACAGAAATAGAAACATCAAACATCCAAACCGAGTTATCAACCTGAGTGAGAGAGGGACAAATGTTCAGAAGATGACAAACAGTCAGGATGAAGATGCAGAGGAGGCAGCAGATGACCAACAAAAGAAAGCACAAAATGCAGCACAGAGAGAGAAGGAGAGACAGATGGAGAAAGCAAGGTACATGAGGAACATGTAGATGATGGTGCTGGGCGTAACTTGTTTCTACAACCTGAACTTTGGTGATCAGCAAAATAGTAATGATATTATTGTCTCTAAGGCGCCGAGATTCGCTGTGCAGAGTTGCGTCCCTTGGGCATGTCAGAAACCTATGATTGTGGGTTCGAATCCCGGTTTGCCCCGATTATATTTCTAGGTTTGTCAGCACCACACCCGTGCTCGTGGGTTTCACCGAAGTGGTAAACGTCTGAGACCTTCTGGGCGTAACTTGTTTCTACACCTTGAACTTTGTAGATCACCAAACCATTATGATATTATTGAGCAGTATCTGAACATTTTCAGAGCTCCAGATAACTTTTTGAGCAATTGAGTTTTTACTCTAGGGTATTCTAATAGTAACTCTAAATATATAGGCTTGACTTGGAAAGTAAATTAGCCCGTAATTGTGTTTCGGAAATGAGCTCCTCTGAACTAATGCTGAAAAAGGGGGCATGGGTGTCCCAGTCGTCTAAGGCCCTGCGATTTGTGTGCAGAGTTACGTCCCTTGGGCACGCCAGAAACCTATGATTGTGGGTTTGAATCACGGTTCGCCCCAATTATGTTTCTAGGTTTGTCAGCACCATACCTGTGCTCGTGGGTTTCGTCAAAGTGGTAAACGTCTGAGACCTGCATCACTTTGGGCTTTCCTCCCACATCAAGCTGACACGCCGTGATATAACTGGAATACTGTTAAAAGCGGCGTTAAACCCAACTCACTCACTCCAACATACATGGACAAACTGACATCTTATTGCCACTGACCCGTGAAGATACGGGGGTAGAATAGGTCTTCAGCAACCCATACTTGCCGTAAAAGGTGACTATGCTTGTCGTAAAAGGCGACTCACAGGATTGGGTGGTCAGACTTGCTGACTTGGTTGATACATGTCATTGATCTCAATTTCGTGGATCAATGCTCATGATATCAATCACTGGATTGTCTGGTCCAGAATTGATTATTTTACAGACTGCCATCATATAGCTGGAATACTGTGCAGCGTTAAACAACAATCAAACAAACAAACAAATCTTATTGCCACTTGATTATGATGACCATATTTCTAATTAGGAAAATGAGAGAACAGCGAGAAAAGGAGAGAGAATCGCGGCTGAGGATGGGGAAGAGAATTGAAGCTGTTCAACCAACTGCCTCTGTTAGTGGCCGCCACCCCTGTGCTGAACAGACACCAGTCATATTTGATATTGTAAGCATGTTTTCTTATGTATGTAGTTTACACTCTGAATGATTCCCTTAGCACAAAGACAGAGTTGTGGAAAGGGAGCCTGATATCTTTCCCAAAACATGAAATTCAGAGAAATAACATTTGGATTTTTTTTTTGTTACCTTGAGGCTTCAAAGAATATTTGATTTTCATTAAATCAGTTATGATAGCCATTATATCAATTGTCTTTGGGAAAGAAATGTTCCTAACTCAACTGAAACATACATCGCTTAATTTTTAAACATATCCCATCTCACACTATGGATTTCTTCTTTCCTTTGCGATCCTATGTGGAAACATGCTTGAACAAAGATTCAAGCTTCTAGAAACAATTCAGCCAAACACACCCGAGTATCACCATGGTTACTGCCCAACAACTGGGCCAAGTATGTGATCCCTTGCACAGAAATCATACCTATCTCATCGCCACACTGGAGACATGTTTTTGGAATATTAGAGAATCCATTTTGGTTTCTTTTTTAGTTGTTGATTCTAACGTCTGTCCCGAGTGCGTCTATGCTAGAGCAACCAGGAACTTTGACACCCGCGGGTTTCTCTCTACAGATGTTTCATCCAGCCTTTGACGATCCTAGTGTCTTCCATCAACCACCACTCTTTCCTCAACTCCCGTGCTTTCCTCATCTCCCATGCTTTCCTCAACTCCCGCGCTTTCCTCATCTCCTGTGCTTTCCTTATCTCCCGTGCTTTCCTCATCTCCCGTGCTTTCCTCATCTCCCGTGCTTTCCTCATCTCCCGCGCTTTGCTCATCCCTTGCGCTTTGCTCATCTCCCGCGCTTTCCTCATCTCCCGTGCTTTCCTCATCCCTCGCGCTTTCCTCATCTCCCATGCTTTCCTCATCCCCCGTGCTTTCCTCATCTCCCGTGCTTTGCTCATCCCTCGCGCTTTCCTCGTCTCCAGTGTTTTCCTCATCTCCCGTGCTTTCCTCATCTCCCGTGCTTTCCTCATCCCTTGCGCTTTTCTCATCTCCAGTGCTTTCCTCATCTCCCGTGCTTTGCTCATCCCTCGCGCTTTCCTCGTCTCCAGTGCTTTCCTCGTCTCCAGTGCTTTCCTCATCTCCCGTGCTTTCCTCATCCCTTGCGCTTTCCTCATCTCCAGTGCTTTCCTCATCTCCAGTGCTTTCCTCGTCTCCAGTGCTTTCCTCATCTCCCGTGCTTTCCTCATCCCTTGCGCTTTCCTCATCTCCAGTGCTTTCCTCATCTCCCGTGCTTTCCTCATCTCCCGTGCTTTCCTCAATCCTTGCTCTTTCCTCATCTCCCGTGCTTTCCTCATCTCCTGTGCTTTCCTCATCTCCCGCGCTTTCCTCATCTCCCGCGCTTTGCTCATCCCTTGCGCTTTCCTCATCTCCCGCGCTTTGCTCATCTCCCGTGCTTTGCTCATCCCTCGCGCTTTCCTCATCTCCCGTGCTTTCCTCATCTCCCGTGCTTTCCTCATCTCCCGTGCTTTGCTCATCCCTCGCGCTTTCCTCGTCTCCAGTGCTTTCCTCATCTCCAGTGCTTTCCTCATCTCCAGTGCTTTCCTCATCTCCCGTGCTTTCCTCATCTCCCGCGCTTTCCTCATCTCCCGTGCTTTCCTCATCCCTTGCGCTTTTCTCATCTCCAGTGCTTTCCTCATCTCCCGTGCTTTGCTCATCCCTCGCGCTTTCCTCGTCTCCAGTGCTTTCCTCATCTCCCGCGCTTTGCTCATCTCCCGTGCTTTGCTCATCCCTCGCGCTTTCCTCATCTCCCGTGCTTTCCTCATCTCCCGTGCTTTCCTCATCTCCCGTGCTTTGCTCATCCCTCGCGCTTTCCTCGTCTCCAGTGCTTTCCTCATCTCCAGTGCTTTCCTCATCTCCAGTGCTTTCCTCATCTCCCGTGCTTTCCTCATCTCCCGCGCTTTCCTCATCTCCCGTGCTTTCCTCATCCCTTGCGCTTTTCTCATCTCCAGTGCTTTCCTCATCTCCCGTGCTTTGCTCATCCCTCGCGCTTTCCTCGTCTCCAGTGCTTTCCTCATCTCCCGTGCTTTCCTCATCTCCCGTGCTTTCCTCATCCCTTGCGCTTTCCTCATCTCCAGTGCTTTCCTCATCTCCCGTGCTTTCCTCATCTCCCGTGCTTTCCTCAATCCTTGCTCTTTCCTCATCTCCCATGCTTTCCTCATCTCCCGTGCTTTGCTCATCCTTCGCGCTTTCCTCATCTCCAGTGCTTTCCTCATCTCCTGTGTTTCCTCATCTCCAATGCTTTGCTCATCCTTCGCGCTTTCCTCATCTCCAGTGCTTTCCTCATCTCCAGTGCTTTCCTCATCTCCTGTGTTTCCTCATCTCCAGTGCTTTGCTCATCCTTCGCGCTTTCCTCATCCTTCGCGCTTTCCTCATCTCGAGTGCTTTCCTCATCTCCTGTGCTTTCCTCATCTCCCGTGCTTTTCTCATCCCTCACGCTTTCCTCATCTCCAGTGCTTTCATGTATTCTGGTTGGTGTAGAACTCACCACTTCGCTCCCAAATCGAGGGTGACAATTCCAACCTCTCCCCAGATCGAGTTCAAGATCAACATTTGACTTATTGATCTCACAAAGATTTACCACAGATTGCTCCCGATCCAGACTTCCTTCCTTTGTCATCAAATGGGCTCCACCAAGTCCATGTCCCTGATGCTCTACTTCCTGGATTGATCAAATCCTTGACCATTCAGATCGGAGTCCAGCACATACACAGGATCCACAATGTCGTAGCCGACTCCTTATCCCGATCTGAACAATCATCACCAACGGGATGGTGTCTCCAGGTTCAACGCTCAGCTCCAAAGGTTCATTTCTCCCATCCTAGATCCTCAGGCACAGGACCATAACGTTCTGGTCATCTCGTGGGAGTACCTCAATGTCTACGTTTTGTTTCCCGAGTGGTCAAGACCATCAGAGAGGCTCATCATTCCTCTACTAAGAGTGAGTGAGTGAGTTAATATTTAACGTCACATCGGCAATATTTCAGCCATATCGTGACGAGCCTCTACTAAGACCCTCTACGACCACAAGTGGAAGGCGTTTGAGGCCCTTGTCACACTCATGACATCTTCACTTCCACCACTGCTTCTCTGCAACAGATAGCCAATTACCTCCATCTGTTAAGATCTATACGGAAGCTTTAGGGATCTTCTTTGGCCACTTTTCTTGCAGCGATCAACTCCGTCATTGCTACTACCACTGGAACGAAGGCTTCCACAGCTGCTAATTTTCAGTAGTCCAGTTCAACAAAATGGCAAACAAATTCTCCCGTTTCTGGCCTCTCATCTGGGATCTATACGTCATCCATCATCATTTGACTTCGGCCGGATATGCATTTGCTGACAAAGAGTTCTAGTTGATCACGGGGGCACGGGGGGCCCAGTCGTCTAAGACGCCGCGATTCGCTGTGCAGAGTTGCGTCCCTGGACACGCCAGAAACCTATGATTGTGGGTTCGAAACCCGGTTCGCCCCGATTATGTTTCTAGGTTTGTCAGCACCATACCCGTGCTCGTGGGTTTCACCGAAGTGGTAAACGTCTGAGACCTGCATCACTTCGGGCTTTCCTCCCACATTAAGCTGACACGCCGCGATATAACTGGAATACTGTTAAAAGCGGCGTTAAACCCAACTCACTCACTCACTCACTCTAGTTGATCACTTTCAAGACAGTTTTGTACTGGACCTTGCAACTGCAGCACGTGTTCCATGCTCTGGATGTTAACAGAGTCCAAGGGACAACCAGATCGACTGTTTCTGATCCTGTCGCTGGCATGTATCCTAGGACCTGATGACCTGGAAGATCTTTCCTTATGTCCGGTGTGAGCACTACAAATGTACTTGACTGCTGCAAGACCACTTCGGCGCTCCAGGAAGAGACTTTTCATTCTGCTCTCAACAGCAGCCTTCCCCGTCCACGTTTCACGATCTCCTTCTGGCTCCACTCGATTATCCTACGGGCTTTCACCTTTGCTGGGGGGCGGTCGGGTAGCCTAGTGGTTAAAGCGCTCGCTCGTCACGCCGAAGACCCGGGTTCGAGTCCCGACATGTGTACAATGTGTGAAGCCCATTTCTGGTGTCCCCCGCCGTTATATTGCTGGAATATTGCTAAAATTGGCGTTAACCCATACTCACTTACCTTTGCTGGATTGCCTCCGCCTGTTGCATCCAATCCTCAAGACACCCGCGCAGTCGCTTCTACATGGCCCCACGTGGCATCTGCTCGCTCTCGCCATTATGGAAGGGTGTTTTTTTAAGTCAGGCATGTTCTTCGCTTCCCACAATCTCCATGACATCTCCGTCACAGACTTCCAGTGCTTTCATCAGTTCGCACAGCAGCTGTCCACTGCACACAGGCACAGATAACTGATGTGTGTACCCGGTCCTGCTCCGCTCCACTGCACACAGGCACAGATAACTGATGTGTGTACCCGGTCCTGCTCCGCTCCACTGCACACAGGCACAGATAACTGATGTGTGTACCCAGTCCTGCTCTGCTCCACTGCACACAAGCACAGATAACTGATGTGTGTACCCAGTCCTGCTCCGCTCCACTGCACACAAGCACAGATAACTGATGTGTGTACCCAGTCCTGCTCCGCTCCACTGCACACAAGCACAGATAACTGATGTGTGTACCCAGTCCTGCTCCGCTCCACTGCACACAAGCACAGATAACTGATGTGTGTACCTGGTCTGCTCCGCTCCACTGCACACAAGCACAGATAACTGATGTGTGTACCTGGTCTGCTCCGCTCCACTGCACACAGGCACAGATAACTGATGTGTGTACCCAGTCCTGCTCTGCTCCACTGCACACAGGCACAGATAACTGATGTGTGTACCCAGTCCTGCTCTGCTCCACTGCACACAGGCACAGATAACTGATGTGTGTACCCGGTCCTGCTCCGCTCCACTGCACACAGGCACAGATAACTGATGTGTGTACCCGGTCCTGCTCCGCTCCACTGCACACAGGCACAGATAACTGATGTGTGTACCCGGTCCTGCTCCGCTCCACTGCACACAAGCACAGATAACTGATGTGTGTACCCGGTCCTGCTCCGCTCCACTGCACACAGGCACAGATAACTGATGTGTGTACCCGGTCCTGCTCCGCTCCACTGCACACAGGCACAGATAACTGATGTATGTACCCGGTCCTGCTCCGCTCCACTGCACACAAGCACAGATAACTGATGTGTGTACCCAGTCCTGCTCCGCTCCACTGCACACAGGCACAGATAACTGATGTGTGTACCCAGTCCTGCTCTGCTCCACTGCACACAGGCACAGATAACTGATGTGTGTACCCAGTCCTGCTCCGCTCCACTGCACACAAGCACAGATAACTGATGTGTGTACCCAGTCCTGCTCTGCTCCACTGCACACAAGCACAGATAACTGATGTGTGTACCCAGTCCTGCTCCGCTCCACTGCACACAGGCACAGATAACTGATGTGTGTACCCGGTCCTGCTCCGCTCCACTGCACACAGGCACAGATAACTGATGTGTGTACCCGGTCCTGCTCCGCTCCACTGCACACAGGCACAGATAACTGATGTGTGTACCCAGTCCTGCTCCGCTCCACTGCACACAGGCACAGATAACTGATGTGTGTACCCAGTCCTGCTCCACTCCACTGCACACAAGCACAGATAACTGATGTGTGTACCCGGTCCTGCTCCGCTCCACTGCACACAGGCACAGATAACTGATGTGTGTACCCAGTCCTGCTCCGCTCCACTGCACACAAGCACAGATAACTGATGTGTGTACCCGGTCCTGCTCCGCTCCACTGCACACAAGCACAGATAACTGATGTGTGTACCCAGTCCTGCTCCGCTCCACTGCACACAGGCACAGATAACTGATGTGTGTACCCAGTCCTGCTCCACTCCACTGCACACAAGCACAGATAACTGATGTGTGTACCTGCTCCTGCTCTGCTCCACTGCACACAGGCACAGATAACTGATGTGTGTACCCAGTCCTGCTCCACTCCACTGCACACAAGCACAGATAACTGATGTGTGTACCCAGTCCTGCTCCACTCCACTGCACACAAGCACAGATAACTGATGTGTGTACCCAGTCCTGCTCCACTCCACTGCACACAGGCACAGATAACTGATGTGTGTACCCGGTCCTGCTCCGCTCCACTGCACACAGGCACAGATAACTGATGTGTGTACCCGGTCCTGCTCCGCTCCACTGCACACAGGCACAGATAACTGATGTGTGTACCCGGTCCTGCTCCGCTCCACTGCACACAAGCACAGATAACTGATGTGTGTACCCAGTCCTGCTCCGCTCCACTGCACACAGGCACAGATAACTGATGTGTGTACCCAGTCCTGCTCTGCTCCACTGCACACAAGCACAGATAACTGATGTGTGTACCCAGTCCTGCTCCGCTCCACTGCACACAAGCACAGATAACTGATGTGTGTACCCGGTCCTGCTCCGCTCCACTGCACACAGGCACAGATAACTGATGTGTGTACCCGGTCCTGCTCCGCTCCACTGCACACAAGCACAGATAACTGATGTGTGTACCCAGTCCTGCTCCACTCCACTGCACACAGGCACAGATAACTGATGTGTGTACCCGGTCCTGCTCCACTCCACTGCACACAGGCACAGATAACTGATGTGTGTACCCAGTCCTGCTCCACTCCACTGCACACAAGCACAGATAACTGATGTGTGTACCCAGTCCTGCTCCACTCCACTGCACACAGGCACAGATAACTGATAACTGATGTGTGTACCCGGTCCTGCTCCACTCCACTGCACACAGGCACAGATAACTGATGTGTGTACCCAGTCCTGCTCCGCTCCACTGCACACAAGCACAGATAACTGATGTGTGTACCCAGTCCTGCTCCACTCCACTGCACACAGGCACAGATAACTGATGTGTGTACCCGGTCCTGCTCCACTCCACTGCACACAAGCACAGATAACTGATGTGTGTACCTGGTCCTGCTCCACTCCACTGCACACAGGCACAGATAACTGATGTGTGTACCTGGTCCTGCTCGCTGTATGTTCAGAATAAGTCTTGGAACTTTAGCTCCTATCTTCCCAGACCGAGTACCCAATTGGAGAGTCGAATCGCTCGTCTGAAGAGACCTTATGGTTATCAACTTTGAAGTTGCTGCAAGGTGCGGTAGTGCATACGATGTCCTGAACCTTTATTCTGCTCACCTTTGCCCTGTGTATCTGTGTTGTCGGGTATTGGTCCAAACATCCTCTTGTGGACGTTCTTGGTCATTCCTCTCCTTGTCCTGGCTTGCTTCATTCACTTGGGTGTGTCTGATAGCCTTGATGAAGCATTAATAGAGATGCAGAGCTGGTGCATGCTATTGTCCTTGGGAGATTGTGGTGTACCTGTCTTGTAGAATGGATTGGCTGGAGTCCCCTTCCGGATCAATTAACAATTGTATGCTGTACCTGAAAACACTTTCTGCATGTGCCTACCGATCTGATGCTGTTACGTCCGATTAGCGCATCAGGATTGTTTCACCAATTTTGGGTGTGTTTTCCCTCGCATGAGTTCTTGTCATTGTACGACACGAGGCAGTGTTCTAAATATTTTATTTATTTCACTGTTTTGAACTTCCTCGTGTTGTCTCATGGTTGTAGTCTTACAGGCTAGGGTATCTGCGTCCACCTTCCAACCATGGGATAAATGCATAGTGTGAAATAGGATAAAGTTAAAAAATTGGAAATTTTCCTAACAATTGTATAGTTTTTTACTTATCCTATCTCACATGTTATAAGCCCACCTAACCATCCCCACATCACAGTTCCTCTAGCCTTTTAGCTTTGACGGAAGAGAATGATGTGGCATTGATGGACACGTGATCAGGTCGTGTAGGGTCGGGATCATGTACATGGCGCAGTTGTTGGACAGTAACCATGGTGATGCT
Organism: Haliotis rufescens; assembly: GCF_023055435.1. Classification (NCBI taxonomy): domain Eukaryota; kingdom Metazoa; phylum Mollusca; class Gastropoda; order Lepetellida; family Haliotidae; genus Haliotis; species Haliotis rufescens. The sequence continues at coordinate 1,184,989 of NW_025964380.1, forward strand.
TGGATGTGTTTGGTGAATTGTTTTTAAGAAGCTGGAAGCTTTGTTCAAGCACGTTTTTGCACAGGATCTGAGAAGAAATCCATAGTTTGAGATAGGATGAGTATATAAATATACAATTTATAGGAGTATTTCGACTACCTTTAGCCAAAGTGTTTGATAGATGTATAATGTTGCTTGCAGTCTGTAATGGAGAACATACTTTTTGTACCTGGCAGTGGTAGACTCTAAGGTTCGTTAGTAGGACCAGTCAAGTATTCAGGTTTACCTGGTTTGTGTTGAAAGAAGGCATCAAACTTTCAGATGTACCTGTTTTGTGCTTAAATAGTACATCTCAAATATTCAGATGTACCTGTTTTGTGCTTAAATAGTGCATCTCAAATATTCAGATGTACCTGGTTTGTGCTTAAAGGGTGCATCTCAAGTATCTAGATGTAACTGGTTTGTGTTTAAAAGATGCATCTAGAGTATTCAGATTTACCTGGTTTATGTTTAAAGGATGCATCTCAAGTATTTAGATGTACCGGGTTTGTGTTTAAGAGATGCATCTCAAGTATTCAGATGCATCGGGTTTGTGTTTAAGAGATGCATCTAGAGTATTCAGATGTACCTGGTTTGTGCTAAAGGGTGCATCTCAAGTATTTAGATGTACCTGGTTTGTGTTTAAATGATGCATCTAGAGTATTCAGATTTACCTGGTTTATGTTTAAAGGATGCATCTCAAGTATTTAGATGTACCGGGTTTGTGTTTAAGAGATGCATCTAGAGTATTCAGATTTACCTGGTTTATGTTTAAAGGATGCATCTCAAGTATTTAGATGTACCGGGTTTGTGTTTAAGAGATGCATCTCAAGTATTCAGATGCATCGGGTTTGTGTTTAAAGGATGCATCGTATGAGCCCCCTCCCAAGACCTTGCCTGGAGTTATCTCCCCTGACCAGGAGTGTGTGCTGCTGACTGTCAACTTGTCCAGTGATGGAGAAATTGTGCTGCATCGAAACAGGACCAATAAAAGCGTGGACACTGGTTAGTTGGTTATTGATGAATCTAGTACAGGACAAGTATAAGGTGATATGTGTTATTCTGTTTGTAGGGTACAGGTGGACAAGTGGTGTAAGATGGTGCAACTCACTGTGCATTGTTGTGTTGCCAAGGTTCACACAGGCTTGAAGAGGCCTTGAATATGGCTGCCTTAAACAGTTGTGGCTCAAATTTTGTATGAACCATGGACCAAATTCAAGTCTGGTCATCATGGGCTCAAATTCCATATTACCGTATTCGACATAATAAGCGTCCAGGGCGCCCTCAAAATTAGAAATAGGGGGCTCTTATAAGAATATTATTTTGGTTGAAAAGATAAATTTTCGTGGTTTATGCTTACGGTCTGAACTGTTTATATACGACAGATATATTTTTCCAGAATTTAGTTGCCCATAATTAAGGGTGCATATAACCCACGAGTGCGTTATATACACGTGGCTATGCTTGTCGTGAAAGGCGACTAACAGGATCGGGTGGTCAGACTCGCTGACTTCGTTGATGCATGTCATAGATCCCAATTACGTGGATCGATGCTCATGATATCAACCACTGGATTGTCTGGTCCAGACTCGATTATTTACAGACCTCCGTCATAAAGCTGGAATATTGCTGAGTGCGGCGGTAAACAACAAACCAACCAACCAACCAACCAACCCTACCCCTGGGTCCTTGCCATTCTGCCCAATAGTTCAGGTATCGAAAGGACTATTAGAATATTGCCATTTTTAAGGTCGTCACACCGAAGACCCGGGTTCGATTCCCAACATGGGCTCAATGTGTGAAGCCCATGTCTGGTGTCCCCCGTCGTGATATTGTTGGAATATTGCTAAAAGCGGCGTAAAACCATACTCACTCACTCACTACACCGCAACGCAGGTACCTTAAAGAGAGATTACACTGAAAAAAAATGAATCTGAAAACAGGAGACCTTTTCAACCTCAGGAAAGATTTTTGCAATAGAGTTTCTGATTTCAGGGTGTGGTCTCTCTGCTAGCTACACCACTCTACTGACCTGGCTTCTCTCCCTTGTCCCTGATGACTTCACCTTCCTCCAGGGGGCAGCACAACCCACAGACAGTGCCATGTTCTTCCCTCCCTTCCATGTTGTGGGCCTCCAGCAGATGTGGATGGAGGAACAGCTCTGTCTTGCCATTGCTGTGTCTCCAGCTAAAGACTTCGATGCCAAGTTTGTCTCTCTCAAATCTAAAAAATCAAAGGTAAGCAGCTAAGATACAAAACTATGTGTTTACACCATCCATCAGGATTAATAGATCTGCTTTGCATGAAAGTTAGTTTTTTTACAGCTTTTTTTTTTAAAAAAGCCATACGTATTATGTTGTTGACAACATTAATAAATGTTACCATTTTTTATTTTTGAAATACAGAATGGAATTAGCAAAATCGTAATAACTTTTGTCTGGGATGGTTATTCATTTAGCTGTACAGGGCCCTACAGCAGGTTCTGAACTTCCTGATTCCAGAAAACTAATAGCAGTCTAGGAATCATCTTTGCCTATTATTCCACCTTGTCAGGACTTACGCGGCGGTCGGGTAGCCTAGTGGTTAAAGCGTTTCCTCGTCACGACAAAGACCCAGGTTCGATTCCCGACATGGGTACAATGTGTGAAGCCCATTTCTGGTGTCCCCCCGCCGTGATATTGCTAGAATATTGCTAAAAGCGGCGTAAAACCATACTCACTCACTCCCTCAATCTCATGACTTACTGTACATATATCATGTCTGTATGTGTGAATAAGCTTGCATCAAACTGAGCATCAATGTTACAAAACAGTTACATTCCCAGTTGAAAGGAGTGTTCAATAATCATCCCGGATCCTAAATTTCAAGAGCTCTCCGTCATATGGCCAGTACAGATTTTAGGTACATCTAAGTCGCTGAAAGGTGCAGCCGTGCATGCGGTGTCCCAAACCTTTATTCCGTTCACCTCTGCCCTGTGTATCGGTGTTGTCGGGTATTGGTTCAAACATCCTCTTGTGGACTTTGTCGATCATTCCTCTTCATACCCTGGCTCACTTCATTCACCCGTGAAGATTCCGGAGTAGAGTAGGTCTTTAGCAACCCATGCTTGCTGTAACAGGCGACTATGCTTGTCTTAAAAGGCGACTAACGGGATTGGGTGGTCATGCTCGTTGACTTGGTTGATGCATGTCATCTATCCCAAATGCGTCGATCGATGTTCATAAGGTCAATCAGTGGATTGTCTGGTCCAGACTCGATTATTTACAGACAGCCGTCATATAACTGGAATATTGCTGAGTGCAGCGTTAAACAACAAACAATCAAAACAAATCATTCACTTGGATGTGTCTGATAGCCTTGATGAAGCATTAAAAGAGATGCCAAGCTGGTGCACGCTATTGTCCTTGGGAGATAGTGGTGTGCCTGTCTTGTAGAGTTGATTTGCTGGATTCCCCTTCCGGATCAATTATCAGTCGTATGCTGTATCATAAATTTCCTTCAAATAACCTCTCACCCCTCCATAGTCTAGTGGATAGAGTGTCCAGTGGTCGGTGTTTCGATCCCCGGGTATGTCATACCAAAAGATGTTGATAAACATACAAGTTGTTACACTGTCTGGCGCTCGGCATTAAGGGACTAAAACAAGGACTGGTCGGCTTGGAGTAAGTATACTGTGTCTGAGTGGGATATTCATGTTAAACTGCGGCATTGTAACTCTGTTGGTTAGGTAACTTAATTTTGAACATGACATAAGTCCCATTTCACCTAAACACAAATAGCCTCTGCCCCTCACACTGCAGGATTCAAGAGGTCTCCATCATCCAGCCAGTTACAGATTTGAGGTACTTCAGTTAATGAAGGATTGAGATTTGTTGTTTTTTTCTAGGAAGTTGACTGATTGTCATCCCAAAAACTTTTTTATCCCCCGCCCAACTAAGTTGACGGTGGATATAGAAATGGGCTCCGTCCGTCCGTAGGTCCGTCCGTCACGTTTCGTTTCCCGAGCGTAACTCATAAACCGTTCAATATTTTTTCATCAAACTTTGCAGGTCTGTCAGGAACATACTGAACTGGTGCTTTTTGCTATTTAGAAATTTTAGAAATTTTTATTTTTTACGTTTCCATGGCAACAAGATGGACTTAGGTTCCAAAGTCTTCTTTTTTTTTACAATTTCCATGACAAGTTCCACCTCGGGTAAAAAAAGGTTATGGTTTGTTTAGATTTAATTATGTCATAAAATCTGCAACAGGGGCAGGGGATATAGCCACGTTAGTGGCAAACTCTTATTTAGATTTTTGGTAAATTTTGCATTGATATGGAAGAAAAGAAAACAATTTTGTATTAGAGGATGATAAGATTATAAAAATGTTCTAATTCCATAAATTTTTGCCTCCTGCAAAATCGTCTTTGAAATGTATTAAGAAATAAAGAAAGGAATTCTTTTCCAGGTTCGAGATGAAGTAAAGGGAAGCTCCCCCTTCATGCAGCATGTCAGCAAGTTCCTGTCCACCAACACTCTCCACACAGTGTGTCCCTGGCTCCAAGCCTTCGTCTCCATGGACGTCACGTGTGCCAATAAGGACGACCCAGAGCTGTGTGCATCCTACACCTACCAACCCCCCCTGCCCAACGTCACCACCAAGCCTCTCTCCACGTACATCCACCTCAACCCAGATCAGACAGCTGCTAGCAAAGTGTTTAACACACCCGTAGGCTTCTTCTGGCAAACAGTTGACAGTGATGACGGACACTTTGACGTCCCTCTTCATGACAGTGACGTGAGCTATGAAACCCAGAACACAATGTCCTTGATATACAAGAAGATATTCCGTGAACCTGGTGCCCTGATGGGAATCCTGAACCGGGTCCTCCAGGAGGGTCTTGATCTCAGTGGAGTCCGACTCCTCTATCCTACTGCTGAATTGCTCAATTTGAAAGAATGTGATAACAGTGAAAAACAGTCTACCCTTGACCTTCTGAACAATATAGGGCCTGTTCTTGCTATTGCACTGCGTGGAACATTTGCTCGGTCAATCTGGCTGGACGCTGTCGGACCTTCAGATCCTGCTTTAGCAAGGCGGACGGACCCTATGTCCCTCTGTGCTCAGTTCGGTGGTGCTTCCAGAGATGAATGTCTCCTCTTCTGTCCGCGGAACCAAGGCCGGGTCCACTCGGAGCTGACCCGTTGGTTCGGAGGCAGAGTTCCTTCTGGCGGAGTGGTTGATGTCGGGACACCTTACACCAGGAAGGAACATCTCAGAAGTGGAAGTCCAAAAGAGAGGAAAGGAAAACGAGGATCTGCTGAACCAAAAGATGCAAAAGAGGACAGAGATGAACTTTTGGCTCATCGTCCCCCCGCCACTTTGACAGCCACCCACAAGAGTGACATCTTCCTCCTCCTGTCCCCTCTGGTCCCCCCCCGCAGCTACGGCCTCATCATGTCCACGTGTCAGAGGAGGGGCTATCAGATACATGGGCTGCGTAGACTCAAGCTGACAACAAAGAGAGCAAGTGCTTTAGGTACATTGTTAAGTATTAACTTGGTAAAAGGGGTGAACTGCATGTTGTATTCACTCTGAAATCTCCTGAACAAGAAATTTCCTCTAAGACATGCTAGAATATACACAAGCAGAGATATGTTGGACACGTCAACAACAGTACTTAACAGAAATAACAGACAGAAAACTAAGAGTGTGTTTTACACATTTTAGATTAGGTTTGAACAATTTAGTATGTAATACGGGTCGTTTTTCCTCAGTTTAAAAAAAATTGCGTTTTTGTCCTTTTTGTCCCACATTTACTGAAAATGAATACCATTTTATACTTATCTGTCCATGTTATGAATTGCTCAGAACAAAATATTTCCAAGGTTTACCCCAAAACATCAATACACTAATCAAGCTCCTCCGTTTAGATGAAATATCTAACGAGCAACAAAAGAATACTATCCTATACATTAATTATGGTTTACGACTTCGCAACCGTCTTTGTACAAATGATGTTTAATTATTCTTGAGGTTATTTGCCTTTATTAATCAAATGCTTTAATCTCCCCTTGTTGTGTTGTGATGCGATTTATTTTGCACAAAATTGTATATATAAGTCTGCATGTTTATATTTGTACAAAATTGTATAAATATAATATTATTATATGTATATGGGCCTATGGCCTGAATACAATAAATGATGATGATGAACAAAAATATCCAATATAAAGCCCCTTCTTACACAGATTAGTTTCAGGGTTTTATTTGATAGTAATTCCTGCGTATTTGAGGCAATAATTTCCTGAAATACTCGTAAAGGTTTTTGACACGAGTCATAACTGACACAATGACTTTCAGAATTAAATGAGACTTTTATGAATACAAACTCATCTTTTTATCGATAGCTGTCACAATACGTACTTGTCATGAGAACACACCAGCCAATCAGCTGGAAGTATTTCTGTCTAGCGCTGTGGATATTCCTGTCCTATCTGGCAGAAAACAAGCGTGGCTTGGCCTGTCAAAAACACTGAGGACACGAGGAGGGTCGAGTAGCCTTGTGGTTAAGGTGTTCTCTTGTCATTCCGAAGACCTGGGTTCGATTCCCGACATGGGTACAATGTGTGAAGCTCATTTCTGGTGTCCCCTGCCGTGATATTGCTGGAATATTGCTAAAAGCGGCATAAAACCACACTCACTCACTCTAAATCATGAAAACACTATGGAACATCCTGTATGTCTGTGTAGGGACAAGTCTATCAAAATCGTTTTTAGGGAGCAGCACAGAGTTACCGTTACCACAGCTGAGGTTGACTTAACCAGAAAAAGAGGTTTTGAGTTATTCTGATATTGAAGGGGGCACGGGTTGCCCAGTCGTCTAAGGCGCCGCGATTCGCTGTGCAGAGTTGCGTCCCTTGGGCACGCCAGAAACCTATGATTGTGGGTTTGAATCCCGGTTCACCCCGATTATGTTTCTAGGTTTGTCAGCACCATACCCGTTTCACCGAAGTGGTAAAGATCTAAGACCTGCATCACTTCGGGCTTTCCTCCCACATTAGGCTGACACACCGTGATATAACTGGAATAATGTTAAAAGCGGCGTTAAACCCAACTCACTCACTCACCCTGTAAATGAAGGTGTAACACACATTTTCTTCTATATGTCACACACAGTTGTCTCCCCTTCTTGTAAATGTCTGTTTCTTCTCAAGGTATTTCATCAACAGAGGCACATGTCTTCTGTCCTGGAACAAACTCAGCTGATGACCTTGCTGACACCAACCAAGGGAGACAACTGGAGGCTACAGCGCCATCTACTGTGTTAGTGTTGCAGAAGGAGAACTCCTCACACAATGCTGCTAGTCTGATAGAGGCATTCATGATTCAGATGACACTGCAGGGAGTTCTGGGTAAGTCAAGTCAAGTCTAAACAATGAACTGTTCCGTTCATAAAGTGTTCGGTGTTGGAGATTTGATGCAAGGTAATAATTTATCTTCCCAAACTGGCTTCCACAGGAGATGTTGCTAGGGTAAGATCAAGCGATATCCCCTAGGAGGTGAGAGATATCACTGAAATGAACTGCATCACAAGACTTTGCAAACCATTATGACATCATCATTACCATGACATCACTTTAAATGACATCACCTATCTCTCTGCCATTGAAGCTGGAAAGCTGTACTGGTTATTAAAACTGGTTATTTCTCCTTAAAAAATGAAAGAGTTGGAAGAAAGATTTTGGATATAAAAATGTGAATTCATTGGAGTGTGAACCTTCATAGAGTGAGGGCCAAATATTTCATGAATGTTGCAAGCTCCAACGTTTATACAGTTTAGCTCTCATTCTGAGAAGATCCGGGGGCACGGGTGGCCCAGTCGTCTAAGACGCCGCGATTCGCTGTGCAGAGTTGCGTCCCATGGACACGCCAGAAACCTATGATTGTGGGTTCAAATCCTGGTTCGCCCCGATTGTGTTTCTAGGTTTGTCAGCACCATACCCGTGCTCGTGGGTTTCACCGAAGTGATAAACGTCTGAGACCTGCATCAATTCGGGCTTTCCTCCCACATTAAGCTGACACGCCGCGATATAACTGGAATACTGTTAAAATTGGCGTTAAACACAACTCACTCACTCACTGTGAAGATCCATATTCCAATGAACTCACGTGAAATGAAAGTCAGTGCTTGATTGTCGTGTATTTCAGGCCTGGTCCAGAAGGAAGTGTCGTTCAAGCTGACATCGAGACATCTGTTCCACGCCGCTACGTTCACTGAGGGGCTGCTCAACCTGCTGGGAGGGGACTTCAGCAAGGTGGGTGGCCAAAATATACACAGTCTGCAACCATGAAATAACTTCAGATTCTTCCTGTACGACTCTTCCTCTCAAGAAGATTGTATGCACTCTATGACCCTACTGACCGCCTCCGTGGTCTTGTGGTAGAGCGTCCGCCCGGAGAGCGGAAGGTCCAGGGTTCGATCCCGGGCCGCTTCATACAAAAAGACGTTAAAAGATTGTACTTGTTGTTACCCTGTCTGGCGCTCGGCATTAAGGGGCTAAAACAAGGACTGGTCGGCTCGGAGTCAGTATACTGTGTATGAGTGGGGTATTCATGTTAAACTGCGGCATGGTATCTCAGTGAGCTAGCACTATAAATCGGCATCAGTCCGGACTAGTACAAGCAGCCACACCACACATACACGTGCATGCACGTCGCTATATAAGTGCAATAATCTTGGACGCGACGTTAAATCCAATTTCACCTATGACCCTACAGTCAAGTCCCGTTTATCCGACATGGTTGGTTGCATATGATTATGTCGGATAAACAAAATTAAGTAGTATAAATAATAAATGTTCGTGATTGAAAATCACAACTACACAATATATAATGATACAAACACATAATAAAAAAATATAAATGAAATATTCATATTGATATGTTACATTGTTAGGGGACTATGTTTTCTAATCATGCAATCTCTAAAGCTCAACACAAAACAACTGTTATTGACTGTTTGACCACAGAGTACGCTGATCATTGGGTCGGATTAATGAGACTGATTAATAAGTGATTTCGGTAATTCGTTGCAAATTAGGTGTGTCGGAGTCGGAGTGAGAGATTGTCGGATTAACGGGTCTAAATAGCACTGATTTAATCGGTTCCCATCATTAGTGTCGGATAAAGCCGATTGTCGGATTAACAAGTGTCAGATTAACGAGATTTGACTGTATATAGCCCCTTGGCGCTGCCGTTTTTGAAGTTGTGCTGGATTCTTGAAATGATGTAATTTGTTAACCTTAAGCTAGGACAAGTTTTTTTTCTATTTAATCAGTCATTTTCTTAAAGAACAGAGCACTGGATTCAAATGTTCACAATTGATTAGACTATTTAAGATTGTTGCGAAGTAGCAACATGTTTGATGATTGATTCATTCGTTGATGAATGAGGAGATACTCATCTTGTAGGACGTTCAGTCACGATGGTCTCCATACATGCCATGGGGGACCCAATGTTATTATTACATATTTCTTGTATTGATTATTACTTCACATGACAATTTGTTATGGCTTATTACTAAAAAATGTATGATGTTGTACTTATGTGTACAAATTTAACTACCGTATATCGCTGTGTATAAGGCGAGTTTTTCGTACCTAAAATGAGGGGGTTAAGAAGGGGGGGCGTCTTATACATGGAGTCGAAGATCTCACATTTTTTTCCACTGGCGATGTCAACCGGCTTCCGATAGCCAGCCCAGCATTTGACAATAAAACTTCGCATTTTGTCCTAAATAACTGTTCCTATAACTATTTCCATACATAAACATGATTTGTATCTCTTTTCCTTGAATAAAGCTTAATAATTTCTGCAAATAAAGTTGAAATGACCCTCGCCTCGATGCAGATTGTCAAACCAGCTGACACGGTAAAACAATCAACATCCGTGAGTAGAGAGCCGTAAGTACTGGTAAACATCTGCATATTGCACATGTGACCTAACATGTGATAACCGGTGAAGCTGAAATCAATTCCCGCTGTTTTACAGTTGTATTAACAACTGTTGGAGATGGTGTGTATAAGTGATTGTGGAATAAACACGCTGAATGTGAAGCAAACATAAGCCTAGTTAGTTACAACATAGTTAATTGGCGATAAAATTACTCACCATTGTCTCTTATATGTTATTACTTCATAAATAAATTTTATTTTACGGGCACCAATTTGGTGTCGTACCGTGTAAACACAAAATGGCAACATGTGCTGGAGTTACACACGCGACCAATCATCTTGAAAAAGCAACGCAAGATAAACATATTTTTATTGCATATATAAGGTTTGTGTGCGCACTTGTGATGTGCTTCATCCCAGGTCGCCTTATACACGGAGTATAGGATTTTGGGGGGTCGTCTTATACGTGGGGTCGCCTTATACACAGCGATATATGGTACCCGTGAAGATCCGGGGTCTTCAGCAACCCATGCTTGCCATAAAAGGCGACTATGCTTGTCGTAAAAGGCGACTGACGGGATCGGGTGGTCAGGCGCGCTGACTTGGTTGATACATGTCATCGATTCCAATTGCGTGGATTGATGCTCATGATGTCAATCACTGGATTGTCTGGTCCAGACTCAATTATTTACAGACCGCCGTCATATAGTTGGAATATTGCTGAGAGCGGCGTTAAACAACAAACCAACCACAATTTAACCAGCTGTGTTGTACAAGTGTGTACTGATGATTTACATGTTGCAGTGTCCGGACTACGAGCTCCAGGGCAGTCCCAGCTACCTGCAGCCCAGCGTGTACACCAACCCCGAACTGGAGCAGGTGGCCGTGCTCATGTTGTGTGGCCATGACATACTGAAGTCATGTGGCCTGCTCATAGGTAGGTAGACCTTCTGCAGCAAGTGGCCATGACATACTGAAGTCATGTGGCCTGCTCATAGGTAGGTAGAGCTCCTGCAGCAAGTGGGGCGGTCCGGTAGCCTAGTGGTTAAAGCGCACGCTCGTCACGCCAAAGACCCGAGTTCGATTCCCGACATGGGTACAATGTGTGAAGCCCATTTCTGGTGTCCCCCGCTGTGATATTGCTGGAATATTGCTAAAAGCGGCATAAAACCATACTCACTCACTCACTCACTCCTGCAGTAGGTGGCCATGACATACTGAAGTCATGTGGCCTGTTCATAGGTAGGTAGAGTTCCTGCTTAGGAATGTTATGTTGATTGGTTACAAGGGCTGGGTTAACCAACTCAACTTCTCCATTTTACAAAGGTCACAGACCCCTGCTTATTTTATTGACTTGTCACAGTGAAACAATATGCTCAGTATTTTGTGGATATACCTCTATGACATCATGGAATGTCCACAACAAAAGATTTCACGATTTTTGCTGTGTGAACCTTTGAACAATCAACCCTAATAAGTGATAAGGTAAGCTAGTAGTTACAAGCTGAAATGTTGGTAGAAAATGTTGATTGTATCTGGTATAAAGCGGGGCCTGTTTGTCCTTGTTTAATTCCACTTTATACACACAGATTTATAACTGCACAGGGAATCTTGTTTGTTTGTTACGTATCACAAGCCTGTCAATATGCAGTTTCCTAGTGACAATGTCTTGTTTTTTCTTCAGGCAAGATTCTCAACTTGGTGCCACACAGTAAGACGCCAGTTGTCTCCCCTTTGGGCACAGGGTTTGAGCTGCTGGGGCTGAAGTGGATGCCGACGCTGTCGATGTCCCAGGCCAGGGAGGTCACGCCCTTCGAAGTGGGGGACAAGCAGTGGAGAGAGAGCATCCACACTCTCACACTAGGTGGGTTCATACACTTAGGATCCATTTAAATCTGCTGTAGAAGAACGTCATATAAAAAATTGATTAATTTTGGAATAGAAATTCAGAAATTTGTACCAAAGAATAGAAATGTTTTATTCAGATTTCAAGGTGTCATGTCAGCACCATACCCGTGCTCGTGGGTTTCACCGAAGTGGTAAACGTCTGAGACCTGCATCACTTCGGGCTTTCCTCCCACATTAAGCTGACACGCCGTGATATGACTGGAATACTGTTAAAAGCGGCGTTAAACCCAACTCACTCACTCACTCAAGGTGTCAAATCAGGACATATTCTCTGTGAGCCATCTGATATCAGATAGCAGGGAAAAGTTCCTTCTTGTCGTCATGCTCTATGACTGTGTATTCCGTAGTAGTAAATGTTGCTAGGCTCAGGCTAATCAACTGCCCCAGAAAGTATGATTCAAGTCCCTCTAATACCACTGTCTGCTAAATTTGATGGTAGGTATCAATCAAGCAGTTGTTGGTGACCAACATGATACAAAATGTCTCCGTTTCACCCAAGGGGGGCACAGGTGGCCCAGTCGTCTAAGGCGCCGCGATTCGCTGTGCAGAGTTGCGTCCCTTGGGCACACCAGAAACCTATGATTGTGGGTTCGAAACCCGGTTCGCCCCGAATATGTTTCTAGGTTTGTCAGCACCATACCCGTGCTTGTGGGTTTCACCGAAGTGGTAAACCTCTGAGACCTGCATCACTTCGGGCTTTCCTCCCACATCAAGCTGACACTTGATATAACTTGAATACTGTTAAAATCGGCATTAAACCCAACTCTGGACCGAGACAGAAAATGCAGATGAATTCTTGAAGCTCAGTCCCTTCAACAGGCGTCATGTCTACTAGTACACTAATTGATCATACAGCTCCTATCATACACTTGGTAATGTTGTAATGGTATTAGTACTATGGTCAAGTGGACCCAGTTTGCTGATAGTTGTTTAACTGAAAACATTAGAAGTCCAACTTTGTGATTTAGTGTCAATCCATAAACACAATGGTCAAGTCCCCGTGAAGATCTGGGTTAGTATTTTGCTTTACATACCACGATCATGTCGTATGAGGTAACTAACAGGATCGGGTGGTCAGGCTTACCGACTTGGTTGATGCATGTCTTCATCATACTCCGTTTGGGTAGATTGATATTCATCTTAATCAGTGGATTGTCTGGCCCAGACTTGATTATTTGCAGACCGCCGTCATATACAGTCAAGTCCTGTTAATCCGACATAGTTGGTTGTTTTGGATTATGTCGGATTAACGAGTATGTTGGATTAACGAGTATGTCGGATAAACGAGTATGTCGGATAAACGAGTATGTCGGATAAACGAGTATGTCGGATAAACGAATATGTCGGATTAACGAGTATGTCGGATTAACGAGTATATCGGATAAACGAGTATGTCGGGATAAACGAGTATGTCGGATAAACAAAATTAAGTAGTATCGACATTCGTGATCGAAAATCGAACAACTACACGATATAACAAATGTTATATTTGGGATAACACTTTCTTAGTAAAGTACAGATTCTCGTACTTTTTTGGGGTTGAATCCCTTGCCAGAGTGATGCACCTAATCGCCAGCCACTTTCTATACAAACACGTTGTTATAAAAAAATGAAAAATGAAATATTCATATTGTTGTGTTACATTGTTAGCGGAATATGTCTTCTAATCATGCAACCTCTAAAGCTCAACACAAAACAACTGTTACGGACAGTATGACTTATTCAAAATACTTTAAAAAGCATAGGCTGGAATGGAAGTCTCCAGTTTGAAACTGGTACCGCAAAGCTCAAGAAAACTGCTCTCTTAGTGGCTTGTGTTGACTTCCTGTTAGTCATTTCATTGGTCAGTCATAGTTTGTGAAAGGTTGTTCTGACGTGACCTGTAATTGGATGTGCTCTGCGGTAGTGAGAACTTGTATCTGATTTTAATAAGAATGAGGTAATATATAAATGTGATTAATCCTGTTTTGTTTGTTTAAAGCATTAATTGTTTATTGTGAAGCAAGTTTATCTCTGCAGCCTTTGTAAGATGCAGCTACCAGACAAGACTTGACTGTAGCTGGAATATTGCTGAATGCGGCATTAAACAAGAAACAAACAGACATATTAGTCTGGTTTTTTTCCTACATGCAGTCTTATAACTGAAATCCTTCTGACAATTAAGCAAAACTTTACTGACTATGTTCCTTTGCAGAACCTGTGCTAGTCCTGGCTGTCCGTGGGGTCAATGCTTTCAAGCACCTGTCCAGTCTCTTCCCTGACCGCAATGCTACTACCGGTCACTCTCCCCGCGGTCAGAAGCTGTCCCTGGACAAGATGATGTCTCAGACAGCTGATGAAGCTTACACCTACATCCGTCTGTTCTTCTCCCGACACGACCTCTACCCTGACCCCAAGTGTCGCCCCCTGCTGCCCTACCTCCCTGAGTCAAGACGTCGTCACGGCAACGCAACACTTGCAGAGTAAGGGGTCTTGTTCAAACACTGGTGAAGATGAATTAATCAGTAGAGTCTGTTTCAGGTAGGGGCAAGATAGCCCATTCAAGATGGACATGTTAGAAGTCAGTAGTCAGTCAAGTTTGGGGCCATTAGTCAGTAACCAGTATGTTTTTGGCGAAGCCAAGGGGAAAAAAACCCACTTCTGAGCTGTTCAACTAAGCCTATGGGACAGAAAAAGAAAGTCATTATTTTTGCCAAACGTAGGCTTCAGTCTGTTGTTGCTAAGTTGCAGACTGCATAAGTAAACATATACCGTATTCGGTGTAATAAGCGCCCCGCTCTAATAAGCGCCCACGGCGATATTTGCTAATATATTGGCTAGTGAACAATCCCAACTAAAGTACTCACGGAAATGAAAAAAACCTGTTTTTTCGACCTCAGATCTTAAATAAATGCAGTTAATATACAAAATATGTAAATATTCAAACAACTAAATTAGTACTAATTGGGCCATGGCACAAATACAGCGTATCAAATGTTTTTATGCCTTTTTACACGTAAAAGTGTGTAAAAATGTGAATAAAACAGACTATTGTGAAACAGGGCATAACCAGGTGTAAGTAGATCAAGGTGACCTATGACACCTTGACGACAGGTGAGAACAGGTGCATAATGCCTATAGTCTGTTTCTGCTATGTCAATTTGGACTTAGTTTCATTTTTGAATGTTGAAAGTGCCGACAAATTATCTCCTGTAAAGTACATTTTGTATTGTTCACTGAGATCAAACTAGCAAATCCAGACTAGTACTTTTCGAGTTGTTTTGTTATTTCGTATTTACAGCTACGTAACACTTTGTGTCGATTTTTAAATTGAGAAAAACAGGTTTTTTTCATTTCCGTGAGTACTTATCACCTCTTCCGATTGATCAATGTACACAAGACTTATTTATTCGTGAATAATACGCACTCGTGTGGTATATGCACCCTTAATTATGGGCAAATAAATTCTGGAAAAATATATCCGTGGTATATAAACATTTCAGGTTTTCAGCATAAACCACAAAATTTACGAGCTTTCAACTGTTTTTTTTCACTAAAATAATATTCTAATAAGAGCCCCCTATTTTTAATTTTGAGAGCGCCCTGTGCGCTTATTATGTTGAATATGGTATGTGTGTAAACAGACGTGGTTTTTGTGACAGTTTAGTAGTACATGTGACGTAAGGACCAACAGTACAACACATATACAATTGAAACATTTACTGTGTAGGAATGTGTTTACAATAAAGTATTTCATGATAGTTATATATCAACTTATTAGCTCTCAGGCAAATTATGTATTGCAGCGGTACAGAGAGCTTAAGACAATCTCATTAAAATCAGATCTTAGTTCTCGCTACCACTAAACAAAGATCTGAGAACATCCCATTAGGGGTCACGTCAGGACGACCTTTCATCCAACCAATCAGAGCTTCACTTACCAGATCATGAAAGTGACAGTCAGAATGTGATTTCTAATCATGCAACCTCGAAAACTTTAACACGGGGTATTCTGAACGATAGTTACGGGTTTAACAACTGAATCCATACAATCTAGACCATATATTTGCCATTCCAGAATGTTCTTTTGTTCAGGTTTCAAATTTTTAATCGAGATATTGTCAAAGTATGTTTCGAAGCGTAGTCGCCAATTTGAATTTAGTGCCATAAAGCACGAGAAAGCTGTGTTCTGATTGGCTTCTGTCGACTTCTTGTCAGTCATTCCATTGGTCGGTCAAAATTCGCCCAAGGTCGGTCTGACTGACCCGTAATGGGATGTCCTCAGATCTTTGTTTAGCCGTAGTGAGAACTTAGATCTGATTTGAATGAGATTGAGCTTAAGAAACATCCACATGATATGTTTAGAATAGAACATTAAAACTTTCACGAGATGGTCGATTGACTTAGAATCCACTATACAGACATCAACTGAGTGTAGATTCTGCTCACGGATTTTTCATCTATGTCATATGTTTCCACAGCTGGAAGAAATCCCGCCCATCACATCATCCCCAGGTACAAGAGAACCTATTTGACTTGATGCTAGCTGGCCCACGACTGCTCACAACCTTTCTACTCATTAAACCATCAGCTGTAGTCAACCATCTGGCAAGAGTCTTCAAGAAGATAGCACAGGAAGGATTCCAGATTGTAGGACTTAAGATGGCCGTCCTAAGTTCACAACAGGCTCGACATGTCCTGTCTGCTGACATTGTACAGGTTGGTAGCAATTAAACTATTCAATTATCAAAGCCTTATCAAAATAGAATTACTAAATCTTGCAAAGAACCTTGTAACATATTGAATAAATATATACCGTATTTATTCGTGTATAATACACACTTTTTTTCCACAATTTTTAGACTCCAAACTTAGGGGTGCGTATTATACACGAGAACTAAATGTTTACCCCCTTTTCCCCAGCCATACAACGAAAGACAACCAACGGAACTTTATGACCAGAAATTGCCGGTAGTTAAATCCACTAATGTAGAAGCATAATTAAATCACAACACGTACAGGGGGCACGGGTGGCCCAGTCGTCTAAGGTGCCGCGATTCGCTGTGCAGAGTTCCGTCCCTTGGGCACGCCAGAAACCTATGATTGTGGGTTGAATCCCGGTTCGCCCCGATTATGTTTCTAGGTTTGTCAGCACCATACCCGTGCTCGTGGGTTTCACCGAAGTGGTAAACGTCTTAGACCTGCATCACTTTTGGCTTTCCTCCCACATTAAGCTGACACGCCGCGATATAACTGGAATACTGTTAAAAGCGGCGTTAAACCCAACTCACTCACTCACTCACTCACTCACTCACTCACTCACTCACTCACTCACAACACGTACCTTTGTATTTCTGTGATAATAATTATATATTTAAAGTTTATTACCACTTATTTGTTTCAGACACTCATTTGTAAAATTAATTTGAAATATTACTTCTCAAAACGTGTTTGTTGTTAATTCTCTCAGCTTCACTGCTGGCCATGAAATGTCATCAGATGAACAATCGATGTATCCAGCTTTGGAGTGAAAATATTACAACTACCCACCTGAACTTAACTTATAAACATTTTCTAAAGACAATATATGCAAATGTCTTAAAAGTCATGTCTAGTTTTTAATTATTTAGAGTTTTTAAAAGTAACATAACTTTGCATAACACCTTTGCCACGGGCTAATTTGCATAGCCTATCACATGACCAGACTTTTCTCTCGTTTTTAAACAAACGCTAAAATCAGAACAGACTGGGGCTTTACATATTGTTTTGCATAATTATATAGATATGCTACTAAAACTGTGAGACTATGAGCTGCATGACAACATATATTTATTCGTAAAAGCAACCGCAACTCTCACACTCTGTGTGGCTTCAATGACAGCATGTGATGTAAACAAAGGAAAATACGCAAATAGAAATTGTTTTTCACGTTAAGGCATATTTTCTCATTGAAAATTAACCATGGCATATGTTCATCTAGATGTGAAGACTCGTCAAAAATGAAAGAGAAATTTTTTTTATCATTGTTGCGGTGAATAATGCGATTTGGCGCAGTCACAGTATGTGGTTAAGCGGAACCTATGGAACGGGGTGAACGGAAGTTGTAAGTATTGGAGGGACACACGTTTTTTGCCGAAATATAGTTAAACATTACTGAATGAATTTTAAATAAGTATTGATAAAATAGATGACAAACATATGTCAGTAATACAGTGAAAATATTTTTATTACCAGATAGTGTAACAACAGGATTAACTTGCGTAATTCAATACGGATTTGTTGATATGCTATGATGGATCATGATTATACACTAGAGATATTTTTCTCCAGGATTTAATTGTCCATAATTAGGGGTGCGTATTATACACGAATAAATACGGTATTTATTGGGACCTCCCCTACTTCTGCCAGCCTTGTGTATCAGCATCAGTAGTGTGGCTTTCACCTGACACTGAAACATTTGACCTCTGTAGAAACCCCACCTGACACTGAAACATCTGACCTCTTTTGAAACACCACCTGACACTGAAACATCTGACCTCTGTAGAAACACCAGCTGACACTGAAACATCTGACCTCTGTAGAAACACCACCTGACACTGAAACATCTGACCTCTGTAGAAACACCACCTGACACTGAACATCTATCCTCTGTTGAAACACCACCTAACACTGAAACAGACGTCTGACCTCTGTAAAAACACCACAGGCATCTGACACTTAAACATACATCTGGCCTCGGTAGAAACACCACAGATAGCTGACACTGAAACAGTCATCTGACACTGAAACAGACATCTGACCATTGAAACACCACAGGCACCTGACACTGAAACAGACATCTGACCACTTTAGAAACACCACAGGCACCTGACACTGCAACAGACATCTGACCACTGAAACATCACAGGGAGCTGACATTGAAACAGATATCTGCCCACTGAAACACCACAGGCACTTGACACTGAAACAGACATCTGCCCACTGAAACACCACAGGCACCTGACACTGAAACAGACATCTGACCACTGAAACACCACAGGGAGCTGACACTGAAAGAGACATCTGCCCACTGAAACACCACAGGCACCTGACACTGAAACAGACATCTGACCACTGTAACACCACAGGGAGCTGACACTGAAACAGACATCTGACCACTTTAGAAACACCACAGGCACCTGACACTGAAACAGACATCTGACCACTGAAACACCACAGGCACCTGACACTGAAACAGACATCTGACCACTGAAACACTACAGGCACCTGACACTGAAACAGACATCTGACCTCAGATCAATGAAAGCCACAACCAAAGAACCTGTCTTTTGTTCTCAATGACTATAGACTACAAGAACTATTGAAAATCATCATGAAACTGTTGTGTCATTTCTCCAGTTATGTAACTTTGAATCTGTATCATATTTTGTATTGACTTTGGTCCAGGATCTTGCCCTCTGCAAAAGCCACGTTGACCACCTGACATCCAATCCGTCCATATGCCTATGTCTACAACGAGAGAATGCGGTCAAGCGACTAGTGGACATTCTCGGGCCAGAAGATCCCCAGAGTGCTCGACGTCAGAGTCAGTTTCTGTGGAGAGGAACATTTGGCAGAGACGTAGTAGCTAACGGCCTGTATGGTGAGATCACTCTTAATTAATTTGATTTACATCAATCTCATTAAAATCAGATCTTTGTACTCGCTACCACTAAACAAAGATCTGAAGACATCCCATTAGGGGTCACGTCAGAACGACCTTTCATCCGACTAATCAGAGCGTCGCTTACCAGATCATGAAAGTGACAGTCGGAATGTGTTTTCTAATCATGCAACCACGAAATATTTAACACAGGGTATTCCGAACGACAGTTACAGGTTTTATGATTATATCCATACAATCTAGGCCATCAATAAGCCGTTCCAGAATGTTCTTCTGATCAGTTGGTTTTTTTTAAATCGAGAATACGTCAAAATATGTTTCGAAGCGTAGTCGCCAGTTTGAAACTAGTGTCGTAAAGCTCGAGAAAGTAGCCTTCTGATTGGGTAATATCGATTTCTTGTCAGTCATTTCATTGGTCGGTCAAAATTCTCGAAAGGTCGTTCTGACGTGACCCGTAATAGGATGTCCTCAGATCTTTGTTTAATGGTAGCGAGAACTAAGATCTGATTTGAATGAGGTTTGATTTACATAAACTCTGCACACCTGACGGTAGTGTAGGCACTATCTTGTTGCTCATGCCATCAACCAGTGGTTTGTCTGCTTCAGACACAATGCCACACATAACAAGTTGCCTTGACATAGCTCACATATTGATGACTACAGTATAAATCTATCTCTGCCTGCCTTCGTGGCGTGGTGGATAGAATGGCTGTCCAGGGAGTGGAAGGTCGATGGGTTGTCCCCAGATTGTCAAAACAAAAGACATTAAAAGATTGTGCTCATTATCAACCTGCCTCTTGTTCAGAGAGAGAGCGAGTTGGGTTTAACGCCGCTTTTTACAGTATTCCAGTTATGCCACGGCGTGTCAGCTTAATGTGGGAGGAAAGCCCGAAGTGATGCAGGTCTTAGACGTTTACCACTTTGGTGAAACCCACGAGCAGGGGTATGGTGCTGACAAACCTAGAAACATAATAACCGGGATTGGAGCCCACAATCATAGATTTCTGGCGTGCCCAAAGGGCGCAACTCTGCACAGTGAATCATTAAGCTGACACGCCGTGATATAACTGGAATACTGTTAAAAGCGGCGTTAAACCCAACTCACTCACTCCTTGTCAGCACAGGCCCCCGTACTACATGGCTACTATATGAGGTGCCTAACCAGACAGCGTTAGAAATCGGCACTAGTCCTGTAGTCCTTACCAAACTGCCCAATAGTAAAGGTATCATAAGGACTAGTCGAAAATGTCCCATTTTAAGGGTTTTGCTATATGTTATCATTATAAGGACTAGTGGACAAAAACTGTTAGTTTCTAACCCTGCCAGAGGATTTGGTCACACTCCAGGCTGATTGTCTGTCTTTCAAACTGATGACATGGATCATTGCTTATACTTTCACTTGCTGGATGTGTTGTCCAGATCATTTGCTGGACGCTTGGATGTAGCTTGAACAATCACTCACCTACTTCCACACTCGTTTCTATGTTGAACACACCTTTTTAACCTTGACAGACAGTACTAAGAATTTCCTCTTCAACCTTCCGCAGGTTCACATGACTACAACCAAGCCGTGCTGGACCTGACGTTCTTCTTCCCCCAAGGTCTGTGTTGTGAGGAGACGCCGGAGCTGGTCAACAATGGGGTCAGTGTCTTCTTTCTCTGTCCTTCAAGCCTGAACACAAGCAGTCATACCATAGAGCAGGTTGTTGCACCCTGTCCAATATAAGGGGGCACGGGTGGCCCAGTCGTCTTAGGCGCCGCGATTTGCTGTGCAGAGTTGCGTCCTTGGGCACACCAGAAACCTATGATTGGGGGTTCGAATCCCGGTTCGCCCCGATTATGTTTCTAGGTTTGTCAGCACCATACCCGTGCTCGTGGGTTTCACTGAAGTGGTAAATGTCCGAGACCTGCATCACTTCGGGCTTTCCTCCCACATTAAGCTGACACGCCGTGATATAACTGGAATACTGTTAAAAGCGGCGTTTAACCCAACTCACTCAATCACTGTCCAATATAAGTGCTGTGACCTTATTCCACATGATGGAAGAGTAAGCCTGTAGAGGACACCCAATAGCACAATAGTTTCATTCTCATTTTCAATAAATAGTTGTTTTCATCATTCCAATCTAATGATTAGGGGTGCAACGAATACACTGAGGCGAATATGATTCGTATCTCGAATACGAATATTAATTCATAAATACAATAACAAGTCAGAGGTTAATGTATTATTTGTTATATTCAGTGAAACAATAACGCAATATATTATTTGACATGGTTTGTTAATTATTAATATATTATACATTTATATACTGCACTTATCCAGGTTCTAGTATCTGCTCAAATGTGACAATGACCAGTGACCACATTACTGTCAAATTAAATATTATAAGAGTGTTGTCTTTGAAGAAATATATGCATATCATATGTTCTTATGGATATTTTTAGGTACAGGGTATGTAAATGCAAATGATTGCATATTCATAAATATTCGATTCTAGTGGCCACGAATAACAAATTTAATTCATGAATGGATACGGTTCAATTCACCGAATACGCACATGAATTGTAACAGCCTTACTAATGATCTATTGATCCTGTTTTGACAGATAGACCATATGATTGAGTCACTTGGGTTTAATGCCACTTACGGCAGTATTTCATTTGTGTCACATCATGTCAACTTGATGTGATGCAGGCCTCAGACGTTTCCCACTTTGGTCAGGGTGAGAATCTTCCGCGGTCCGCAAGTTTTAGTGACCACAAATGTATTAAAATCTGATGGCTTCCCCCAAATTATGGACCATGCTCCATTGCAAAGAGTGAGTGAGTGAGTACGGTTTTACGCCGCTTTTAGCAATATTCCAGCAATATCACGGCGGGGGACACCAGAAATGGGCTTCACACATTGTACCCATGTTGGGAATCAAACCCAGGTCTTCGGCGTGACGAGCGAACACTTTAACCACTAGGCTACCTGACACCCCACCCATTGCAAAGAAATTTCAACTGAAAAGGAAAATATTTATTGTCATCCCTGTTTGGTGAAACCCACAAGCACAGGAATGGTGCTGACAAACCTAGAAATTTAATCAGAGAGATTAGGAATTTGATATTGGCCAGATGAAGAGTTTGACATGTTGGGGTCATTTGGTGTTACAGATTGTGTGTCCGGCTGAAGACCTGTCTATAGATCTGCATCACTTTGACAGGCGCGATGTAAATCTGGTACATCACAGTCAAGCTCTCGAGTCCTACAGCACAGACATGGCAGGTATGTGATCAGTCATCTGGACAAGATATTAATAATGAATCCTGTTTTTTCCAGCTCTAAAATGACACATGGACACTCCCTCCCATCAGATGACCAGTTCATCATTTCAGACTTAAGGTCATAATGTGCTCTCCACATAACTATTTTATTCAGCTTTCAAAAACCATCTTCCCGAGCCAAGTGAGTTAACTGACTTTAGAAGTCCAGTTAGGACTAGGCTGGAATTCCTGGGCTCGATCATAGCGCCACCAGTGGTTATTACGAGTAATGACCATGCTAAACCTCTCCTATGGACCAATCAGATTCCACCTTTCATATCACTTGCATTTGATTCAAACAAAATGGCGGCGCCCAGTCAAGACGATCTGATCGATAATCAAGATCTATATTGTGATAAAACGAGTCTTACATCGCGAAGTGCATCAAATCACATGAGCACCTTGATTAAAATCATGAAAAGATTTGGAAAATATCTGTTGACAACGAGTTGGCGGTGCACATGCTTTGCAAATCCTGCAATCGACCGAAACGAGCACGACAGTTTACAAACCGGATTTCAATTTTGTTGCACGATTTTGATTGGACTATGCATAGACTCGTTAGCCCAGCCAAAATGTAACTCCATAATACCAGCCTGGTTCGGCAAGGGTGGAAACTGGCACTTCTATAGTCGGTTAACTCCCTTGTCTCAGGAAGATGTCAAAAACAGATGCTGTTATTCTGACTTTATTGTAACAGAAAAGGGGGCATGTACCAGTCTCATTATATGAAAGTTGCCTGAGAGTTATGTCTTTTCAACCTCATACAGACACTATTCCCTTTGCTTTTCACGAGAGAGGAAATTGTCTCCCTTGATGCACAGTGATTTTATGCAGTAGTTATCTCCCTTTAACTGAGAGTCCATAACTTTGAGTTGATGATGTTGAGTTCTTGCCTTGATAGGAGCAATAGTAGACTAGTGGTCTATGACCTAAGTAACTCACTGTGCAGAGTTGCCTCCTTTTGTGAACCAAGGATCTGCTGGTCATGGTTTCAAATCCAAACTTGTTCTGTCCAGCACCATGCTTGTGACTGCACAACAACCTGTTTTTTTCCTCCAATTTTAAGCTGAAAAAGCCTCATATAACTGAAATTACTGAGCCATAAGGCTCATTTTGATCAGCCACAATGATACAATGTCCTCAAGTTGGACTATTGCTGAAAACAGCATGACACCTCACTCATGTTGGATTATTTCTACCTGTGTTGCAGAGATTCATGAAATGCTGCTCCAGACAACATGTCTAGTGCTGATGTCCCCTGTGCTGACTGGGCGAGGCCGAGACCGGCTGGGGGTGGGGCATGTGGAGATATTGGAGGCTCTGTTCACACACGGGTAGGTGCAGCCCTAGATAGGTCTTGGCTTGCTGAAACTGATACTGCGGTGTGACCTATCCAGCGTGATAGCAAGTCGTCACCTGTGTAGAGGCAGGGGTCCCAAGCAATCTATTCTAGTTGTAGGACACCTAGTGCAGCCCTAGATAGATCTTGGCTTGCTGAAACTGATACTGCTGTGTGACCTATCCAGCGTGATGGCAGGTCGTCACCTGGATAGAAGCAGGGGTCCCCATCAATCTATTGCTCGTAGTAGGACACCTAGTGCAGCCCTAGATAGGTCTTGGTTTGCTGAAACTGATACTGCGGTGTGACCTATCCAGCGTGATGGAAAGTCATCACCTGTGTGGAAGCAGGGGTCCCAAGCAATCTATTGCTCGTAGTAGGACACTGCTAATTTGCTTGGTGTGGTTAGGTTCAGTGACTTGATTAAGTGTCATCATGCTGAGTTGGTAATAATATCAATCACTCTCTTATTAGCGACTGTACGGTCGCCTATACGACTGACATTGGCGCCGTTATTATGATCTTGTCCCTTGGGCATGCCAGAAACCTATGATTGTGGGTTGGAATCCCGGTTCGCCCCGATTATGTTTCTAGTTTAGTCAGCACCATACCCGTGCTCGTGGGTCTCACCGAAGTGGTACGTATTTTCTTGAGTATAGTGCGCACTTAAGGACTAAACACTTTAATGTTCCCATTGCTTGAATTTTGCTATAAATCAGTGTAGCAGGACTAGCTACAAACTCTTATGTACCAGTGGCTGAAGTTTTGCACCTTCAATTTCTAAGGTAAAGTCACAGACTTCTACAGCGTTACATTTTGGGAGAAAACTGCTAGTTCATACAATGGTCACTTGTATCAGACTAGCAACTAGTGGCTTTGGGAGCCCTTAACATCATATGAGGTCTTGTGTTGCAGGTTTGAGTTGAGTGCTGCACGGATGCTCTGGTTCACCAGAACCCAGGCAGAACACTTTCTCCACCTTGTAGACGCTGGCAGTTTCAAACAGGTAGATACATCATTGAAATGTTGTCTTCTGTTTCAAAGTAGGCTGATTTAAAGATGTATGTTTGGATGAAAACTGATGGTAGAGGTTAGAGTCTTAGTGGGAAGATACATCAATGGATTGGTGGATTGCGATTTTTTACTTCTTGATACAAGTATTCATCACAATCGCACACAGTATCGATTCTTACCTTAAATATTTTCTTCAATAAATGTTTCAGCAAACACTAACTACTAGTGAAAATGAGTAGTGGAAACGTAAATATTTTCATCCATTGCCCCATACTTGCCAACTGTAAATCGTTAGTGTGCCAGATATTTGGCCATCCTTGCTATGAAAAACATGGCTCACGCACCACAGAAAAGTGCACATGCGAGCATCGTGGTACGTACCGGATTGTGAGCAAGGTATCATGATACGTATCGGATTGCACAGTTGGTGTATCGTCCCAGCCCTAATTCCCAGGTGCTGATATGTGTGTCTACCTATGTGTGTCTACCTATGTGTGTCTACCTATGTGTGTATGTGTGTCTACCTCATGTGTGTCTACCTATGTGTGTCTACCTATGTGTGTCTACCTCATGTGTGTCTACCTATGTGTGTCTACCTATGTATGTCTACCTATGTGTGTCTACCTCATGTGTGTCTACCTATGTGTGTCTACATATGTGTGTCTACCTCATGTGTGTCTACCTATGTGTGTCTACATATGTGTGTCTACCTCATGTGTGTCTACCTATGTGTGTCTACCTATGTGTGTCTACCTCATGTGTGTCTACCTATGTGTGTCTACCTATGTGTGTCTACCTATGTGTGTCTACCTATGTGTGACTACCTATGTGTGTCTACCTATGTGTGTCTACCTCATGTGTGTCTACCTCATGTGGACAAGACCCGTGAAGATTCCGGGGTAGAATAGGTCTTCAGCAACCCATGCTTGCCGTAAAAGATAGCTATGCTTGTCGTAAAAGGCTACTAACGGGATCGGTTGGTCAGGCTCGCTGACTTGGTTGATGCATGTCATCGGTCCCAGTTGCGTGGATCGATGCTCATGATATTAATCACTGGATTGTCTGGTCCAGACTCGATTATTTACAGACCGCCGTCATATAGCTGGCATATTGCTGAGTGCGGCGTTAAACAACAAAACAACCAAATCATGTGGACAAGCAGTGAGTTGAAGACTTTATGGGAAACATCAGACTGGCCACATTCTTTGGTGTAATTGATTTATATACTGAAAATCATTGGGGGCACGGGTGGCCCAGTCATCTAAGGCATTGCATTTTGAATAGGAGAGTTGTGCCGCTTGGGCACGCCAGAAACCTATGATTTTGGGTTCGATTCCCGGTTCGCCCAGATTATGTTTCTAGGTTTGTCAGCACCATACCCGTGCTCGTGGGTTTCACCGAGGTGGTAAACGTCTGAGACCTGCATCACTTTGGGCTTTCCTCCCACATTAAGCTGACACACCATGATATAACTGGAATACTGTTAAAAGCGGCATTAAACCCAACTCACTCACTCACTCACTCACTCTCACCAAGTTCAGCATAACGTGTGGTCAGTTTGTTTGCACAAGCAGGTATGACAGTCATCAACTGTGTATGACGACATTTTGGTTCTTGGTTACTTTGTCAAATAATCGTAGAGGTAGAAAGAAAACACCGCTCATGGTGAAAATGTCCTGTACCGTTACAACAGTCGAGTGAATACATATCACTGCTCAGTTATGTTCATAGCTTAAGTTGTAAAACACTTGGAATGTTTTACAATCTTTGTATTACAATCTCATGTGAACCTGGCTTATTTGGAATTCCTGCTCAGATCACATGTGAGGAGGGAAAGTTGAGTTTGTGAAAACTATACGTTATATATTCAGCTAATATCGCACTGTACCACACCACGACAGTCTTCGCGTTATTGTGTTTACTATTTTTATCCCCCCGACATACAATGACCATCAGTATGTCCGTCTGACCGTCCGTCTGTCTGTCTGTAATCATTGTTTGTCCGGAGCATATTTCCTAAACCGTACAACCTAGCTTCACAAAGCTTGGTACACTTAACAATCAGGCTCATTAGTAGTGCCCTCTGCTATTTAGAGATTTTTAGAATTTTTTTATTTTTGTTGTTTCCATGGAAATATTATGAACTTAGGAAATTTGAGGGTAGTGCTCTTGTCCGGAGCATATTTCCTAAACCGTACAACCCAGCTTCCCAAAACTTGGTACACTTAACAATCAGGCTCAGTAGTAGTGCCTTCTGCTATTTAGAGATTTTTAGAATTTTTTATTTTTGTCGTTTCCATGGAAATATTATGAACTTAGGAAATTTGAGGGTAGTGCTCTTGTCCGGAGCCTATTTCCTAAACCGTACAACCCAGCTTCCAAAAACTTGGTACACTTAACAATCAGGCTCAGTAGTAGTGCCTTCTGCCATTTAGAGATTTTTAGAATTTTTTATTTTTGTCGTTTCCATGGAAATATTATGAACTTAGGAAATTTGAGGGTAGTGCTCTTGTCTGGAGCCTATTTCCTAAACCGTACAACCCAGCTTCCCAAAACTTGGTACACTTAACAATCAGGCTCAGTAGTAGTGCCTTCTGCTATTTAGAGATTTTTAGAATTTTTTATTTTTGTCGTTTCCATGGAAATATTATGAACTTAGGAAATTTGAGGGTAGTGCTCTTGTCCGGAGCCTATTTCCTAAACCGTACAACCCAGCTTCCCAAAACTTGGCACACTTAACAATCAGGCTCAGTAGTAGTGCCTTCTGCTATTTAGAGATTTTTAGAATTTTTTATTTTTGTCGTTTCCATGGAAATATTATGAACTTAGGAAATTTGAGGGTAGTGCTCTTGTCCGGAGCATATTTCCTAAACCGTACAACCCAGCTTCCCAAAACTTGGTACACTTAACAATCAGGCTCAGTAGTAGTGCCTTCTGCTATTTAGAGATTTTTAGAATTTTTTATTTTTGTCGTTTCCATGGAAATATTATGAACTTAGGAAATTTGAGGGTAGTGCTCTTGTCTGGAGCATATTTCCTAAACCGTACAACCCAGCTTCCCAAAACTTGGTACACTTAACAATCAGGCTCAGTAGTAGTGCCTTCTGCTATTTAGAGATTTTTAGAATTTTTTATTTTTGTCGTTTCCATGGAAATATTATGAACTTAGGAAATTTGAGGGTGGTGCTCTTGTCCGGACCATATCCCTGAACCATACAACTTAGCTTCTCAAAAGATTTTACACCTATCAAGCAGGTTATGAAGTGGTGCCTTTGCTATTAACAGATTTTTCTTTTTTTTTCTTTTTTCAATTTAAATTTAAAATTGATGAACTTAGGGTAATGTCCTCGTCTGGAGCATATCTTCTAAACCATGCGACAGAGATTCACCAAACTCTATGCAAATATCAATCATGTTCACTAGTAGTGCAGTTTGTTATTTATTGATTTTAATCTTTTTAATTTGTAGCCCCTGACATATAATGAAACAAGATGTTTACGTTTGTTTTTTTGTCAATCCCTAGTACATTCTCTTTATGCCTTTGTGTCATGAGGCTACTACAGAGCTATTCATATGCGAATCTGCAAAGTTATTGTTATTACAATTTCATGAGATCATCAGAAAGTGAGCTACATGAACCAATATTTAATAACCTTCAATATATTTTTAGTTTTGGCATCAAGGAAAAAGATTTCCTTACCAATCTAAATACATTTGAAGGTACACACAGTTTACCGATATGCCACGTCGGGGGGATATGTCATTTTCGGATGACTCTTGTTAAAATTTTATGGAAGGCAAATTCGCATCATTTTCGTGATTTTAGGGACCAGTCATTTATTTTAGGTAGGGGTGTGTCAGAGGTTTGTAATGCATTAAAGTACTCAAAATAATTACCCTTCAGGCCTCAAAGTTGCGACTAAAACGGTAGCTAATGCAACCAAAATTTCAGTTTGTCCACTGTCTAAAATTCAGAGGTACCCAAATGACTACCTAGAAAAATATCTTCTATTGCTACACATCTGTAGACACAAAAATATATAACAGCTGATATTGGTAAGCATGTTTGCTAATAATTGTACTCACAAATAATTCCTTCTAAAGTCGACAATGAACCAAAATACATAAAAATTAATGTAATTAGTACTTTATTTCAGTTGACAATGCTCATTGGATAAGCGAGGATATACCTATATAATCTAGTAACATAAATTGCATCATTGTTCGAGTCACAAGTAACAAAATTCAAGTACAGTTTCCATTAAGATACAATTTCAAGACTAGTGCTGTGACTTGTACATATTTTAATAGTTATTTGATAAAGATAATTTCAAATGCTTTTGGCTACCTACAATATTGGCTTGACTTCTTGATTTTACCACTGGCTACCTGGAAAAAAATACTTGTAGCAATATAGCTACTTGGTAAACATTTAAACTTTGAGACCTGCCTTTTCAAATGCTTGTCATATTTTATGATGACCATCCCCTGATTCCCTCTGACCTACCCACCCCTTTAATAAATGACCGGTCCCTTAGGCCTAGGGGTCAGCATTGACCATCAGTTTCATGATTTACAGTTCTTAGATAAAGGTTTGTGTGAGTCATATTTCCCCTTCTAAGAAGCTGGTAGAGATGTTTAACATCTTCTCATGGCAGCTGGGCAATAGGACACAATATCGTGACATATTTTTTTTCTTAAAAAATGAAATGTTGGCTCAAGAACATCACATTTGAACAACCTTTTTATTTGTGTCATATTTTACCATCCTTAAAACATAACGTTTAGATGTGCATTCATGTTGCTATCTATTCTGATTTCAATCTCACATTTCAGCGGTAGAAACTAACAGTTTCAGTCCACAAGTCCTTATAATGATAGCGTATAGCAAAACCTTTAAAAATGTCAAAATTCTACTAGTCCTTATGATACCTTTACTATTGGGCAGTTTGGCAAGGACTATAGGACTAGTGCCAATTTCTAACGCTGCATTTGCCAGTGTCAGTGATGGGATTGATTCTGTATTTAGGCCCTGTATTTGTACGGGGCAGGGTAACAGATGACATTTTCTGGGCCCACTTGCACAAAACGATCTTAGCGTTAAGACTATTGTAAGCCTATGTTAAAGTATGGGAGTTAAGATCATCTTAGCGCTAAGATCGCTTTGTGAAAGTGGGTCCAGGTTTGCTCTTAACTTTTCGTGATTACAAGAGAGAATTTGAATTCTAAACATCAACACGACTCGCCAGATTGTAGAATGAGCCATAGTCGGGCTGTATTTGGGTCACTGGATACTGAAGCAGTGCAGACCAGCTAGCTATAACCTGCTTTCTTTCACTCATCACGTATTACCACCGCCTCCGTGGTCTAGTGGTAGAGCGTCCCCCCGGAGAGCGGAAGGTCCGGGGTCATACCCAGCCGCTTCATACCAAAAGATGTTAAAAGATGGTACTTGTTGTTACCCTGTCTGGCGCTCGGCATTAAGGGGCTAAAACAAGGACTGGTCAGCTCTGAGTCAGTATACTGTGTCTGAGTGGGGTATTCATGTTAAACTGCGGCATGGTATCTCAATTGGCTATCACTATAAATCGGCATCAGTCCGGACTAGTACAAGCAGCCACACCCACACACACGTCGCTATATAAGTGCAATAATCTCGGACGCGACGTTAAACCCCATTTCACATTCACACATCTAAAATTAATTTATCTGAAATTATGCTATGTTTTCCTCTTGATCACAAATCATGTTAAGAGTCAACCATTTGCCCAGATTGTTCCTCCAAGTTAACATCTACTAACACAGAAGTGTCATGTCTAACCTTGTAAAGAGATCGCTTGTCTTGCTAATTTTGTTAGAAAAATTTGGAGTCGTGAGTGGAAGTAAAATGGCGGGTACGATTGATCACATTCCTTCTATTCGCAGGTTCCACGCCTGACTTCAGGCCCCACACTCGTCCTGGCGTTGCAGAGGGACAACGCCATGCTGGCGTTTGATTCGGCCCTCGGAGGGTGAGTACGCCAACCGGACTCAGGGGATTTCCCAGGATGCAACGGGAACAGTATCCAAGGGAGATCCTAGTCTTTGTTTTTCTCGTAAAATTTCAGATTGAAAATGTAACAGACATTAATACATCGCATTTTCAAATCAGGGACAAGGATACAATCAACAATTTACAGTCCTTTTTTTTATTGAAGAAATATTTTTTGATTTGTGATCACCCAGCAAAGCATTGATTTCAGTTTGTTACAGGGTATTATTCATCATGTGATAATATTCAGTCAAACCACACGAGAACCAATACAGATATTAATGGCTTGGTAATTTCTTCGCTGGATCCATGACGTTGGTTTTTCCATTTAATTAATCTATTCAACAAATTTTCATATAACAGGATACCGTTTTTATTTGAGTTATGAAAAATATCAAGACCATTATGAGATGATTTGGGACACAGAAATAGGATCTATGTAAAAAATGGTATTTAAACACCATATTTAAAAAAGTTCAGTTTACAAGAAATTCTGTAAACTTGATTCGTAACACACAGTTTAAGTACCAAACTATCAGCATTCTTGATGTCAGTGTATTAGAAAAAAAGACAAACACTTCATTTTGACAATTCTTAATAGCTAGTCACACCGTTACACTTGTACAAACATCAGTTATTCTTGTAGGCTTGCTTTAATTTCACCCTGACATCATGATATAGTACAATGCAGGCAGTGGTCGAGAGCTTCCCAGGAAAGCCAGATACCGTATTCGACGTAATAAGCGTGCCGCTCTAATAAACGCCCATGGTGATATTTGCTAATATATTGGCTAGTGAACAATCCCAATTAGCACCCCTTCCAATTGATCAATGTACACAAGACTTATTTATTCGCGTATAATACACACTTGTGTGTTAAAATTATATGCACCCTTAATTATGGGGAATTTAATTCTGGAAAAATATATCTGTCATACATAAACATTTCAGGCTGTCAGCATAAACCACGAAATTTATCTTTCAACTCTGTTTTTTGCACCAAAATAATATTCTAATGAGAGCCCCTATTTCTAATTTTGACAGCGCCCTGGGCGCTTATTACGTCGAATACGGTAACAGCTTTATTACAAGACCCAATTTTGCCAATTTCAACCCAAAACATGGTGTTAAAACAGTATGGCAAGCATATTTCCTGGATTGAGAGTAAAGCCTGTTATAAAGTGTGATTAAGTCCGTCGACTCCGTCCAGGGAATTCAGACAACTACAGCCCGCTGGAGCTCCGGGCAAATTGATTGGGAAGGACAGATAATGGAAGTCGTTTGCTACCTCTGTTTTTTCTCATAACGTAACATTATTCGCTCTGAAAAAAAATTCCGCTGAAGGATATTTTTAAAAACAAAAATACAAATAGAAAGAGAATTGAATTTTTTAGTGTAAAGAATAAATTATATTGGTCTGATATATTGTGTTTTTTGTTTGTTGGTGTAGGATGGTGTAGTTCAAATATGATGAAGCATTTTGAAAAAAGATATTTTTGGATTTTGGATATTTCGTTTTTATATAAAATGTGAAAGAGGTTAGTCGTTTGTTTACTTTTTTATGTTGGGGACTGTGGGTGAAGTCTCCTGATGATGAATAGTTTCTGTCGGTGATGAGATCAGAAACATTATCATACAAATATTGAAGGCTGGTTGGTATAAATCATCTTATTGAAATGATAATTATGATATGATATGAATTATGAAAGGTTGCTCACACTAAATGCACTCCCGTGCACTACTTCCCAGTAAACTTTTTTCAATATGTTCAGTATGTCAATTTTGAAATATATGCAAGTATATTTATAAAAAAAATCTTAGTCTGATATGCATGTTCATATAATTTTTAATTTGCGGAATAATGAATTTATTAAACTTAATAATATGTATGATATTTATAGAGCCAAAATTTCCAACACTGTCAGTTTTTAGATCATCTGATGTGCACATTAGTAAATCAATTTTTATACATTTTAACATCGAGCACCATGATATCAAACAGTTTCTTCAGGCCTTATTTAGATGCTATGATCTTTGCCCAGCACAGACCCATTATGTTCGGATAATACCCCATTTTAAACATATCCTCTAATAGATATTGTTCATGAAATAGACCTTGTATGTGCACAACCTGATTTGAGCCCAGGTTTTTTTAAAACTTACAAAATCTTAAACTTGACCATCCAGCAGTCATGTTGAAAACATAATTTGATGCACTACACAACTATTTGATGAAGAGAGATTATTACCTGAGTGTGTTTCCATAAACATGACATACCGTATTTGACGTAATAAGCGCCCTGCTCCAATAAGCGCCCACGGCGGTATTTGCTGATATATTGGATAGTGAACAATCCCAATTCCTTCCGATTGATCAATGTACACAAGACTTATTTATTTGTGTATAATACGCACTCGTGTGTTATATGCACCCTTAATTATGGGCAATTAAATTCTGGAAAAATATATCTGTCGTGTATAATACACACAGATTTTTCTTTTGTATCATTTCAGGCTGTCAGCATAAACCACGAAATTTACAATCTTTCAACTCATTATTTTTTCACCAAAATTTTATTCTTATAAGAGCCCCCTATTTCTTATTTTGAGAGCACCCTGGGCGCTTATTACGTTGAAT
This sequence comes from Haliotis rufescens, assembly GCF_023055435.1. Lineage (NCBI taxonomy): Eukaryota > Metazoa > Mollusca > Gastropoda > Lepetellida > Haliotidae > Haliotis > Haliotis rufescens. Next base: position 1,218,835 of record NW_025964380.1, read on the forward strand.
ACGATATTAGGAAATAAAAATTGTATTATCTGAGCCTTTGACAAGCATTATACATAGTTTTCTCCTCCGTCACAAAGTTGGGTGGGGGATATAGGAATGGAGTTATCCTCCGTCCCTCCGCTTCTCAAAAGGGACAAACTTTTATCCCAAACTATATATGTTAGAAAAATGAAAATTTACACTCTGATATTACTGGTGAGTTCATCTTAAATTCATTTTTTACTGAGTTATTGTCCGTGCTCGGTGCTTTTCAGCTTACTGTATACTGCATGAAATAGGACACGTTTTCTCACGAAATACTTAAGTTACATGAATAAAGTTTGCATGCTTTTCTAAGATATGCTTGTCAAGACTGAATTTCGAAAAATGTGTGCTGTCAATTTATTATTTTAAGAGTTATAAGGCCCTTGCTCCATGCTTTATAACTTACTACATAGTGTCTTCAATGGGGACAACTTTTATCGGAAACTGCTGACGTTACATGTATGAAACTTTGCATGCTTTTCAACGAGATACTTATGAAGACTGTTAAAAATTGGTCCTGTAAATATTTTTTCCAGAGGTACTTCCTTTGCCACATGTTTTTAGCAAGCTCCTTCCCAGCGAGTGACACCTTCGTTACACTCTCGGTAACACCGCTGCCACCAGAGTGGGCGCGACCATTACAAGAATCTTGAAATTTGGCCTCTAACCCCAAATGTAGTAACGTTTATACTTTTGTTTATGTCTTTGGGAATGCCATCATATTTCATTTTGAAAAGGTTTACGACTGACCATGTTTTCCAGATGAATTTACTTTGTTGTTTGTATAATCAGATTGGTTCGAGATTGCAGACTAACGGAAAATCAACAAACTTCTTCCTTACATTCTTACTATATCAATAACATGATAGTTTGAATGAAATAGAATTCAAATTGACAGAGTCGTCCTTCTCAGAAATAACATCGTCCAACATACAATCTCATTAAAATCAAATTTAAGTTTTCGCTGCCGCTAAACAAAGATCTCAGGATATCTATCCCATTATGGGTCATGTCAGAACGACCTTTCACAAACTTTGACCGACCTTAGAAATGACTAAGAAGAAGTGGACATCAGCCAATTAGAAAGCAGCTTTCATGAGCTTTACAGCACTCGTTTCAGCCTGGCTTGAAAAATATGTTGACAGTTCTCGATTAAAATTTTGTAAAACTGAACTAAAGAACATTCCGGAATTTCTAATGTATGGTTGAGATTGTATGGCAGTGCTTCCCACGTACTGTGCAACGCCTCCTCTGTTCCCATGGAAGCGAGAGATGGACAATAATTTTGACGGAATCAGTCGTACGGGCCGTAACTGTCGTTTCAAAATATCCCGTTTTAACATTTTCCAGGTTTCATGATTAGAAAACACATTCCGACTGTCACTTTCATGATCTGGTAAGCGACGCTTTGATTGGTCGGATGAAAGGTCGTTCTAACATTCTAGCGTAGTCGCCAGTTTGAAACGTGTCGTAAATCTCGAGAAAGCTGCCTTCTGATTGGCTAATGTTGATTTCTTGTCAGTCATTTCATTGGTCGGTCAAAGTTCGCGAAAGGTCATTCTGACGTGACCCGTAATTGGATGTCCTCAGATCTTTGTTAAGCGATAGCGAGAACTAAGATCTGATTTTGATGAGATTGTCCAATATATGACATCATCAAGTTGGGAGCGCGTATCTAAATCTCTGGAAAGACATCATGATAGAACAATGTTTTATCGTGAAATAAACCACGCTTCGTTCTTCATTTTTCACGCAATTTATTGCGTAGCTACCTTATACATCAAAAGAACGGTTGAGCCTAATGCCCACATGTTGACCAAGGTTCTACAGGAGGCTGAGGCTGAGCCTGCCCCACAGTAATTGTTTAGGTGTTTAGTGTTTAGGTGTGACAGGGACAGATTTGTTAAAACACCAGTTCCATTAAACAGATCCGCATTGGGACACTGGGCTGTGTGAAACACGACATGAAACAATGACCAGTCTCCAGATGGACGCTAATCTCATCAATTTACTTTCCAGCTCCCTGTCCTCCGAGTCCATCTTGAGAAAATTTGGTGATTACATACATCGACCCAGCAGCATCAAACAGGTCAGTTCATGTGTGTCTCTCTAAGGGCGACCTGACACCACCACAGATGTGTAGTTGCTGTAGCGTGGCTGGACGGATAACAACATGCTTTGTTTCACTGTTAGACTATCTGACTGCTTTGTTTATAACAAAACTTTCTGTGTTGTGAATCGCGTGACAATCCAGGGTAGAACTGGTCTTGAGTGAACCCATGCTTGTTGTAAGACATGACTAGGGTGGGCAAGCTCGTTGACTAGGTTGATGCATGTCATCGTAGCCCAGTTGCGTATATCGATGCTCATGATGTCATTCACTGGATTGTCTGGTCCAGACTTGATTATTTACAGATTGCTGTCATATAGCCGAAATATTGCATACAGTTCGGAGACCAGAGAGCAGGTTATTTTTGGTTATTCACTGATTGTCATCCCCAAAAGACCCGTGAAGATCCGGGGTATAATAGGTCTTCAGCAACCCATACTTGCCGTAAAAGGCGACTTACAGGATCGGGCGGTCAGGCTCGCTGACTTGGTTGATACATGTCATCGATCCCAATTGCGTGGATCAATGCTCATGATGTCAATCACTGGATTGTCTGGTCCAGACTCGATTATTTTACACACTGCCGTCTTATAGCTGGAATATTGCTGAATGTGGCGTTTAACAACAAACAAACATCATCCAAAATGTCCTGAAGATACTTTTCAGATTTGGTTATGATACAGGAGATAAAATCATGAAAATGTCCTATTGGCCTTTGTTTGGACAAAATCACTGAGTGCAGGAAATAGATTACAGAAATACATTGTCTTATCAAATGCCATGTTTATCTCATACCATGAACAAGAACACAAGTCATGACAGTATAAACATGTTTGTGTCACTTGATGTGATAAATATGAACAGCTTGCAGTGCTAGAAATTAATCCTTGAGATTTACTGCTCCTCATCTTCTGGACTTCCTCTTGCTGGTGTCAGGACTGAGATAGTGTGTACTTGCTGATGATGAAACTGGCAAGGGGGAATTCTGACCCAGAAAGGTGACCAGGACATCATTGAGCTTCCTGGGTATTTTTAGGATTACGGATTTTTCAGCCCAAAGTCCAGGGTAGGAGGAATCATTGTGCACCTCACCAGTGGTGTGATTCATGCAAGACTTAGATGTGCATCCACGGCACTAGTGATGCGATTCATCCAAGACTTAGATATGCTTCCTGCTCACTAGTGGTGTGATTCATACAAGACTTAGATATGCATCCATGACACTAGTGGTGTGATTCATGCAAGACCTTAGATATGCATCCTCCTCACTAGTGGTGTGATTCATGCATGGCTTAGATATGCTTCCTGCTCACTAGTGGTGTGATTCATACAAGACTTAGATATGCTTCCTGCTCACTAGTGGTGTGATTCATACAAGACTCAGATATGCATCCATGACACTAGTGGTGTGATTCATGCAAGACCTTAGATATGCATCCTCCTCACTAGTGGTGTGATTCATGCATGGCTTAGATATGCATGCTCCTCAATATTACTGTGATTCACACAAGACTCAGATATGCATCTTCCTCAATATTACTGTGATCATGCAAGACTCAGATATGCATCCTCCTCAATATTACTGTGATTCATGCATGGCTTAGATATGCATCCTCCTCAATATTACTGTGATTCATGCATGGCTTAGATATGCATCCTCCTCAATATTACTGTGATTCATGCATTGCTTAGATATGCATCCTCCTCAATATTACTGTGATTGATGCATGGCTTAGATATGCATCCTCCTCAATATTACTGTGATTCATGCAAGACTTAGATATGCATCCTCCTCAATATTACTGTGATTCATGCATGGCTCAGATATGCATCCTCCTCAATATTACTGTGATTCATGCATGGCTCAGATATGTATCCTCCTTAATATTACTGTGATTCATGCAAGACTCAGATATGCATCCTCCTCAATATTACTGTGATTCATGCATGACTCAGATATGCATCCTCCTTAATATTACTGTGATTCATGCAAGACTTAGATGTGCATCCTCCTCAATATTACTGTGATTCATGCATGACTCAGATATGCATCCTCCTTAATATTACTGTGATTCATGCAAGACTTAGATGTGCATCCTCCTCAATATTACTGTGATTCATGCATGGCTCAGATATGCATCCTCCTCAATTTTACTGTGATTCATGCATGGCTCAGATATGCATCCTCCTCAATATTACTGTGATTCATGCATGGCTCAGATATGCATCCTCCTCAATATTACTGTGATTCATGCATGGCTCAGATATGTATCCTCCTCAATTTTACTGTGATTCATGCAAGACTCAGATATGCATCCTCCTCAATTTTACTGTGATTCATGCAAGACTCAGATATGCATCCTCCTCAATATTACTGTGATTCATGCATGGCTCAGATATGTATCCTCCTCAATTTTACTGTGATTCATGCAAGACTCAGATATGCATCCTCCTCAATTTTACTGTGATTCATGCAAGACTCAGATATGCATCCTCCTCAATATTACTGTGATTCATGCAAGACTCAGATATGCATCCTCCTCACTACTGGTGCAATTCATGCAAGACTCAGATATGCATCCACGACACTAGTGGTGTGATTCATGCAAGACTTAGATATGCATCCACGACACAAGTGGTATGATTCATACAACACTGAGACGTGCATCCACGACACAAGTGATGTGATTCATGCAAGACTGAGAAGTGCATCTACGACACAAGTGGTGTGATACATACAAGACTCAGATATGCATCCTCCTCACTCGTGGTGTGATTCATGCAAGACTTAGATATGCATCCTACACACTAGTGGTGTGATTCATGCAAGACTTAGACATGCATCCTTCTCACTAGTGGTGTGATTCATGCAAGACTTAGATATGCATCCTTCTCACTAGTGGTGTGATACATACAAGACTCAGATATGCATCCTCCTCACTCGTGGTGTGATTCATGCAAGACTTAGATATGCATCCTACACACTAGTGGTGTGATTCATGCAAGACTTAGATATGCATCCTTCTCACTTGTGGTGTGATTCATACAAGACATATATTCATCCTACACACTAGTGACGTGACTTTGGACAATAGATACCACTGGGACCCTAGTTGTAGCTTCCATCCAATAAGACCTTTGACTTGCAACTCGAGAAAGATGGTGTTGAAATCTCAAGTGTAGTCACATGTTTATCATCTGTTAGTCTGACATCAAGAGACAGCAAGGGACTATTACTTTACTGATTGATACTGGGATGAATATTGTCAAGGGAAATACTGATATGAACATCAAGTTTTGATACTGAAAATCTTGACTTTCCCAAAATTGTTGATATTGATGTTTCGGGATGAAATTTATGGTCATACTATTGGCAGGGTTTTACATGGGTCCACTTGCACAAAGCGATCTTAGCGCTAAGATGATCTTAACTCCCATACTTTAACATAGGCTTACAATAGTCTTAGCGCTAAGATCGTTTTGTGCAAGTGGGCCCAGATGCAGAAATGTGCGTCCAGTAAGCAAAAATCCATAGAATGGATGCCAAAAAAATATATATTGAAAAATATTCATTGTACTAAATTCTTGATACGAAATATAATGGCCCTGTAATGAAAGTAATCATCAAATCTTACAGTACAGTACAGTACAGTACAGTACAGTACAGTACTGTACACCATTTCTTTACTTTACAGGACCCTCATATTTCCTGAAAGAACTCTTGAAAATAATTCATGGGTTCCTAGGGACCTAACTTTTGTGGGTGCATACTATTTCATATATAAATATCCTTCCACTGACAATGGACATGAGGCATATTGTCAAACGGTGATGCCACTGAAAATTTCCAAGTGGTATTAGGGTTGAGATAAGTTTTGAAAGTCTATTTGGTTTCTTCACAGGCACTTTTTTCAAATCGGGTTATTATTCTTTGAAAACAGCAGAGAAATAAAAACAATCTTGATGTGATTTGCTATTGTAACTCCTATGCTGATATTTTGAATTAGAGTTGTCATAGCACTAACATCACTTTGTGATCCAGTTGTATGGCTTCGGCCACTGAGGTTGGATGTCCGAGTTGAGTGAGGATTCTCCTCTCATTCCAAAGACCAGGTTCAAATATTTTTGTTGAAACAAAATGTAAATTAGAAACATCATGCCAAAAAAAAATCAGTTTCAAATATCAAAACAGATTCCTTTGGATGTAAAAGGCAAAATAGTGTTTCTTGGCACCTCCTAAGTTGAGTAATGACTACTGCTTTAGGGACCGCCTCTGTGGTCTAGTGGTAGAGCATCCGCCCGGAGAGCGGAAGGTCCAGGGTTCAATCCCCGACCGCGTCATACCAAAAGACGTTAAAAGATGGTACTTGTTGTTACCCTGTCTGGCGCTCGGCATTAAGGGGCTAAAACAAGTACAGGTCGTCTCGGAGTCAGTATACTGTGTCTGAGTGGGGTATTCAAGTTAAAACTGCGGCATGGTATCTCAGTGAGCTAGCACTATAAATCGGCATCAGTCCGGACTAGTACAAGCAGCCACACAAACACACACACTACATTCACGTCTCTATAAAAGTGCAATAATCTTGGTCGCGACGTTAAACCCCATTTCACCTCACCTCTAAGTTGTGTCATGACTACTGCTTTAGGCAGCATAGATCCACACTCACTCACTCACTCACGAGTTCAGGACCAAAAAATCAATGTCGCTATTTATATTAAGCCACCCCGTACAATAGTTGGATGTTCAGCTGTGATGCAAACTGCCACTGGGGCACGGCTTTCTTCATTAGATACGCCTCCCAATAACAATCCAAGTTAATAAAATGCGCAATTAACTTCCTAGCGAGCTTTGTCATCGTGGAAAAGCATATTGGATGGGCTATTTAATGAGGACATGTTTAAAAAGCCGGTCAGAATTGAAACGGAGGGCTAGATTAGTGAGGACAGCGTGGTCCTCTGGAGGACATGTATCTTTGTCCTCAAGTTGATGATTATTGATTCGTCTAATCCAACAATAAAATAAATATGTTGTTTCTCTGTTTTACGCTGTTTGAAACGCCGGGGCTCTAAAGCCAGATCCCTAGGGAGACGTCGGGGTCATAAGATGCTCTCCGATAAAATCTTATGACATGTGGTAGGAGTGTTGGAGAGGGACCTTATTACATGCGAACAGATTAGCCCCGACCTCTGCGTGGCCGAGTTCACACGCGTGATCAATGTGTGAGTCAATCAAACAGAGACAACATTTTATTGAAATTGAACTTTTTTGTTTCTTATTTCATTTCCTTATGAATGATTCTAATCTCTTGCTTGTCTCTGGATAGGCATTTTCAATCATTTGTGACAGAGCGGTTATAATACACTGTATCATGTTGTGTTATATCTATAATGTGTAGCTGCATGCATACAAATCGGTTAATGCATTTTGATTAATCTTTCTTTCAAACTGGACCACCTCCATGGTCTTGTGGTAGAGTGTCCGCCCGGAGAGCGGAAGGTCCGGGGTACGATCCGCGGCTGCGTCATAGAAAAAGACGTTAAAAGATGGTACTTGTTGTTACCCTGTCTGGCGTTGGCATTATGGGGCTAAAACAAGGACTGGTCGGCTTGGAGTCAGTATACTGTGTCTGAGTGGGGTATTCAAGTTTAACTGCGGCATGGTATCTCAGTGAGCTAGCACTATAAATAGGCATCAGTCCGGACTAGTACAAGCAGCCACACACACACACACATGCATGCACGTCACTATATAAGTACAATAATCTTGGACGCGACGTTAAACCCCATTTCACCTCACCTCACCTCACCTCACCTCACCTCACCTCACCTCACCTCAAACTGATGAGGGTTTTTTAGAACAAAAGTAAGGAGGGACATATGCCGAGTTACCTCCCTTGTCGTATGATCATTATTCTTATGATCATGCATCCGTGAAGATCAGGGTTAGAATAGATCTTCAGCAGCCCATGCTTGTCGTAAGAGGCGTATAACGGGATCGGGTTGTCGCTGACTTGGTCGATGCATGTCATCACATCCCAATTGCGTGGGTCGATGCTCATGATATCAATCACTGGATTGTCTTGTCCAGACTCGATTATTTACAGACCCCCGTCATATAGCTGGAATATTGCTGAGTGCGGCGTTAAACAACAAACCAACCAACCAACCAACCAACCAGTACAACAACTACTACTACACCACTGTTACTACGACTAACGCTACCAACAACACAAACACCACCACCACCACCTCTACACTGCCGTCATATAGCTGGAATATTGATGAGTGCGGCGTTAAACAACAAAAAAGCAAACAAAACTTGTGATCATGAACATGAATCCCGTTTGCTCCCTGATTTAGATCCTTGGTTTGTCAGCACCTTACTGTCCTTGTGGGTTCTAAACACCACTGACCGCCATCACTTTTAGTTCCCGGGTAAGAAGAGGTCCCCCGTATCCTATGCTAGTCATAAGAGGCCACTCACTCACTCACTCACTCACTCACTCACTCACTCACTCACTCACTCACTCACTCACTCACTCACTCACTCACTCACTCACTAAGTGGATCTGTGGTCAGGTTCAGGAAGTTGGTTATTTTCATGTCATTGTTCGCAATATCAGTCACTGAATTGTCTGGTCCAGACTTGATTATTTAGCATCTACTGCATGTAGCTGGAAAACTGATGATTGCAGCATTGAACAACAAACAAAGTTTTTCATTGTCTGTGTGTGACCTGTCAAATCTGAAGTGATATTATTACAAGCTTAGAAAAAGGTGAACCCATTATTTATATAATTGCATAGTTTGATTCCAGATCGTAATCATTCATAATCAATCTGAACAAGATGTGATTGATCATGAAGAAGACTAAATGTGAGAAATGAAACCTTCTAATGTATGTAATATTTCAATTGAGCTCACAAAAGCAGTTTTCAGTTCTCAGTGTTTATCTTCAGCGGTAGAAAGTAACATTTTTAGTCCACTAGTCCTTATAATGATAACTAGGGTTGGGAATTGGACCAAAAAGTGTATTGCGATATATTGCAATATTTCAAAAACATATTGCAATATTATTGCAATATATTGGGAAATAATTTCTACCAAGAGAAAAGCTTTTTTTCCTATCCCTTTGACAAATATTAATATGAAAGCTGCAATGTTAACAATTTGGTCAAAATAATGAACCAATTTTAATAAATTGTACTATTATTTTTACCTACAATCAAATAAAGAGTATGAAGCATTTCTTTTGTCTTTGTTTTGATTTAATAAGGTAAAACTATACATCATGGCATATACATTTCAGTCACAGTTTGAATAATGAGGGAAAAACCAATACGCCAAAAACGTATCGCGATACGTATCGTGATGAATTTGTATTGCAATATACCGGTATACCGATAAAACCGCACATCCCTAATGATAACATATAGAAAGACCCTTAAAAGTGGCAAAATTCTACTAGTCCTTATGATACCTTAACTATTGGGCACTTTGGCAAAGATTACAGGACCAGTGTCAATTTCTAATGCTGATCTTAATTTAAACATGCAACCTCTTTGTCGATGAATATCATAGCACAGTTGCCTGAAATAGTGGTAAAATTGAGATAACAACATCAGAAGAATGTTGTTGTGCAAAAGTTTATTCCAATCCAACCTCCACTCCCCGACCGACCTCTGTAGCCAGGTTAACACTGTTTTATTATTTGCACTTAAATGTACATGACTTGTGATGGAGAGAGCATGCTGTTATTGCCCTGCTTCAAACACAGGAAGAGCTGGGAAGACATAAAATTGCAGAGAGACTCCCTGTCTCGTCCCTCTACTCATCCCGGTAGCATCCCAGCAGCAGCAGCAGCAGGATCTGTTTCATTGCTGCTTTCACGCCAGGGGATCTGTGCAGGTCACATTGTCCTCATGTCCTGTTTTCCTACCAAATGGCAGAACTCTAAGGCAGAACATTGCTGTTACGAGTACCATATTCGATGTAATAAGCGCCCGCTCTAATAAGCACCCACAGCGATATTTGCTAATATATTGGCTAGTGAACAATCCCAATTGGCACCCCTTCCGATTGATCAGGGGCGGTCGGGTAGCCTAGTGGTTAAAGCGTTCGCTTGTCACGCCGAAGACCCGGGTTCGATTCCCGACATGGGTACAATGTGTGAAGCCCATTTGTGGTGTCCCCCGCCGTGATATTGCTGGAATATTGCTAAAAGCTGAGTAAAACCAAACTCACTCACTCCGATTGATCAATGTACACAAGAATTATTTATTCGTGTATAATACGCACTCGTGTGTTATATGCACCCTTAATTATAAGGCAATCAAATACTCGTAAAATATATCTGTCGTACATAAACATTTCAGGCTGTCAGCATAAACCACGAATTTTTTCTTTCAACTATGTTTTTTTTCACCAAAATAATATTCTAATAAGAGCCCCTATTTCTAATTTTGAGAGCGCCCTGGGCGCTTATTACGTCGAATACGGTATTTATTGTTCACAGATAAAACAAATAATGTCGGTCTCAATCTCAATCTCATTTGCTGTTTGACATGTCATGGCCTTTTTGCTCACTTGCTTCTTCAACTTTTCTCCAATACCAATGCTCATTGCTGCACCGAAGTGGCAAGCGCTCGTGACCTACATCACATTGTCATTCCTCCCACATTCATCTGACGTGACACGAAGCCTTTTTATATAGTTTGTTTCACAACCAGCTTTATCACGAAAGAAATATCGGAATTGTTTGTAAAAGTGAAGTATAATTTACATTCCGAAAGTTTCTTTTGATGAATAAAAAAGCACATACAAAACACTATCTGACAGGGAAGAGAAACGATATCTCTGTGAATGTATTTGGTTGTTTTCACTTTGACTTAAACCAACAATTCCTCCCAACAAAGATGTAGGGAGTAACATTGGTTTTCACTGGTATTTGTTTTGTTTCATCTAAATGTTCTTTTGTCATTTTTTTAATGTTAGTATTTTTTTTAAACCCACCAATAAACCATAAAGGTCTGATCTAGCCAAATCCTCTTCAGAGCGGTGTTAAACCCAATTCACTCACTCACTCCTAATTTCTTCCATGTTTCTTTTATACCTCCTCTTGGGTTCACTCACTCACTCATGTTTTCCATGCTTCTGAAGAAGACCAGATATGGTTTACATCAATCGTTATCAGTGCTAAGAAATTGAAGCCATTTATTCTAAGTCAGTTTAGAATATGACATAGCTAATATGGATGAGATCTTTCATTTGATTCAATTGCAACCCTATCTTTCAATTTTCTTCATTTCACATCAAGATATATGTTTCATTTGATTGGATCTTGTATAGCTTGTATCAAGGTAGAATCTGTCCCAATCATACGCTCTGGTCTTATCAACTGGTATTTCAACCATTTGATTCATTTCTCTGAAACTGAATCAATGCTGGAAAAGAAAAAAACATAATTAAATTCCAAGAAACCAAATTAATTTTAAATCTGCTACTCCATGTTAAAGTGTTTTCACATTTATCTTTAGATGTTTGTTTTTGATGCCAGAGTAAATATGAGAGGGTTCTTCAGGTCTTTCCTTTAATGATGTACAAATAGCAGAAACTTGTGCATGTTTACTATCAATGCTGCTACATGGTCAGATTGTCAGCATAACCAAATTTGTCACAAGGTCTATTGACACTCCATCAAATGTGACTGACGTCCGCAAACGGGACAGTTTTCAAGTTGGGAGTGTTGCTGCCGACACAGGCAATTTTTTACAATGGCTGAAACTCTGTCATTGTTAACAAGAGCAAGGCTGAAAACGTTTAGCTAATCCAATCATCCGCTTCAGCGAGCTTAGATTAAAACAGAATCGCTATTGACGTGAAGGGAGTGAAATGTACGATCACCTGATTTGAAATAGACGACTGACGACTCTGTAATAGACAATTAAAATGGCGGTAATGGTCTCATGCTTGACGACTGACGTCTTTGTCTTGGAGGAAGGACACGGCATCGCTTGTCCTGTCCTTCATCGGATCAGGCACTTTAGGGTTGCAATTTCTAAAGCGGTTTGGAAAGGGGTTTATTGACGTCGTAAATAAGAGCATGGGGATATTAATGATGATTATGATGTTAATATCTGTGGTCTCTGTCTGTGTTTTGCTTGTTAGATGATCGGCTATATTCACAGTGATTGATACTGGATGTTCACTTTCAGACAGAGGAATGCAACTGACGAGGAAATTGATGAGAAAGCTCACTGTAAATCAATTGCTAGTAATTTTTGTCATGGCAAAACAAGTCGAGCAATTAGAATGACCGATCTAATGGTTTCGTTTCATTACTGGCAGCAGTTTGGACATGTTTATGAATCTGGGTAAAAGTGTAATATGTTATGAACATTGGTAATAGCCTCGTGATTGCTTGATTGTAAAATGTTTGTGTGACACACGTGGAGGGTGGTTTGACTTCTTAACGTGTGTGATCATTGAGTGAGTGAGTGAGTGTATGGTTTTACGCCGCCTTTAGCAATATTCCTTTCATATTTTTATCCAAACAGACATTACTTAAATAAATATTGTATTTTGACAGAGAGTGAGTGAGTGAGTGAGTTTGATTTTACGCTACTTTTAGCAATATTCCAGCAATATCACGGCGGGGGACACCAGAAATGGGCTTCACACATTGTACCCATGTCGGGAATCAAACCCGGGTCTTCGGCGTGACGAGCGAACGCTTTAACCACCAGGCTACCCAACCACCCCATGTGAGCAAAGAACAGAGTGTTGTTGCTGAAGCAGTTCGCAGTTAACGACATGTATAATATTAGGCCTAAAAGTAATGGTGTTCTTGTTATAATATAACCCTAATGTTTCAAGTTCAAAATTAAGGGGCTCTACATTCAAATAATATTGCAGCAACCCTTTTGTTTTGGACACTGGATAATTCAACCATATATTTCGTCAATGGTATTCATGGTTCACTGATGGCAAGGTTCAAAGTGCAGAGTTGCGCCCCTTAGCCATGCCAGGATCTGTAGATCTTTGATTGAATTCCTTCTTTAGCCCTGTTCGTGATTCTTTGCTTGTCAACACTCGAGATTTTCACAAAGGCGATGATCATGCTTATGCTGGCTCACTCACTAATGCCATTTAGATTTGTTAAAATGTCAACTCGGAAACAAACAGGGATATCACAACATGATCTGGTTACTACGTGTTTATCTACAGAATGTTTGAGTCTACGATCCCAAATGTGTCTTGTGTGTTTTTCAGTAGATTTCATCCAAACTCTCAAACCATGAAATCGTTTCCTCAACTCGGGCATCTGGCGGGGGATGAAGTTTAAACTTTACTTGTGATGATATCTGGATACATACCATATTCGACGTAATAAGCGCCCCGCTCTAATAAGCGCCCACGGCGACATTTGATAAGATATTGGCTGGTGAACAATCCCAATCAGCACCCCTTCTGATTGATCAATGTACACCGGACATTTATTCGTGTATAATACGCACTCGTGTGTTATATGCACCCTTAATTATGGGCAATTAAATTCTGGAAAAATATATCTGTCGTACATAAACATTTCAGGCTGTCAGCATAAACCACGAAATTTATCTTTCAACTCTGTTTTTTTTTTTTTTCACCAAAATAATATTCTAATAAGAGCCCCCTATTTCTAATTTTGAGAGCACCCTTGGCGCTTATTACGTCGAATACGGTACCCATTGTGTCGAAGATACATTGTTGGTAGTGCAGAATAATATATTAAATGATGACATAGGTACTTTTTGTCTTGGTCAAGATGACGGAGACAGAATTTGTTTAATGATTTCAAGGATGATTTGAGGTTATTTTTCTAAATAGATTCTTTGAATGAAAGATATTTCAAAATTACGAACATAAGACGAATAAGGCTGTTTTCAACATAGCACTATTGTTGTTGGTGGTATTAGTTAGCAGAATCTGATCCTTGGAGAAGAAGCAATAGGTCTGGTCTGAGCAGAACTTGAAAGTATCATGAATGTGAACCATGATTCTAATTTGTCTTGTTTTGTTTTGTTTTTGATTTTATCAAGTGAACATTAAAAAAATGTTTCAAAGAAAACTGTGATTACGCCATGCCGCCTGCATGTTAGCTTGAAGAGGATAATCCTTCATCACAAACCCGTACTTTTTAATTTTTAATCAGCGTTAATTATCCGGGATTATAACCTGCTGAGTAGCAATTATTTGTCGTAGACTGGAGACACCAGGTTGGTGAGTCACGTCATGTCAGGGCCGCAGCAAACTGCACTAGTGTCACAGAAATTTCTCGACCTTAAAAAAATAAATTAATGGAATTAGACGAGTACTAGAATTTTCAGGAAATGTAGGAAAATTGCCTGGTTATATTTTATGTTTGTTTATGAATTTAAATGTTTAATTTAATTGAAGTAACAGAAGCACCGAAAAGAATTGAATCAATAATTTAATAACTGAATCATATGATTCAAGGATGGAGATATAAACATGATAAATGGACTTTGCTGTGATTCAATATTTTCATCCATAGTTTGATGCGAATGTCATATTTTATTACTGATTTAAAGGTCATGGTCACAATTCTAATGGCAGTCTTTGACTGCTGATTGACCATTGTTTGACCATTGTTTGATTCAATAATGGTCCTGTTTAACTGCTGATTTGGCAGTGTTTGATTCCTGATGGACCTTTGTTTGACTGCTGACCGGCCATGTTTGACTGGTTGCAGGGCATAGTTTTACAGCTGATAGACCAGTGTTTGACTCCCAATAGACCAGTGTTTGACTCCCAATAAACGTATGTTTGCTGATAGATTTGAGGTCAGGTGGCCTAACATAACAATTTGGATGTGCTGGTGCAATGATGCGTGTTGAATGAAGGTTTTGTGAGCTGTGTGCTGGTAATTAACTAGTGTCAATGGTGAAGGAATAGATAAACTGACTCAAATTTTCAATTCCTACTGAGGCCTACACAATACATCATGTACACTGTTTACCTCACCAAGCCTACTTTATACCAGCCAGGACTATGTTATTGACATTTCTATCCAATACAAACTGTGATCACAAACATCACTTTGTTCTGCAGTGTTGAAGGGGATTTTGGGAGTAGGCGGGAAAAATGTCTGTGCGGACTCCTTTGATATTTTTATCCAAACAGACATTACTTAAATAAATATTGTATTTTGACAGAGAGTGAGTGAGTGAGTGAGTTTGATTTTACGCTACTTTTAGCAATATTCCAGCAATATCACAACGGGGGACACCAGAAATGTCCTTCACACCAGGTCGGGAATCAAAACCCGGGTCTTCGGCGTGACAAGCGAACGCTTTAACCGCTCCATTTTGACAGAGAGATGACTGACATAAAATTATCTTTTTTCCTGTTTTTAATGAATTGGAAAGATAGGGAATAAGTTGAACGCACATTATTTTTTCAATTAAAAACCAATCAGAGTGGTAACGTATATTTTGTCCTCTCCATCACATTGGATGCTATGTATTTGTTTGGAAAATCAAGAAAACAATTGCAATGATAATGAATCCAGCGTGGAGATATTATGTTGATGGACTGGGAGACATCAACTAGTTATCAGACCCGTGATGTTCCGGGGTAGAATAGGTCTTCAGCAACCCATGATTGCCATAAAAGCCAACCTTGCTTGTAAGAGGCAACTAATGGGGTCAGGTGGTCAGGCTCGCTGACTTGGTTGATGATGTCATCGTATCCCAATTGCGTGGATCGATGCTCATGATGTCAATCACTGGATTGTCTGGTCCAGACTCGATTATTTACAGACCGCCGTCACATAGCTGGAATATTGCTGAGAGCAACGTTAAGCCCCAAACAGAGTTATCTAATATAATGTTGATGGACTGAGAGACATCAACTAGTTATAATTGAATGGACCGATACATCGGCCCTCCTGGCACATATTTAACAACTTCCTACACCATTCTGTTGGGTGTTGCTAAGAGCACAACACATGTGTAACAGACACTTTATATACAGGAAGCTGGTCGCGAACGACTGGTGTACAAAAGGAAAGTACGTTGTCTTTAAGTCATTGAGTTTATGAGCAGGTATTGAAGAAACTAACCAGTGATAATTTTGAAATTTTTATGTTGAACACATTTATTGTCCTCTGACACAATTTGGACGGTCGGGTAACCTAGTGGTTAAAGCGTTGGCACGTCACGCCGAAGACCCGGGTTTGATTCCCGACATGGGTACAATGTGTGAAGCCCATTTGTGGTGTCCCCTGCCGTGATATTGCTGGAATATTGCTAAAAGCGGCGTAAAACCATACTCACTCACTCACTCACTCTGACACAATTTGCAGTCAACATGTTAATGATTTCATCAGAATATCTTGTATCATAAGAGAAGTGTACTGCCAAGTTTTAAAGAAACCAAATCGGTTATTCTTTGTAATGAATATGTAATGATATATTCAATAGAGTAAAATTGATTACTAAAAATGGCCACTCAGTCACATGTTTTTCTCCACTTTGCAAATACCTTATTCAACGTAATAAGCGCCCCGCTCTAATAAGCACCAAAGGCGATATTTGCTGATATATTGGCCAATGAACAATCCTAGTTAGCACCCCTTCCGATTAATCAATGTACCCAAGACTTATTTATTCGCGTAAAATACGCACTCATGTTATATGCACACTTAATTATGGGCAATTAAATTCTGGAAAAATATATCTGTCGAACATAAACATTTCAGGCTGTCAGCATAAACCACAAAATTTATCTTTTAACGCTGTTTTTTTTTTCACTAAAATAATATTCTAATAAGAGCCCATAATTTCTAATTTTGAGAGTGCCCTGGGCGCTTATTACGTCTATATGGCAACAAATTAATCAAAAAATAATTTGTCTTAATATCAATGCTGTATTATATTGCCATTGAATAGTTCATTCACTGATGATATTTTTGTTATTTGTGTGTATCAATAAACCTCGCAAATTATAGTCGTTACTGAAATCATATCATTCCACCAGTCACTAATTTCTGTAACATAAAAATTAATCCATTAAAATATCACCATAAGCTGCCTGAAGATTCAGCCGACTGTGGTCAGTGTAATTCAATGATTCATTTGATATGTCCAGTAATCCACTTGTGTGCCTCATTATCACTGGTAAACAATGTCTGTCCACTTCGTCACTTATGTCCTCAATTAAGAATTGACCTTCACTTTGTGCGAGTTCATTGGAGAATGAACTTTCATAGAGTGAGGGCCAAACTGTATGAACGTCGGAGCCTGCGACAAACAGTTTTAAATTCACCTTGTTGGGACATGAAGTATGACATATGTAATAATTAATATTTTACATATATTAATATTTTAACCTTATATGAATACAAATTTATTCATGTGAAATTATCAAATATTCATAATGTCTATATAACTGCGTTATTTTTGGCAAAAGGACACAACAATTGTGCATTTACATATTTCCCTCAATTTGTGCAGCAGCATTGCACCTAAGGAGTTCACACAGTGCTATTAGATCACACAACGCGTAATAACATTAGTCCGACAATTTTGCCATACAATGGTACTTAAACCACTTTCTGTTGGTGATGCAGTGTTTGAGAGTAGGTGTAAAACCTCGTGGGTCCCTTGTCATAGCCCTATTGTTTTTATTTTTAAAAAGTCTGTAACATTAATGATTCAACGTAATAAGCGCCCCGCTCTAATAAGCCCCCACGGCGATATTTGCTAATATATTGGCTAGTGAACAATCCCAATTATCACCCCTTCCGATTGATCAATGTACACAAGACTTATTTATTCGTGTATAATACACGCTCGTGTGTTATATGCACCCTTAATTATGGGCAATTAAATTCTGGATAAATATATCTGTCGTGTATAATATTTTGTATCATTTCAGGCTGTCAGCATAAACCACAAAATTTACAATCTTTCAACTCTGGGTTTTTTTCTCCAAAATTTTATTCTAATAAGAGCCCCCTATTTCAAATTTTGAGAGCGCCCTGGGTGCTTATTACTTAGAATACGGTATGCTGTACCAACAAGCCATGGTACCCCATCAATTCCCAACACTAATTCACCACATATCTCTAATAAATATACACAGTTTCCCAATATAATAAAATACAAAAAATTATTGAGTACCAGAAATGTGAAAGAAATGAAGAACCTTGCAAAATTCACATGTATAATAGATAAGTACCTTTGAGTGTGACTGTGTATATGTGTGTTTGTTTATGAATGTGTTTCTGTTTAAATGTTCGTACAAATTTTCAAGCAAAATGTTTAAATGTCGCCAAATATTTGTACAGTATAACGGATTTCTTGTTAAATATTAATTATTATCATGTTAAGAAACTTTTTCTCCTGCACCCTGTGGGTGGTTCTTTTTGATTGGTTGGTTGGTTTTGAGGATTGATTGATTGATTGATTGATTGATTGATTGATTGATTGATTGATTGATTGATTGATTGATTGATTTCCTCTTCAATTTGACTTACAAGTGTTGTGTTAAACAACAAACAAACAATTAGACGTTAGACAATTAGATTGTCTTAAGATATGTCAAACAGACTCTCAGTGATCAAGGGGCGGTCGGGTAGCCTAGTGGTTAAAGCGTTCGCTCGTCACACCGAAGACCTGGGTTCGATTCCCGACATGGGTACAATGTGTGAAGCCCATTTCTGGTGTCCCCCGCCGTGATATTGCTGGAATAGTGCTAAAAGCAGCGTAAAACCATACTCACTCACTCACTCAGTGATCAACATGTAAGATTTGCACAGTGAAAACAAGACCCAACTAGCAGACATTCCTAACACCAGGACAGTTCCGGGATACAGTGGCTGCAGGCTGCTGGTCCCCCGTGGGAGACAGATGTGGCCAGACTCAAGATGACAGGCTACACCATGATGCCATCGTGACCAACTCGTGTTATTCCGGGACAACCCGATTAGCGACTCGTGCCCCTCTCGTGGCCATTTTTGCGCCAGGTTCCTTCTTAGTGCAAACGGGCATACCTAAAACAATTGTCAACTTGTTGCGCAATGGTTCACACTTTTCCCCCATATATTATATATATTTCAGATGCAATTTAAAGCACATCTGGACATGCGGAATTATACAGTATGTTTGAACACATTTAACTGTGTCTTGGGTATATTTTTAGATGCAAGACATATGTAAAATCAAAAAAAACTTTCTGAGGGATTCTTTGAAGAAGAACTTGAAATCATACGCGCATTCTGATTGGTTTGTCGTATTTTCGCACATAACATTCATCGATAGGGGGACGAGTCTTCTTGCAGGTTATGGAAAGGGGCGAGTGGTGACGAATGCTCTTAGACCATATCTATTTGAACACAGCCAGATGTTTTAGAATATCACCTGTTTTAATAATTAAAAGAGCAATAATGTAATGTAACATCACAGTCATAATTATCAGCCACCATTATGAGGCAAATGACTATTGATTGGTTAAAATTACCAATCATAATTTTTATTCTTCCTTTCTCGCTGAACTAAAAAGTATGTCAAATTGACAACAACACTGTACGGAAGTTACCACATGACCTAAATAGTCAAAACAAGCTCAGTCTTCAGAAATCGGGATCAGTCATTCAATCTGTGAAGGCGACCAACGAGATGTTGATGATATTGATTAATGAGAAAACTAAGATATTGTAACGATCAGAAGAAACTTCTCGTATATCAGTGGTATAATTCAATGTTATTGAAATACTAATCTTAAAAAATCAATAAATGGGTCTTAGAGGGCTACAAGTAGATAGTCGATAAATATATAAATCAGAAGAACACTAACAAACATTTGTCAATTTGGAAAAGAATATAAATATATGTAAATGAGAGGGTGCCGCCCCGTCGTCTAAGGCGTCGTGATTCACTGTGCAGAGTTGCGTCCCTTGGACACGCCAGAAACCTATGATTGTGGGTTTGAATCCCGGTTCGCCCCAATTATGTTTCTAGGTTTGTCAGCACCATACCCGTGCTTTCACCGAAGTGGTAAACGTCTGAGACCAGCATCACTTCGGGCTTTCCTCCCACATTAAGCTGACAGGCCGTGATATAACTGGAATACTGTTAAAAGCGGCGTGAGACCCAACTCACTCACTCACGTAAATGTGAATGGTCTTGATAGCAGTGGAAGAATTTGAAAGCTTTTGCTTTTCAAAGTCATACCAAAAGTAATTGAGACAGTTTGGAAAAAGACAATACGCATTTTAAACTTTGAAATTCAATTTCTGGAGAAGTGGAATAATACAGGCACAAAAATCAATCAGTAAGCTTGAAGAACAACCATGGTGGTAGTTCGCGACAGCCTTTGTTGTAATTTACAATTTTTTGTTGTCAATTTCTGTCACCATCTTGTCATAAATCTTAATCTTAGTTTGAAAATAAATTAGTTTGCCGTCTAGGGCAGAGTTAATTGGCTTAAAATCTAATCAGCATTGATCTAATTATCACCTAGAACGGAGACTGTAATTGACGTGCTACTTTCCCAGATGCTGTCACAATATACCACAGCTTGGTAAAAAACAAGTTAACCTAATTGACGATGATGGTGTTTGATGCCAGGTCGTGATGCTGGTACCATTTATGTTGGATGAGGATGTAGATACAATTTGGGAAGCAATAATCAGTTAGCATAATGAGGAAATATAAGATTTGTCCAAAAGGAGAATAGATTAGTATTGAGAAGTTTGAGCAGTTTTCTGTTAGGACTTGATATTTTGGAAACAGTTCCTGATGCAACCTTGTTAGTTGAATCTGAATTCAACTGTCAGTTGATTCTGTGAGTGCCAAGGAGTTTGAATTCTGTGATGGTATTAGGTACCATGTTTTTTGCATTGAGGGTGTTATGGAAATCATTAATCTTATATATTATTTTCTCAGAAACAGATTTCACTTACCGTATTTGATGTAATAAGCGCCCCATTCTAATAAGCGCCCACGGCGATATTTGCTGATATATTGGCTAGTGAACAATCCCAATTCCGATTGATCAATCTACACAAGACCTATTTTTTTGCGTATAATACAAACTCGTGTGTTATATGCACCCTTAATTATGGGCAATTAAATTCTGAAAAAATATATCTGTTATATATAAACATTTCAGGCTGTCAGCTTAAACCACAAAAAATATCTTTCAGATTTCACCAAAAAGAAATTCCAATAAGAGCCCCCTATTTCTAATTTTGAGAGCGCCCTGGGCGCTTATTACGCCGAATACGGTAATAATATTTTACAGAATGTTTCATTTGGTGTTTGGTAAATTGCTTTGGTAAGAGTTTATTTCTATTCTTACACTAAGTGTCCAGAGAGTTTCTCTCCTCATCTTGGGTTGGTTTACGCAGACATATCCTGAGTTTATTAATTAATAGTTAAGGATTAATAATTAATTATTGAAGAGTATGGCCTAGTATGTGCAACCAGTTTATTGGGTCTTGTTGGTGAACTTTTTCCATGCTCATTAAGAGTTATAGTTTAAAAAGAATCTGTGTTGATCTGTGCTGACATTATTGACCACTAGTTTGGATGTTTCGGCCTGTACTGTGTACCTGTATGCTGATGTGATAGAGCTGTGACATCTTATAGTCTCCCGTGATACCCGTGATCATCCGGGGTAGAATAGGTCTTCAGCAACCCATGCTTGCCGTAAAAGGCGACTTAATGCTTGTCGTAAAAGGTGACTAACGGGATCGGGTGGTCAGGCTCGCTGATTTGGTTGATGCCTGTCATCAATCCCAGTTGCGTGGATCGATGCTCATTATGTCAATCACTGGATTGTCTGGTCCAGACTCGATTATTTACAGACCGCCGTCATACAGCTGGAATATTGCTGTGGGTTGTAAAACAACAAACAAACAAACAACAACAAAGTCTGAGGCCTGAGTATAATAAACATCTTTTTGTGTTCAGCCTACTAGGCTCATCTTATAATAATAATAATAATAATAATAATAATAATAATTATATCAAGAAGAAAATGTTTATTACCAGGTAAACTCCACAACAAGTAAGACAAAGCTTCAGCACTTGTACAAGTTGAATGGATGTTATACTATCTCAATTAAGTATTTATGTCACATTTAACAGACAGATTTCTTTACAAACTATAACAAAACATTTTCTTAGCTTAACATTCTTTGTTAATAGTTGATTTAGTTGTGTTTTTGATGGATGCATGTGATATTAACTGTGGAAGTACACGGGCTAATATTTTTCTAAAAAAGGAAAGAAAAAAAAGAAAGGAAAAAGTATATCTTTAATTGTATTATGAAAACATTTATTGCACTTAAGGAAATAATAATTTTCCATGTAAGGACAATAAAAACATTTTTAAAAATACTGAGAGTTTGGTCTAGTGGACTCAAAAGTTGTGGGGGCGGTCGGGTAGCCTAGTGGTTAAAGCGTTCGCTCGTCACGCCGAAAACCCGGGTTCGATTCCCAACATGGGTACAATGTGTGAAGCCCATTTCTGGTGTCCCCCGCCGTGATATTGCTGGAATATTGCTAAAATCGGCGTAAAACCATACTCACTCACTCACTCAAAAGTTGTGATTCAGAGGACTGCGATGGCAATATGGCCGTGAGTGCTTTGAGAGGCCGTGAGTTTGCAGCTTCTGTTTATTCTTCAAGTTTGATTATAACCTGTAGTCAGTGATTGTGAAGTAAATAGTTTAATATTTGACGGGGACATTGATTTCTGACCCGATCCTGAGCCGTGATGCATTTTAATGTTGAAATTCTGGAATGAAATCCCACTGTTCCAAATCCCTCTTAGAGAGTGTTCTACTTGTCAACAAATTACCACTGATGACTATTTTCAATAGAATTAATTCAATATTAATTCATCCCACGTTTGCTTGAATCCCACTGTGAATGAACCAACTCAAATTATTCACTCTCAGTTTTACAAAAATAATCAAGGCAAATGCAGACAAGAATTACATTTTTAAGCTTTTAGTGCTTAAAAAAGTCCCCATCAGAATAAAAGAAATTCCCAATGAAACTATTGGTGTTTCTAAAGCGAGGTCTTGGATTGGAGAACTAGAATGGAGGTTGGCGTTTACCTAAGAACGCGCCCTCCTCGCTAATGGGGCTAAGGTCTGAAGTGTATTTTGAGAGCAGCTCTGTTTCCTTAGCTCTAAACTGATGTACTTCCGGGGATCAATTCCTGCGTTGTGTTCTATAATGGCATCGTTGACCCAGCCAAAATAGCGTGAAGCACTTCAATGTACAAGCCATTGATTCCGTGGAGGTTTTTTTTCATCCAAAGGGTATCTGGAACTCGCTGCTTTAAATTTTGTTCTTGGAGTTAAAAGGAACATGTGTCTATCATGATGAGGTTTTGACCTGATGATCTGAAAAGTTAATGATTAAAAAAATTAATCGTATTTAATTTTCATGTAAACATTCAAAGAAATTTTCTTGGAATTTTTTTTAGAATTTCTTCTGAATGCAACTAAGGTCTTATAGGTGCATTGTGTTTATAAGTTAAAATCAGGCTCCCTATGTTGTTTTTAATGTTTTCCTCTTATATTCACCCATTCACACTCGTCCATATATGCAGCGCCACTCAAGAAAAACTTAAGGAGTTTCCTATTCTATTAAAAAAATATGCTGTATTTTATTGTAATGGTATTTGAAAAAGGGAAGTAACTGTGCCTGTTGCATCTTTTTTTCACCTTTTATTGTCTCCATATTTGGTCTTTAACATTGCTGATAATGCGGCCATTATTTTGTTTTGATCACATAATGCAATATATAAAAATATTTAGGAGTTAAAATGAATACCCGAAACGTGATGGTTTATGGTGAATGTGGACGAGTCCCTTTGTGTATAAAAGCACGTCTGAAAATAATAAAATATTGGATAAGACTACTTAATATGCCCTCCTCAAGATTCCCTAAGAAATGTTACAATATGATGTGTTTCTATGATAGCAATGGCAAAACAAATTGGGTTACCGACTTAAGGAACCTGCTGAAAGATTTATATTTTCAGTCATGGAATGCAACTCTAACGCGTTCACCAAAGTCCCTGTTATATAGCAGTTTCAAGTCATATATCATTGCAGAGCAATACCTTTTCAGTGTTAGTCTTAGAAAATTTAGGGTAGCACTTGCAAGATTCCGATGTTCATCAAACGATCTTTTAATTGAAAAAGGTAGATATCAAAATATTCCGAGAGAAAATAGACTCTGTCCACTATGTGACCTAGGATTAATTGAGGACAAGTATCACTTTTTACTAGTATGCCCACATTATGATGAACTAAGAAAAGTATATTTACCAAAATATTTTCATATAAACCATTGTACATTTAAGTTTAAACTATTACTGACCACTAGCAACATTGAAACCATAAGAAATCTTTCTATGTACATATATGATGCTTTTATACAAAGAAAATCAAGTTTGGAAATTATATGATTGTACCAATTGCTCCTGTAATCATGACTGTACTATAGGCCTGTGGCCTCCTCAGTACATTGAATAAAGAAATTGAAGTGAAATTGAAGTGATGCAATATACAAATATGAAAGTTTGTTGTATAATAGAAAGTTAAAGATAACTTTCATCAATTCCGATTCTTCATTGACTGAATTTTTTTCATTACTGAAATAAGTTAAAATCGTAATATGAGGAAGAATAGGACTTCGCAAAAGTTACATTTATACCATATTTGTGAAACATAAGATCGGCAGCTCCGTGTTCCAAGTCCCAGCGTCAGTATATATTTCTTATGGGTTGATTTATTTTGATCAAGGCTTTACAGTGATCCCTCGCTACAACGCTACCTTCGGGGTCCTAATAATTGATGAGCGTTATAGATGATCAGCGGTTTAACGAAGGTTGAGACATAGGTGGTAGATGACCAACAATACAGTATACATGCTCTGCCTACCTAACACCATCTACGTTGCACGTTTCAGAGTTTCAAAAAAGATTAGAATAGAAGTTATTTATGATTCATAGTGTAAAAAAAGATTTATCGAGTATTAATAAGCGCTTTCAAAAAACCAACATATTGTATCCCTTCAGGTGAATAAGCAGGTAGATCTATAACAAACTTGGTCAATAAAAGTATGAGTGAGTGAGTGAGTATGGGTTTACGCCGCTTTTAGCCATATTCCAGCAATATCACGGCGGAGGACACCAGAAATTGGCTTCACACATTGTACCCATGTCGGGAATTGAACCCGGGTCTTCGGCGTGACGAGCGAACGCTTTAACCACTAGGCTACCCGACCGCCCCTTAAAGGTATGAAATTTGATATAAAACATCACCAGATATGATGATTTACCATTTACAATGTATTTCCTGCTCTCAAAGTCATTGTTTTAAATGCAGAGATTAAGATTACCGTGTGTATTTTCTCGTAAACTAAGCCGGAAATAGCAATCAGCTGTGCACACATTTCCTCCCAATCTACCGGTGATTCAGTTGAAACGTACCCTCTGATACCACTTTAAAGAAATTTGATGCAATGGTCGGAACAAATTGTATCTGAAATTATCATTTTATCAGGAATAATATATTCCAATATTGTGTTATTTTAGTTGCAGCTTCCACCATATATACTTATAATTATAAGAACCACAAGCGTAGCACTTTGGTACAGATTGTATGCAGGATAATTTTTGACGTATGGAACGATTTTGACCAGTCACCGTAGGGACTTCCTGTGCAGCATGTCAGAGCTCCGGATAAGCTGCATATCTGCGTAAAATATGCATCAGAAATATGCAGTAACATAAAATCCAAGCGTATCAAATACACAATGAACATTACAGATACGCTACAAAAATAAAACTTGTGCGTATCATCAAAATATTGTGAAGTAACCCTGCGTATTCGATTAGCAAATCAGCAACTTATTTTGAAATTATAAACGGGCATTCCGTCAACCTTGCCAAACTCCACGATGACAGTTACATCATGATCATTTGCCATCACACTTTCTTGTGGAAGTATTGTGGTATTTTTGAGTCCTATAAAGCTCTTGAACCCACACGTCACCAGTTTGCAGGGACTAGATGAATAGTGTTTTTAAATATTTAACTTAAATACCCAAATGTGTAAAAACTAGTGGGTAACAGAAATTTGAATACCCAGATTTTAAAATGCATGGGTAAAATACCCACAACACCAAAAGCTTATCTAGAGCCCTGGCATGTATTTCGATTTCAAAATAGTTGCAATAACTGCAGAGTTACAGTAATAAGTAGCTACTTCACGGAAATATGAGTCACTCAGGGATAAGAAAACGCAGGAAATTTGATTAAGTACTTCTTGTGATGTACTCTAGTCGTCATTTCCCTCTCCGTGTAAAATATTATGAAACAAGGGAGATCTGTACGTTATATGTCAGTTCTATTTCATCGTCATAAACGTCTCCCATCGCTGTGTCGCCCTTTCATGTGCACATCAAAAGAGGCGAAGTTTGCAGGAGATCATCTGAAAATCACGGGATTATATTGGATGGAGTCTCATGAAGAGGCGAATGGTTTTAGAAAAACAAACACACTTGTACACAGTTAATCAAGCGAAGAGCCAATCTGCCTCAAGCAACAAATATATTTCTATCACCAGCCTGCCTTCGTAATTGCAGATTCCCGTGGAAGTGATCATTAAAGCTGATCACAACAAACCAGACCCATACATCGCTATTACAACCAGCAAATGACATTTATCTTATTGTATTTCTTTTCAGCTTCTTCTGTTGTTCCGAAAGTTAATTCAATTCTGCTAGCGATCAGCTTAGACACATGACATCTGACTCAGAAATGCCTGCGCCAAAAACGTGACCTTGTCATTCAAGCCAAAACATAAAATATTGATGCAAATGTACTTAAAATTAGGCTTCACATAAAACTCTCATTCCTGGTATAACAGGGTTGCCTCCCTTTAATTGATTCCGACACAAAACAGACTCGTTCTGGGTTGTGTTATAAAGGACAAGATAATTAAATTTCAGATCGCCAATGCATTTTGAACTGAATGGAAGCATGATCAGAAAGAAGGTGCCGTTACGCGATTTATTTTCCCTGCTTAATGACATCATCATCTTAGCGTTTGAGGAGATATTGAAAATATCAAATCAAAATTCATCATTGTCATTAGCAGACCTCGGCGTGACATGACAACGAGGTCGCGTCCTCCCCTTTTCTCCTCCCGCACGAACCCAACACGGATTCCACAACCCAATCCTCACCGAAATAGATTCACGATTTTGGTTAGATCAATACGCTCGTAAAAAGTGTAATCTGTTTCTACGGTGATTTGCCATGCCCTGCCTGAATCCCAGTTCTGTGTGGAAGAGCTATGGGTCTGAATTACTACAAGATTATTGCAGTGGCAGTGCGTTAAATCTCCAACACACAAATTTGGTCAATCGCGAATAGCAACCAAGATGTATGGCATAACTCTCACTGCTTGTTTAATGCACAGCAAATGAGTATTTCTTGGCAGGTTGGTTTGTGCAGTGGCTGAGAACATACAAAATGCATTAGCTAGGGGTGGGTCCCTTGCTCCATTCATCCTCGTCTTTTATTACCGTATTCAACGCAATAAGCGCCCAGGGCGCTCTCAAAATTAGAAATAGGAGGCTCTTATTAGAATATTATTTTGGTGACAAAAACAGAGTTCAAAGATCGTAGATTTCTTGATTTATGCTGACAGCCTGAAATTATTATATACAGATATATTTTTCCAGAATTTAATTGCCCATAATTAAGGGTGCATGTAACACACGAGTGTATTATACGCGAATAAAGAAGTCTTGTGTACATTGATCAATCGGAAGGGGTGCTAATTGGGATTGTTCACTAGCAAATATATTAGCAAATGTCGCCGTGGGCGCTTATTAGAGCGGGGCGCTTATTACGTCGTATACGGTATGAGTAATTTCAAGTTTCCCAAAGGCTTTGGCACAAGTTGCTCGGGGTATTTGAAATGCAGCTTTTATCAGGTCAGGCTGTGACAGAGCTTGTTTCTTCTGTATTTACATAATGCTTTCATATTCATCTTTGTCATTTGAACTTGTTTCTGATAATTTTTATTAATAAAATGAATCCTGTTAAAGCTATATGTTAGCTGCAAGACTACAGTTCGAGGTTTGAAATTTGGTACATGGTTCCTTTTTGATATTTCTCATGCTTTTGAAAGCATATGCTTTTGAGTTTTCTTAAATGTCAGTGGGTGTGTAGTTCTCAGAAATAGTTTCAAGCATTTAAAAGTATATATCCCTGAGATCATTGTTGTAGAGACCATCTGTGATAATGTCAAACATTTGAATTGTTTCACAGGAAATGTTGAAAAAATAGTTCTGTAAATTTTATTATTCTTACGAATCCTGTACCCCTATTACATCATTGACAAATTCCTGTATTTTAGCTGCAATCAGACCAAGCTAAACTTTCAGATTTTCAACACAAGTCCTCTTCACTGTCAACAATACAACTATCAGTTGTACCCCCAATAGCACTCAATCGACCCAAGGTGCTTTGTGCATGAAGGCGGGAAAACCCCACATCTTTTCTGTGTGTGCTGGAGTCAACATATCCTACAAACTGACGCTGTCACACCTAGTTGTAGTCACACTATTTCTAATCTGTTTCAGTAAACAAACTAATTATGTTTACTTTAAAATAGTAGTCTTATTGGCTGTTAATAATGTCAAACATATGAAGTGTTATACACAAAATGTTGAAAAAATATTTCCGTAAATTTATGTTTTCATCTTAGACGGACTAATACTAAGTGTTCTATCATTTCCTGGCTCTCCTGGTGTCTCATCTTACCCAAATAAGACAGGCTAGTTTTCTATCATGTCCTGGCTGTCCTGGTATCTCATCTTACCCAAGTGAGATGGACAACTAGCTTTCTATCATATCCTGGCTGTCCTGGTGTCTCATCTTACCCAAGTGAGACAGACTAATTTTCTATCATGTCCTGGCTGTCCTGGTGTCTCATCTTACCCAAGTGAGACGGACTAATATTAAGTTTTCTATCATGTCCTGGCTGTCCTGGTATCTCATCTTACCCAAGTTAGACAGACTAATTTTCTATCATATCCTGGCTGTCCTGGTATCTCATCTTACCCAAGTGAGACAGGCTAATTTTCTATCATGTCCTGGCTGTCCTGGTGTCTCATCTTACCCAAGTGACACAGACTAGTGTTGTATCATGTCCTGGCTGTCCTGGTGTCTCCTCTTACCCAAGTGACAGAGACTAGTGTTCTATCATGTCCTGGCTCTCCTGGTGTCTCATCTTACCAAAGGGACACAGACTAGTGTTCTATCATATCCTGGCTGTCCTGGTATCTCATCTTACCCAAGTGAGACAGACTAGTGTCCTATCATATCCTGGCTGTCCTGGTATCTCATCTTACCCAAGTGAGACAGACTAGTGTCCTATCATATCCTGGCTGTCCTGGTGTCTCATCTTACCCAAGTGAGACAGACTAATTTTCTATCATTTCCTGGCTGTCCTGGTATCTCATCTTACCCAAATGAGACAGACTACTAGTTTTCTAT
The DNA here is from genome assembly GCF_023055435.1 of Haliotis rufescens. Lineage (NCBI taxonomy): Eukaryota > Metazoa > Mollusca > Gastropoda > Lepetellida > Haliotidae > Haliotis > Haliotis rufescens. The sequence continues at coordinate 1,248,578 of NW_025964380.1, forward strand.
CAGATCCTGGTTGTCCTGGTATCTCATCTTACCCAAGTGAGATGGACAACTAGTTTTCTATCATACCCTGGCTGTCCTGGTGTCACATCTTACCCATGTGAGACGGACTAGAGAACTATCATGTCCTGTTATCTCATCTTACCCAAGTGACAGACTTTTGATCTATTATGATAAGGTCAGTAGGTCGAAAAAAAAGAAGAAAAAAAATATTTTCAATATTTTCTAATCATAGAATTGTAAGGTTTTAATTATAGTGTTGTAAATAATATATTTATATTGATAGCGATAGTATGAGTTGGGTTTTATTGTCATTTGACTTATTTCTGGTTGATGGTATTATGAAAACACTGGTCCACATTTATTCATTTTTTTCCTATTTTAATTTTTATAAATCAGCAGATTCGAAAACAACTTTTTAAAAAGTTATGGCCTTAGCATGATAATGCTAAATATGTAAATCTGATTTTTTTCAATGTTTTTTTTAAACCAAAATCAATCTTTCAATAGATAATACATGAACAGCATTGGCATCACATTATCTGTGACACGAAAAAATCAGATAACTGAGTACAAAAAATGACAGTGATTTATCACCACGACAGGCGCCTTGGGGAGGGAGAGACATTGTCAAGTCCTTTATCCCCTTCCCTCTGAGACACAGAACAGCTCTGCTTCATACAAACCCAGCATCACACACGAGCTCCGGCACAGACCAGCAGAGCACCACCAAAGGGTATATATGAATCTTTATGTCAAGAAGGACAGACTTAATCCGAGTTAATAAGTTCACATGGGATGTGCTGGCTTACAGTACATCAGATGTTTTACAGCTGAATAGAATACCGTATTCGACCCAATATCATCTTTATGTCAAGAAGGACCCAATATCAATCTTTATGTCAAGAAGGACAGACTTAATCCCAGTTAATAAGTGCACATGGGATGTGTTGGCATACAGTACATCAGATGTTTTACAGCTGAATAGAATACCGTCTTCGACCCAATAAGTGCCCATGTCCCAATAAGCGCCTCCCCCGGTTCCGGAAATTTATATAGTAATTATTTCGTTTTTAATGAAAATCGTCCGGGAACCGAGGTTTCCGGATATTTGAAGTTCGTATAAGCAGGGCATGACTGTATTCTGTTTATTTTAGATATTTGTGACTTAAGGCTTACTGATGAATTTACGCCAATTTGACTCTGAATTGGTTCCAATAAGCGCCCACCCCTTCTGTCTTTATTTTAAGCGCCCTGGGCGCTTATTGGGTCGAATACGGTAAGCCATCTTCAAAGATCCACTGCACTCCAATGACGAGTCCCCTTCACGGGAAAAAATCGCATTAAATCACTGTAAGTTCATTTCATCAGCATGTTTTAGAAATAGACTTCCTGGAAAATATTTCATTATCCATTCACAAGGAAATTGAATTTTTGATTTAGTTTTCATTCTACTTGTCAAAGGTTCAGTGACATAAATCCTTGTCAACTGTTTTGTTGTAAGTCCCCGCTTTCCATGATTCAGAGTGTTCATGTTCTGTTTCTTTGAAGTCGCTTCCTTGAAACTGGCCATCTGTTCGTGTGATGATAAAACATCAAACAAGTTATCAAATTACAAATCTCTGTGGTTCTTTTTATTGATTGAAACATATGAAATGATCATATGCAATGACGGGAAATGCCAAAGTAATTTGAAGTTTTCCATATTTGTTTCCATATATACGTGACCGAGAGTATTATTATGGATAACAATTTTTTTATTATACGGACACAATGTTTCAGATCAGATGCCCATTCATCATATAAAGTTTCCATTTTTTTTTATTTTACAAATTAAACGTATTCATGTCTTCGTGTTTACGAAATTCAAGATGTCACATGAAATAATTGTAGTCGAAGTAATAAGTTCTTTTTTATATTTTCTAAATATGAATCTGTGACAATTAATGATTCGAAACCAGCACACCATCAGCTGGGATGATTCTAACCCCCTTCCGAATCAATATTTTGAAAAGTGTGTCAGTTTTCAAACAATTGTAGTGACCCCCATTGTAGGATTTCGTGCAAGAGCTTTCAATGTGACAGTATTTCCCTGCTTATCGTAGCCTTATTAATTAAAACATGAGAGCAGAGAGTCCATGCAGATGAGACCCCATAGTTAAATCCTGGATGAAATCCTAATTCTGTCTAGTATTGTGCCAGACTCTTGTTTGCCTTTGCTGTTTTTTCCAGGGGTTTTCTTGCTCAATAATGAAATGAAATTTACAAAATGTAATCTGCTAGTATCAATGTTTATCCTCCAAAAATTCAAGCCTTCTTTTGGTATTCAATCCTCCATGGCTAGTTTAGGAGCATGTGCTTTTCTCGTTGTTCTTGTTGTTGTTGTTGTTGTTCTTGTTGTTGTTCTTGTTGTTGTGAGCAACAACCCAGGTCGTTGAGGTACGATGACATACTGTCAACCCAGTCAGCAAGTCTCACCACCCGATCCATTAGGTCATCTCGTATGAGTGAGTGAGTGAGTATGGTTTTACGCCGCTTTTAGCAATATTCCAGCAATATCACGGCGGGGGACACCAGAAATGGGCTTCATACATTGTACCCATGTCGGCAATCGAACCCGGGTTTTCGGCGTGACGAGGAACACTTTAACCACTAGGCTACCTGACCGCCCTTCATCTCGTATGACCAGCATAGATTGCTGAGACCTATTCTTGAATCTCCTCCAGGCCTCCGTCTTTATCCCCGTGATGATGTAATCACGTTCTGAATTCAGACCAAGCTTAACACACCAGTACAATGTATTGGCATAAGATGAACACTGTAATCTCAGTGCAAACATTTGGGAACTTCGGGATAGGATCATTTTATTATCCATGATCAGTTTGACAGAAAAGTGTGAAAAATGGAATTTTCAACAACAAAAATTGCAATTCCAATATGGCATTAGTTGCCTTCCAGGAACAATATTAAGATATGAGTCGCTGATCTGCTCTTATGGATGGCAAGATGTTTAAATTGCTCATCCGTAGTCAGTTTTATACTGTCATGGCTTTATCCCCTTAAATAATGTTCAGCCTCATGTTGACACTTTTGACAAAAGGTTTGTTAAAATTCTGATGTGTGTCATACTTAATTTATCATCCAAAACTGGCTCCCAAAGGAGATATTGCTTGGGTGAGATCAAGCGATATCTACACTGTAGATATTGCTGCAATGAAATTGCATCACAATGCTTTGCAGACCATTGTGACGTCATTGGTTACCATGACGTCACAATCAAATGACATCACTAATGGCTCTGCTACTTTTTACACTAAGACACTGCTAATTACTGTCTACAAACTGAAAAAGTTGGAAGATTGATGTTGGATGATAAATAAAATCTCACCCGAGTGCCTTTTGATATCAAATATATCAACACTCGTTGATAAAAGTGGAAAAAATCCTCGGCAAGCCTTGGAGTTTTCCCACTTTTATCAACTCGTGTTGATATATATTTGATATCAAAAGACACTCGGGTGAGATCCTCTATCTACATGAGGGGGCACAGGTGGCCCAGTTGTCTAAGGCGCCGCGATTCGCTGTGCAGAGTTGCGTCCCTTGGGCATGCCAGAAACCTATGATTGTGGGTTCGAATCCCGGTTCGCCCCGATTATGTTTCTAGGTTTGTCAGCACCATGCCCGTGCTCGTGGGTTTCACCGAAGTGATAAACGTCTGAGACCTGCACCACTTCAGGCTTTCCTCCCACATTAAGCTGACACGCCGCGATATAACTGGAATACTGTTAAAAGCGGCGTTAAACCCAACTCACTCACTCACTCTATCTACATGATCCTATTTCTTCCAGTAAAGGACCGGTCTTCAGAGGAGGGTCACCCCAAAATATGACAGTCTCATAAAATATTGTACAATGTACATTTTGGAGAAGGTTCATGAAACAATGGACATTTTATCATAAAAATTAAAGTGTTTTGCGTTTTTTCTTTTCGGGGAGGGTCATGAAAAAAATGTACAAGGACATGGGAGGGTCATCCCAAAATAAGACAAGCATTCGGGGGTCATTGTTTTCAGTACATCAAAACCCTCTGACCCACAACAGCAATAAATGACCGGTTTCTACAGTAACTAGAAGGGCCAGCTGCCCAGAATTGAACTATCTGCACCAGCCAGACTGGGCCCAGTGTTGAGGGGATTGGTGAATAGGACTTACCATATTTGACGTAATAAGTGTCCCGCTCTAATAACCGCCCACAGCGATATTTGCTAATATATTGGCTAGTGAACAATACCATTTAGCACCCCTTCCGATTGATCAATGTACACAAGACTTATTTATTCTCGTATAATACTCACTCGTGTGTTATATGCATGCTTAATTATGGGCATTTAAATTCTGGAAAATATATCTGTCGTATATAAACATTTCAGGCTGTCAGCATAAACCACGAAATTTATCTTTCAACTCTGTCTTTTTCACCAAAACAATATTCTAATAAGGCCCCCCTATTTCTAATTTTGAGAGTGCCCTGGGTGCTTATTACATCGAATACGGTAATTGAAATACTCATTCAACATTTAATACAGTTTTGATTATTCTGAAATTATATTTGTAACACATGAAAACAATTTCAGAATAATCAAAACTGTATTAAATGTTGAATAAATATATTCTGTATAATATATATATACAGAACAAGGTAGGGCAATGCTGTCAGCTGATGAGTTTTTTCTACATACTGGAAGGGTAATTATAGTTTAAGAAATTACGACAAAACTTTTCAAAAAAGTTTAAACCCATGGCAAAAAAATAATAAATTTAATGCAATACTGAATGACACACTTATCCCTCATGGTTATAGTATTGCTTTGCTTGAGACTCAGGTTTCATCCCGGGTGTGAGTGAGTGAGTTGGGTTTAACGCCGCTTGTAACAGTATTCCAGTTATATCATGGCATGTCAGCTTAATGTGGGAGGAAAGCCCAAAGTGATGCAGGTCTCAGACGTTTACCACTTCGGTGAAACCCACGAGTACGGGTATCGTGCTGACAAACCTAGAAACATAATCGTGGCGAACCAGGATTCGAACCCACAATCATAGGTTTCTGGCGTGCCTAAGGGATGCAACTCTGCACAGCGAAACGCGCCCCCTTAGACGACTGGGCCACCCATGCCCCTCATTCCAGTGTGACCCCAAGACGCCTGCCAACATGTTGTGGAGCTATACAGTTTAACCCAGTCTGTAAACTAGACTGTTCAAGCTTGGATGAAAATATTCAGCTCATTGAAATATAAATTTCCTGTCCCAAAAAAGGAAACAAGTTGGTTCATCTTGTCCTGTTTTCTAGCTCCAGGAAACTCCTCCAAACCAAGCCGATTACACCAGCACTAAATCCAATCCAATCCAAGCCCATGTAATAAATGCATGGCCAGTGTTGTGGTGGTTTATGAACTAGGGCCTCGTAAACAGACCTCCTAAACCTCACTGCTTCATGTATTAATAAACATATCCCTTCTGTCCTTGTTTTCTAATCGGAACCGGAGGACAGGGAGACGAGCTGGCTTCAATCTCGGGTCCACTTCCCTATCATCCAGGCAGAATGGTTGCAATAATCAGCTAGCCCCAGGCGTGTTACACTGATATTGGGCCCGATTCACGACACACTGGCTCTCTGAAGTCCCACCCTCCCTGCGTGTTTGCTTGCTGTGGGTTAAACATGCAATCTTGGGGTGTATGAAGATGAAATGAAACCAGATGGTTAGGTGAACTGCAGAAATGATTAGCTCGGGTAAGAAGGGCCTTGATTTGGGTAATGATGCTTTAGGGACGGGGTTGGTGTTTGTTGGCAAACAATAGAGTGGCAGAGATTAGGGAAGCTGACAACAAACGGCCTTTGTTCCATCGCTGCTGGTATTGTACCCAGTAAACGGGCTTGGTGTCGGATAAACACTTCCATTGTTGACTAAAGAGCCCTCGGATAACTCATTTTAGTTTTCTGTCAGGCCCGTTCCTTCAATTGTTACTGCTTTGAGTTGATTAAATAATATGCAAATGGCCGATCGTCCCATGATGCTGGACTGTTGCATGATGGGATAGCCTGCATGTTCACTGTTATTCTGTGACAGAGGCAGGAGGGTTGCCATCGCACGAATTTGACCAAATAAACTGGAAAATTTGGAAATATTTATAGTCAGATACAACAGAAAGTTTGGAATATTTGCCAAATAAGGATAAAATGGACACTTTTAAAAAATGTTCGTTTTCCTTCCACCAAATGGAATGTTTACCTGAGTCGGTGATGTTACTGTTACATGTGCTGGATACTGTGTTCAGAATATTATCCTGCAGGTTCTTGGTAAGAAATGCAAATAAACATCCTTTGGACAGGACTATTTGGTTAAAGCAATTTTGTTCAGTCCTATCACCTCGCTACAGTGCTGTTCACTATCAAATGTCAAGTCCATAATCTTTTCCTTTCTGCAATTGGTTTTGTCAAATTCTTCTCTCAATTATTTTTTCACTCACTCACTCACTCGGTTTTCTCATTTGCCAAGTAGTTTAGAGTGCTGTTTGTTTTTTAAAACAACCTAAGTGTCCTTGTTTACATTATTGATTTAATATTCATCCTGTGATTGCAAAATGTTTTATTAACTTCCAAAGAACAAATTGTCATCCACTAAATTATCTGAAGATTTAATAATTCATATGTGTTGCCCAATGTCAAGTCTTTGCACTGTGTTATTTTACATGTCACTAACTATATGACAAATGCATGCATGGATGGTTAGTCTGCAGCTTGAATTTGAGAAAAAAACAAAAACAATTTGTGCCAAATATTAATTTGAGTAATGACAGAAAATTGTAATGCTGCCAACAGCAAGAGTTTTGTTCCCTAATGTGTGCTGTTGAAAAAAAATGTAAATTATTTAACACTCACACGGACTCAAATTATTTTATTATTTTAATTCCCCGACACGGCCTCAGTAACCCAACAAAGCTACACGATTCAAATTTGTGAGATTGAGGAAACCGATTCACACATTTTGCCAAGTAGAAAATAACCAACAAAAGTGTCCAAGTCAGTGAGGTGTCATATAGCGACTGATTTACGACACCCATTGTCTGAAGAACATTTAATTGCAAAGGCTCATTACCCTGGAGCCATGACATCTATATGCCTTGAAACACTTAATTACTGTTATTTATAAGATGCTAATCCTAATTGTTAATCCCCATTTTTGTGTACATCGACGGTCTGCCATCCTGCTGATGAATTACTGTTTATATTTATATTTATTACTTACTAAATGTCAGGTGACCTTGGCTATATAAGCCTTGGTCCAGAGAGATTGAAAAAGAAAAGAAAGGTCTTACCCTTAGCCTAGCTGGGGTTGGGCTGGGTGCTCCGGGGCACCTAGACAACAACCACTACCACTATGTGCTGACCTGGCACATAGTGTCTTTTGTATGTATATATCAACATGTATAAAGTAAAGCTATATACCGCAGGCCATCGTCTCCAAGTTGTCACTTCCTACAGGAACCATACGTCGGCCCCTTGCATATACGAGTATGCAAATTATTCATTAATCGATGTAAGACCAACACGCGTTGTTAGAGGTACAGAACTTAAGTTTGATGTGAATGCTTGTGAGTCCAAAGACTGGATCTGTGTATATACTGTTATATTCTCCAATCTTATAAAAATCAGATCTGTGAATCTAACAGGATACCTATCAAAATCTGATGAGGCCTCCGTATACGGTTGTGTCAGGTGAACCCTGAGCTACCATTGACCACCCAATACAACAGAAAGATGCATGTGTACTTCAGAGAATCAGATGTCAACTTTCTAAAACGATTTAGCTTCAATTCTTTATTTCCTCAATGCAGAAATTACAACTTTTGACAAAAGAAAACCCATGCAGGACACAAATATTCCTTGTAATCAGCGTTAGAAACGTTCTACTAGTCCTTATGATACCTTAACGATTGGGCAGTTTGGTAAGGACTATAGGACTAGTGCCAATTTCTTTCGCTGTTGTAATGGTACTGTCTTCTAGGTGTGGAGGGGGCACGGGTGGCCCAATCATCTAAGGCGCCGCGATTGGCTGTGTGTCCCTTGGACACACCAGAAACCTATGGTTGTGGGTCCGAATCCCGGTTCGCCCCGATTATGTTTCTAGGTTTGTCAGCACCATACCCGTGCTCGTGGGTTTCACCGAAGTGGTAAACGTCGGAGACCTGCATCACTTTGGGCTTTCCTCCCACATTGAGCTGACACGCCGTGATATAACTGGAATTCTGTTAAAAGCGGCATTAAACCCAACTCACTCACTCACTCACTCTAGGTGTGGATTCCATGGAGCTCAGAAACAACAGGTATCAAGTAGCCACGGCAGGACATTGGCATGGCCTTCATTATGTTAATTTGGAAAATGTTGCTTAAAGGGGAAGTGTACACACAAAAAACACTTTCTATCTTTTTCTAAACAAAACGCAATTTTAGAATTAGTAAGTATCTGTGTTTGAAAATATACACTCATTTTTTTCACACTGAAAGTAGGAAGCTCACAATAGTGTGAAAATGATATGCCGTTATGAGGCCTTCGTTTTTCGAGCTAAACAGGCCTGAGTTATCCCCCTTAGATTATGACGTAATTGGTGCCAATTCAACTGGGTCCCTGTCTATTCTCAACGCAAAAGATGTCAGGTACCAGTTTGTGGTAAAACAACATGGCCCACGACACACTCCGGCGCAGTGGTGACTCAGCATAACACTATGCTGACTGGCATCTGAGACGCTAGAATCACACACCTGTACCTACACCACGTGAAGCGGCTCTAACAAAGCATGATGACGTCATAATGTTTATCAATTGGCACCAATGACGTCATATTGTAAGGGGCATAAGCCATGGTGTTTTTGATATGGAAATAGAACACTTTGTAAATGTGAAAAATATAAATCATTTTAATGTAAAAAATATGTCAATTATTAGTGATATTTTTATATTTTTGTCTATGACACTTCTAGGTTAACACTTTTAATGTGGAAAAAGTACAATAAAAATAGGTTTATTTCCGTGTGAACTTGCCCTTTAAGTTCATTTTAGAGGTACAAAATTCAGACATACAAGTCTGAATGCTTCGCTGACTCATGCCAAACATTTAGAAGCCTTGGTGCAGATTGGCTGATTTGAATGTTCACCTGTCCTCAGATCTTCATGCAGAGAGGTATCGTATCGGAGGAAAGGATCCAATTGTAATGAGATTGGTCTTTCTCCTCACAGATGAGGAGACATTCACAGTTGCATGGGACCAACGCTGGGAAACTTTCATCGTTTCATTTGAACAACTTGGGAAACTTTCACAGTTGAATAAGAATCACTCGGAAACTTTCATTGTTGCTTCAAAACAAACTCGGAAAAGTTTTCATAGTTGCATCAGAATTACTCGGCAAAGGTCCAAAGTTGCATCAGAATTACTCTGGAGATTTTTATAGTTGCACCAGAATTACACGGGAAATTTCCGTAGTTGCACCGGAAATACTCACGTAACTTTCATAGTTGCATCGGAATTACATGGAAAAGTTCCATAGTTGCACCGGAATTACTCATGTAACTTTCATAGTTGCACCAGAATTACACGGGAAAGTTCCATAGTTGCACCGGAAATACTCATGTAACTTTCATAGTTGCACCAGAATTACTCGGGAAAGTTCCAAAGTTACATCAGAAATACTCTGTCGACTTTTATAGTTGCACCGGAATTACATGGGAAAGTTACAAAGTTGCACCGGAATTACTCAGGTTACTTTCATTGTTGCATCAGAATTCCTCGGGAAAGTTCCATAATGGAAGTGACATTGTTTTGATATACCGTATTCGACATAATAAGCGCTCTGAAAATTAGAACTAGGGGGCTCTTATTACAATATAATTTTGGTGAGAGAAAAAAACAGAGTTGAAAAATCATAAATTTTGTTGTTTATGCTAACAGTCTGAAATGATACAAAAGAAAAGTCTGTGCGTATTATACACGACACATATCTTTTCCAGAACTTAATTGCCCATAATTAAGGTCGCATGTAACACATGAGTGCGTATTATACACGAATAATAAGTGTACATTGATCAATCGAAAGGGGTGCTAATTAACGAATATCGCCGTGGGCACTTATTAGAGCGGGGCACTTATTACGTCGAATACGGTAATATTATTTTACAGGGTTAATGACATGATAGTTCTTTTATATTTAGCATTGATTTTTTGCCATAAGGAGTTCAGTTCATAGTAAGGGCACAAATTTGAGGTCACTTAATGTTAAATATTTGGTCATGAAATATCTGGCTGTCAAAAAGTATTTGTTTGAATATTACAATTGACTGCCCTAACTAAATATCACTATACATTTCTCAAATTACCCATTAGTTATAACATTTGTAAGCATAAGTAAAAATCTGTAATGAAAAAAATAAAATTATATATTTTAATAAAGAAAAATTCATTCCTTCTGACCTCATAACTAAAAGATGTATGAAAAACATTTCTGATAGCCATTGTCATTAGATAACTGCCAGTATTTCAGGCTATAAAGATTTATACCGAAGCTCCTAGGCAACATTTCATTGGAAAATGAGTTTCTGTTTTTATCACATCCAACCCTACCTTCACATTGAAAATCTTTTACGTTAAAAATCATTATATCTAAAAGGAATGGAATTGTCTTAAGGGGGTAGTTAATTATGAGTGATCACAAGTCCTTCTCCAACTATCCTACAATGAGTGGCCAAGTGGACTGAGGAAAACTTTCATAGTTACATGAGGAGGATTTGGAGAATCCTACAGAGTTGTACCAAAATGACTTCAAAAACTTTCATAGTTGCACCAGGAGGACTTGGGAAAATATCATCGTGACATCAAGAAAAATTGGGTAGGGTTTGATAGTTCCACCCAGAGGACTTGGGAAAACTTTCATACTTACATTGGGGGACACGAGGGGCCCATTCGTCTAAGGCCCCGCCATTCGCTGTGCAGAGTTGCGTCCCTTGGGCACACCAGAAACCTATGATTGTGATTTCGAATCAAGGTTCGCCCTGATTATGTTTCTAGGTTTGTCAGCACCATACCCGTGCTCGTGGGTTTTACCAAAGCGGTAAACGTCTGAGACCTGCATCGCTTCGGGCTTTCCTCCCACATCAAGCTGACACGCCGTGATATAACTGGAATACTGTTAAAAGCGCCGTTAAACCCAACTCACTCACTCATACTTACATCAAAAAGACTTGTGGAAACTTTTATATTTGCACAAGGAGGACTTTGGAAAACTTTCATAGCTACACAAGGATGATTTGAAAAACCTTACCCATTGCACACACCAGTAAACTCAGGGAAACTTTCTTAGTTCCACTGGGATGTCTTGGGTAAGCGTTAACACATGTAGGGTCTCTCTGAAGAGCTACCTATTAGGTGAATTTGCTGAGTTTGCTTGACAACTTAAATGTTGGAGTTATTCCGAGGGCTCGTAGAAACTCAAGCTGTTTAGGAGATGCCCTTATATGTTGTCCCTATTCAGGCTACTAAATGTTTCAGGTGGATTTGCATTGCTGATTAACAATCTCCTAAAGTAATAACTTGCTGAGACATCCTCAGACTGATCCAGGAGCTGTTGCTCCAGTCTAGTTTGGTGATTGAGGAATAAGATGGAGAAGGCATACCATGGTCATACCATAGTTATACCATAGTCATACCATAGATCTACAAGGGGGCACAGGTGGCCCAGTCGTCTAAGGCGCCGCGTTTCGCTGTGCAGAGTTGCGTCCCTTGGGCTCGCCAGGGACCTATGATTGTGGGTTCGGATCCAAGTTCGCCCCGATTATGTTTCTAGGTTTGTCAGCAACAAAACCCATGCTTTCACCGAAGTGGTAAACGTCTGAGACCTGCATCACTTCGGGCTTTCCTCCCACATTAAGCTGACACGCCGTGATATAACTGGAATATTGTTAAAAGGGGCGTGAAACCCAACTCACTCACTCACCATAGATCTACATCTGATTCTGCGCAGGGATACCACGTGGAATCCCTTTCTTGGTGTCCCGAGCCATCAGATGGCTGAAATATTGCTGAGAGTGATGTGATATAAGATCTTACACAAATCTAGGCAAGTTGCACCAGGACAACTAGAAGTCATTATGTTTGACCCGTAAAAGGTGACTATGCGCGTCGTAAAAGGCAACTAACGGGATCGGGTGGTCAGGCTCGCTAACTTGGTTGATGCATGCCATCGAACCCAATTGCGTGGATCGATGCTCATGATATCAATCACTGGATTGTCTGGTCCAGACTCGATTATTTTACAGACCGCCGTCATATAGCTGGAATATTGCTGAGTGCGGCGTTAAACAACAAACCAACCAACCAACCAACCAACCAAACCTAGGCAAGTTGCACCAGGACAACTAGAAGTCATTATGTTTCTTGCCAAAGCTGAATTTAAGTCGGCCAGGCACAACCTCCCTTCTGCAACAGCTTCAACAATGTGTCACCGAGATCCCTTGCTGGCTGAACGTTGCATTGAGTAACACAAGTTATGAAAATTCAATACAAATTGTTATGCCTTGACAGGCGACTGGCAGCCAGCTAACCAGTGATTTTGAAGAATTTCAAAATACCAGAATAATTACTATTAATTCCTCCTCACTCCCTTTTAGAGACTCGTTTCAAATTACAGTGATAGAAAGGGCATCAGCTTCCAACTGCCATCCCTAACACATTTTACCAGAATAAATCGCTCAAGTCAGGGTTCACAATGATCAATTAATTGATCCCTCCCCTTGCAATGCTCATGAATATTCATATTCACTTTCTGTGAAGTAGGAAGTGACAATTTCCGGCAATAACTTTGTTACAAGGCATGCACGATACACAACATAACACATACTAGAATTAATGCTAGCCAAATTATGGGAGCTATTAATCAAAGCGCTATTTCATATTGAGGCCCTGTGAGGGTGTTCTGTTTCGTCAGACATAAATACGTAACAGATCATGTGTGTTTATCTTTTCTGGAATTGGAATATGGACAACTGCTTCCAATCGGGTTTGAGTTGAACTGAGAATTGTCTTTTGTTTCCATTTCTATGAACTAGGTACCAGGCAACCCAAACTGGGCCCCATCTGCAGCTATTATCCGTAACTTATTCATCCAGTACTTAAGAATTACTTTAAGGGTCTTGTTACTTAATTTCCTCCTCTAACACTCTAGGTTGATGAATTTTTTAAAGTTTTTTTTTTAAATGCCTGGTTTGTCATGTAATCAACTGGAAAGCGATTACATGAGATGTTTAGGGAAACTTGTGAAAACTGATATAGCTTGGGCTACAAAAAAAATCGGTATGTTGCAGTTATCAGTCCAGGTTGAGGGTTAAATTTCCTGTGACATATTACAGCCAGGTCCATGGTATTACCAGTTCACCTGGGTGTCCATGGGATGGGGGATATCGATACATGTATCATGCTTTCTCTGTACACGGGTCCAGATGGGGGATTTGAACCATCATCTTCATGTTGATGTTTATGAAACAAAACTAAATCATGTTGTGACATGCTTTCAATAAAAATATTAATTAACTTTTTGGGGGGACTTTTTTTTCACTAACAAACACAAATTGTTTCTTGATTTATGTCATATCATTTTTAATGCAATCCCACCACTACACCAACACACATCAAAACACAACCACACCAACACACCACCACACCACCACACCAACACACCAACACATCAACACACCACCACACCAACACACCAACACACCAACACACATCAAAACACAACCACACCAACACACCAACACACATCAAAACACAACCACACCACCACACCAACACACCACCACACCACCACACCACCACACCAACACACCAACACACATCAAAACACAAACACACCAACACACCAACACACCAACACACATCAAAACACAACCACACCAACACACCAACAAACACCCACACCAACACACCACCACATCAACACACAACCACACCAACACACCACCACACCAACACACCACCACACCAACACACCACCACACCAACACACCAACACACCAACACACCAACAAACACCCACACCAACACATCAACAAACACCCACACCAACACACCACCACATCAACAAACACCCACACCACCACACCAACACACCACCACACCAAAACACAACCACATCAAAACACAACCACACCAACAAACAACCACACCACCACAACCACATCACCACATCACCACATCACCACACCACCACACAACACCAACACACCACCACACCAACAAACACCCACACCAACACACAACCACACCAACACACAACCACACACCCACATCAACACACAACCACACCAACACACCAACACACCAAAACACAACCACATCAAAACACAACCACACCAACAAACAACCACACCACCACAACCACATGACCACACCAACACACCACACCAACACACATCCACACCAACAAACACCCACACCAACACACAACCACACCAAAACACAACCACACCAACAAACAACCACACCAACACAACCACACCAACACACCACACCAACACACCACACCAACAAACAACCACACCACCACAACCACATGACCACACAACCACACCAACAAACACCCACACCAACACACAACCACACCAACAAACAACCACACCACCACAACCACACCAACACACAACCACACCACCACAACCACATTAACACACAACCACACCACCACAACACACCAACACACAACCACACCAACAAACACCCACACCAAAACACAACCACACCAACAAACAACCACACCACCACAACCACACCAACACACAACCACATCAACACACCACACCAACACACCACACCAACAAACAACCACACCACCGGAACCACATTAACACACAACCACACCACACCAACACACAACCACACCAACACACCACACAGCAAAACACAACCACACCAGCAAACAAACAACCACACCACCACAACCACATCAACACACAACCACACCATCCAAACACACAACCACACCAACACACCACCACACCAAAACACAACCACATCAAAACACAACCACACCAACAAACAACCACACCAACAAACAACCACACCACCACAACCACATTAACACACAACCACACCACACCAACACACAACCACACCAACACACCACACAGCAAAACACAACCACACCAACAAACAAACAACCAGACCACCACAACCACAACCACACCAACACTCAACCACACAACCACACCACGTAGGTCACCAAAACTATCTCAACGTTTGAGCTGCGCTCTGCCAACTATTCTGATCTGTTGTCATGAAAACATGAGCCGTAATGGTCTATGTCACCACAACCCAGGGTGACATCATGTCTGCCTGGAAGGTGCTGGAGTTCACATAGAGAGAGAGTGCTATAGAATTACTCATTACTCTTGTATTCATACTCGCCATAAACGTGTTTCCAGATGAGCCTCATCATGTTGCTGAGTATTCAATACATTTGTATTTATAGCAGTTGGCTACACCATCAATTCCAGATGAAGTTTCCGGGCTACAATACTCAACAACAATATTATCACCTGCAAATCTGAAAATACAAGATATCACGTAATTGTTGCAATAGAGAAACTTGTTTCTGCCCACTTCCTGATTCCCTGCCTGTGAATATATAAACTGAAAGAGTCATGTGGTTCACCGCAAATGATTATAAGAAAACAGTGAATGTTGTAAAACACCTGAATATTCAAGCTGTATTACGGCAGCTGATAAACAGACGTGTGGACCACAAAGATTGAGAGGGAGTGAGTGAGTTGGGTTTAACGCTGCTTTTAACAGTATTCCAGTTATATCACGGCGTGTCAGCTTAATGTGGGAGGAAAGCCCGAAGTGATGCAGGTCTCAGACGTTTACCACTTCGGTGAAACCCACGAGCACGGGTATGGTGCTGACAAACCTAGAAACATAATCGTGGCGAACCGGGATTCGAACCCACAATCATAGGTTTCTGGCATGACCAAGGGACGCAACTCTCACGGCGCCTTAGATGACTGGGCCACCCGTGCCCCCACAAAGATTGAGAGTATGATTGTAGTTGACAGACCTGGGATTATTTAGACAGGCTAGGACCCTGGGGACCTATTCGACCTGGGTCTCCATCATGTTATATGGAAATATAGCAAGGTTGTTTGTATTTACTGATGTGTTTCTGTCTTGTTTCAGTCTCATCAGCTGCTGACCTTCTTCTTTGACCACCTCATGCCTGGCAGTCAGCTGGACATCGTCCATCTCAACCCAACATCTGACCGTTCTTAATCCACAACAATTACAAGACATTGCTGCCATAGTTCCCCAAACCAGAGAGTCTTGGTAACATTGGAAAACCTCATTTGTCATGACATCAAGTTTGGTTTCGTGAATATGGAGAAATTCAAGCCAAGATCTTTCTGGAGACCCAAGTGGCAAGGCGAGACTGCTTTTCCCACTTGAGGGGAGATCCTTGAGTCTTAGTCCTTCTTTTAAATGTTGAACCATTTGAGGTAATTTTTAGCGTCTTCTTCAATGTGTAACACATCATCAGATTGTATCCTACACAGGCCATTATGCAATGCAGGGTTAGAAACTAACAGTTTTCGTCCACTAGTCCTTGTAATGATAACATATAGCAAAACCCTTAAAAAGGGCAAATGTCTACTAGTCCTTAGGATACCTTTACCATTGGGCAGTTTGGCAAGGACTACAGGACTAGTGTCATTTTCTAACACTGCAATGTGTTATGACTGCTGATTGGCCAGTAAACCTAAAGGTCATGAAACTAAAACAGAGATCACTCTATGTGAAGTATTATTTTGAAAGCATTAATTTTCAAATTTCAGCCTTGAGGGAAAGGCTAGGAGTGAGTCTAGAAGACAAGCTTTGAGAAGGTTCTTTATTGTCCGTAGGAGAACTAGCCTAGCATAACTTGCATTAGTTAGGAAATGAACAAAGGTTTCAGAAATCATTATGAAAGTTATCAGATGCGTTATTCTTACACTTGCATGTTTTAGACTTCAGAAACATTGTCAGCCATTACGAATTACCAATATTGCCAAGTTTAAAGTAGAAAGACAAGTTCTATGGATAAACAACTTCTATATTACAATTAGTGCGACGTTTTAGTGTAGATCCTAACACCTTTATCCCCTTTATCAAGCAAGTGTTAGGATCTACACCAAAACGTTGCACTAATTGTAATAAAGAAGTTGATCGTCCATAGAACTTGTCGTTCTTCATCACACCAACTTCTAAATGCCACTGAAAGAAATTGCCAAGTTTACCAATAACTGTAATATTTAGCATTTACACTGGCCAAAAATGGCCCTGATCAAACCCTGTCCTTTCAAGTACAATGACAATATGTTATTGATATTAGTCTTCATGAATAATGACTCAGCATGGTCATTGTAAACTATGGTAACATTGTCACATGAGTGCATCTTCACGAGGCAAGAGAGTTAACGGACATTCAAAGTCCAGTTTCCACCCTTGCCGAACTAGGCTGGAATTCCTGGGCTTGATCGTAGCACCACCAGTGGCTATTACCAGTTATGTCCCTTCTAAGCCACTCCTATGGACCAATCAGATTCCACCTCTCGTATCACTTGCGTTTGCTTCACACAAAATGGTGGCGCCCAGTCAGGACGATCTGACCGATATCAAGATCTATATCATGATAAAACGGGTCTTACATCGCGAAATGCATCAAATCACGTGAGCACCTTAATTAAAAACATTATAAGATTTGGAAAATATCTGCTGACAACGAGTTGGCGGTGCACATGCTTTGCAAATCCTGCAATCGACCGAAATCTACACGACAGTTTACGAACCGGATTTCGATTTCGGAGCGAGATTTTGATCGGACTATGCATAGACTCGTTAGTCCAGGCAAAATGTAACTCCATAATACCAGCCTAGTTCAGCAAGGGTGGAAAATGGACTTTTATTGTCAGTTAACTCCCTTGCCTCGGGAAGATGATAGAATGTTGCCATGTCGGCATGCTTGTGTCAGCTTCATCACCTGACAGTACAAGGATGCTTCTGTCTTTGATTGGTGTGTCTTGTCAGTGTGCATATCTCACAAAATAATTGCCTCAAAGTTAATATGTGTGATCCCAGCATTCTTACCAGGCAACCTATTTAGAACACTGTTGTTGTTGTTGCAGTCACCAAGAGTCCACATACATTTATCTATGCTAGATTTGAGATACAGAAACTGTTTACATTGTGTGTTGTAATACCCCTAAATTAAAACATTTGCCTGATTTGGTCAATTTTAAAATAAAAGGGTATGGCAATCAAAGAAAAAATACCTATGAGTTTAAGAAATAATGCTTATCTAAAAAACAACAATGCCACTTCTTCTATTAGCTAATTTTGGGGAAGTGTAATTCCTTGAGACTGGCTTGATGTGAAGGGCCATGACAGATGATGTAGAAATGCAGAGAGATAGGTTCGAAAGTTTTATGTCAATTTTGTGATCCTGTAAATCTGCTCATCAGGTTTAATAGGAACATATACAAAATAGATATTCTGAAATATATATATAAGTCACATTTTATCTGACATGTAAACATCTTATTATCAGTTAATCAAAAAAATTAACTGTTTGGGGGCTACATTTACTATTTCTGTTCTTTGTAATAAATAAGTGGGGCTAAAAGGTCAACCCTGCTGCACACCTCTTTATAGGAAATTCCCATAAAAGCTAAAGCTAATCCAATTGCATTAAGCCATAGTTTACAGAATAAACAGCCATAATGCGAAACTGCATCATTGGTGGTTTGAGAAGGAATTAAACTCCGCTTGCCTAATCGAAAGGTCGAGATGGGCCCACATTCAAAACTAAACGCACCTTTGTAGAGAATATATACTACGTAAACAAACCTGTAATACAAACTACCGGGTACTATTATGTCTAATAAGTATCATGACTTTTTGTTGGATTAGAATGTACAAAAGTGTAGAAACTATAGCTGAACTTCTGGAAACATAGATTGAGTGGTATTGACTCTCAAAATTTAATTTGAAGTAAATTTCATACCGTCACACTAAATAATTCACATTAAAGACATTTCCCATCAATATAACAAAATGACAATGATATATATTGCTACGTATCCATGCAAAATAATTACAAATGTGAGCCCGCTAAATGACTTTGTCAACCCAATGAAGCCTCGTGATTTACAAATGTGGGCCAACCTGTTTCGATCACCAGACATGATGCGATTAGTGTGGGCCCACATTTTTAAAAGTGGTTATCAGTAAATGGAGCTTCGCGATTTTTATAAATGTTGCAATCCTGTTGCAATCACTACAGCAGAAAAAAAAGTCTGCCCACATTTAGAAATTGATTATCAGCACTATGCCAACCTAATGAAGCTTTGCTGTAGGCTTATATAAATGTGGGCCCACTTGTTCTGATCACCACATATTACTGGGAAAAGTAGGCCCACATTTTACAAAATGGTTCTTATCACTAAACCAATCTAAGATGTACAATCTACGCTTAACATATTTCAACTATCGACTTTCTACAATGCGGGCCAACCTGAAGTCATCTCAATTCAGAAAATAAAGTGGGTAAACATTTGGGAAAAACTAATATTTACAAGTTATTCATTTCATTGGCAAACACTGTTTTTAATTTTCTGCAAGTTACAGATGAAAAGATAAATATATAATGCATTCAAACATTTAATTAAAAATACAGTTTACCTTAGGGATTATATGGCCAATTAATAGTTAGACCAACGACAACGTATAGCGTGACTGACGCCATTTTTCGCAGATACTAGAAGAACAGAGATAGCTCCCGATTGAAATAAGAATAACTCCCCTTTCCCAATATGAAACTCTGATAACGTAGCGTGGCCATGAATCATTAGCTCTCCTGTGAAAGGATGTTATGAAACAAAATACAGTTAGTGTCGGAGATCGTAATTTGATACAACGTAATATCAAAGACATGGCAGTTCACATTAATTTCTCATATTTGTTTTTATATTGAGATCAGAACTTGCATTATTGTTCTGATATCTTGATAAATTATTCTACATTGTGTTCTAAAAGTAATCAAATCAAATAAAGATCATAACATCGTTCAATATCATGACAACATCTAGAAAGTGATATTTTGACATATATACACCATGCTATTAGTTGTTAAAGGTTGGATTTGATATTTAACAATATTGATTGAACTCGGGGCCACTTGAGATATTGAATTAGTTTCAATTGCCTTGTTGTATGTGTGTGGGCGGTCGGGTAGCCTAGTGGTTAAAGCGCTAGCTCGTCACGCCGAAGACCCGGGTTCGATTCCCGACATGGGTACATTGTGTGAAGCCCATTTCTGGTGTCCCCCGCCGTGATATTGCTGGAATATTGCTAAAAGCGGCGTAAAATCTCACTCACTTGTTGTATGTAATACCGTATTCGACGTAATAAGCGCCCTGCTCTAATAAGCGCCCACGGCTATATTTGCTGATACATTGGCTAGTGAACAATCCCAATTAGCACCCCATCCGTTTGAACAATGTTCACAAGACTTATTTTTTCGTGTTTAATACGCACTTGTGTGTTATATGCACCCTTAATTATGGGCAATTAAATTCTGGAAAAATATTTGTCGTACATAAATATTTCAGGCATAAACCACGAAATATATCTTTCAACTCTGTTTTTTTTTAACCAAAATGATATTCTAATAAGAGCCCCCTATTTCTAATTTTGAGAGTGCCCTGGGCGCTTATTACGTCAAATACGGTAAGTATACCTTAGGCTATTTGATAGATGAAAGGTGTAAAACCCTTCTTACTTCCAGTAATCATGTGATGCTTGTAGAGACATTAAGCGAATTCATTTTGCCATAGGACTCTTAACTCAATATTACTCTTCAGATGCATTGGTTGTGTGATGGATTTCTCCGTAGGCTGAATGTTTGATATTTTCTTCCATTCCATAAGTGTCAAGTATCCCAAATGAAATTAATTTGTTAATATGCAGAAATGTTTTCCTAGGATAATTTGTTTCTGAAATTATTGCTTACCCAGGCTTTTGTATTTTTCAAAACTTTTTTTGTGGCTTATTTGTTATTAGATTGTTATCTCTAAAACTTATTAGTTTATATAAAGGATCAAATATGCCCTTTAAGCAAAGTAATGATTTGATGAATTTCTTTGAAGAAGTTGTGCAGTTCTTTAAAATATTGTTGGAAAATATTTACCTGAGGAAAAGTTTACAGTTTACAGTAGGATTTTCATTGAAGGTTCAAAAGCCAATAACATGTACAAACCACACTGTATTTGGTGTATTTGGGATATGAAGTTTATTAAACCCCGACCTAAATGTCATTGGTATGTAGTTATGCCAAGGAATTGCGTCCATCCATTCTTCTCAGGACATTCATGTGTGACCTATAACTTGAGAACTACTGCATAGATTCTTTTCAAACTTGGTGAACGCTTTCTGTACCAATAGGAGATGTGCAGTGTGAGGTTTGATTTCAATATTTGGATTTTCAGAAAAAATACCGATATTTTCCTTTTTTGATTGTGATTGGTCTATGCATAGACTCCTTACTCCAGCCAAAATGTAACTCCATAATACCAGCCTTTATTTCGGCAAGGGTGGAAACCGGTCTTTTATAGTCTCTTGCCTCAGGAAGATGCCCATTACAACACCTGCATAATGATAGCTTTGAATAGTTGAGCTTCATAGATCAAGCCCTTGGAAAATCCTGGTAGAATAGGCCCCCAGTACTCATTCTTATCATAACAGTACAATGAGTCATTTGGATGGTATAGTGTGTGATCTAGCTGATTCTGTATCACTGTATCACTGTACCCCAAGGGCAGGGATTGTTGCCTGTGCTTTCAACCACTTGTTTGAGTGGCCAAGACCTGGGCCCACTTGCACAAAGCGATCTTAGCGCTACGACTATTGTATGCCTATGTTAAAGTATGGGAGTTACCATCATCTTAGCGCTAAGATTGTTTTGTGCAAGTAGGCCCTGGTTATTTCCAGGCCGAAGTAATATAGGTGATATCTTGCCGACTGTGGCTTCAACAGCATGGACACACTGAGAGTTCTGGGAGGAATATGAAGTATTGGCTTGCGAAGCAAAGCATCGCCAGTGGGGTCTCAACTTGCCTTGACTGTGTGTTAGAACATGTACATAACATATTAGGAGTGTTTGCAAGACAGATACTGGGATTTACCTGCGATTCCAAGCTAAGGCCCCTTGCAGGGAAACTGGGAAAAACCTGTTTCTTTGAAAATTAGGAGTTTTGTAAAAGTATTTTCTTAAATTAGTTGGTATTTTACATTGCATTCAAGGCAATAGTGTAAACCTACTATAGAGGCGACTAACGGGATCAGGTGGTCAGGCTTGCTGACTTTGTTGATGCATGTCATCGATTCCAATTTGTGTGGATCGATGCTCATTATATCAATCACTGGATTGTCTGGTCCAGATTCGATTATTTAAAGACCGCCGTCATATAGCTGGAATATTGCTGAGTGCGGCGTTAAACAACAAACAAACAAACCAACATACAAAGGCCTTTTCAATCCTCCTTATTGATCCTGGTTTTTTTTGTTTACAAGTCACAATACCAAGTCCTTACATGGTAATAACTGTATCGATCATGTGGGACATTTATCATTATAATTAGGAAATATGTTATGACATTGCTGCAGTCTTGGGGATGAATATCAGCCTCTGAGCAGATCTTGGTACATCCCTGAGATAACGCTAATTGTAACCTGCTAGCTGTCAGTGTTCTATTCTAGGGAGTTGATCAGGATCTATGGCGGCTGACAGTGGACATTTTGTGGAGATTAAGCCAATTATAAGAAACACAAAGTTGTGTGATATACCCCCAGCCAAATACCATGAGGGAACCTCATGCACATAGTTATGTTAGCTGAGAAACTTTCAGGTTTCTGTGTATAGTTCCAACTGTATTTTCGCTGTGCAGAGTTGCATCCCTTGGGCACGCCAGAAACCTATGATTGTGGGTTCGAATCCCGGTTCACCCCGATAATGTTTCTAGGTTTGTCAGCACCATACCCGTTCTCGTGGGTTTCACCGAAGTGGTAAACGTCTGAGACCTGCATCACTTCAGGCTTCCTCTCACATTAAGCTGACACGCCGCGATATAACTGGAATACTGTTAAAAGTGGCGTTAAACCCAACTCACTCACTCACTCCAACTCATTGTAATGCCAGCCTTTATGATGCCAATCTACTATAATGCCACTTCGTTGCTGTTACTAATGGTGGATGGTTAAGGCTGGCTTAACTAATTAGTCTAGATTTGTTATAATGCCACTGTATTTAATCCCTCATCAGTCAGTGGTGTTTTAACAACTTTGAGGTGAATCTTGAGCCTGACAGAAGTTTCTTCCGAGGAACGTGTTAAATAACTTTGGGCGTGTGAATTGTCTTCAGCATAATCATTGTACATTCTGATTTCGTGTTCAAGATTGTAAATATGACAGTTGACCATGATCCATTTCCATGTTTGTTTGTCTTTGAGTGTTTTATATTTATTCTGTTTCTGATCCACATATCATTCCATCCAAAAGCATTATGTGATTTGTTGAAATATTTTATATTTAATGAATCCGTTTATGATCTGCTCTATGAGCGTGTTTTACATGAGATTCTTCACCATGGAGCAAGGTGTCCTTCAGCACTGAGAACTGTACCTGACAGTATTCAATAAATCATTTTGAGATACTAAACCAGAGTTAGTTTTTATGTTTGTTTTTATGTCTGTGTGTTCAAACTTCACTGGGCTGTAATCCCACACAGACACAGTACCATGGTAACTGAGTTTAAAGTGTCAATACTGTACCTGACAGCTTCACCTGTTATTACAGTACCATATTCGACGTAATAAGCGCCCCGCTCTAATAAGCGCCCACGGCGATATTTGCTAATATATTGGCTAGTGAACAATCCCAATTAGCACCCCTTCCAATTGATCAATGTACATAAGACTTATTTATTCGCTTATAATACACACTCGTGTGTTATATGCACCCTGAATTATGGGCAATTAAATTCTGGAAAAATATGTCTGTCGTATATAAACATTTCAGGCTGTCAGCATAAACTACGAAATTTATCTTTCAACTGTTTTTTTTCACCAAAATAATATTCTTAAAGAGGCCCCTATTTCTAATTTTGAGAGCACCGTGGGCGCTTATTATTATAATTAACCCTTGTTAGTTTTATGTTTGTGTGTTCAAACTTAGCTGGGCTGTAATCCCACACAGTTGACATGCCGTGATATAACTGGAATACTGTTAAAAACGGCGTTAAACCCCACCCACCCACCCACCCACTCACCCACTCACTCACTCACTCACTCACTCACTCACTCACTCACTCACTCACCTTAATGTGGGAGGAAAGCCCGAAGTGATGCAGGTCTTAGACGTTTACCACTTCGGTGAAACCCACCAGCACGGGTATGGTGCTGAAAAACCTAGAAACTTAATTGGGGCGAGCCGGGATTCGATCCCACAATCATAGGTTTCAGGCGTACCCAAGGGACGCAACTCTGCACAGCGAATCGCGGCGCCTTAGACGACTGGGCCACCCGTGCCCCCTGTGGGATTTGAACCATCATAGGATACAGCACAATTAAGTGACATACTGCAGCATCCTTGACCCCTCCTGCAGCCCCAGATGTGTAATGTGTAAATTATTACGTGGACAATCCTTTGATGAAGCCATGCTTGCAGAATTGTTGCAAGGTACAGCCATTGTACCCATCAGGATTCGAACCTGGATATCCTGCGTAAACATCCACCTTTACCCTTTATTAGTCAGGCTCGCTGACTTGGTTGATGCATGTCATCGTATAACCAATTGTGTGGATCGATGCTCTTGATGTCAATCACTGGATTGTCTGGTCCAGACTCGATTATTTACAGACCGCATCATATAGCTGGAACATTGCTGAGTGCTGCGTTAAACAACAAGCAAACAAACAAATATCAGTCGATAAACCCAATCCTATGAACAATTACATTCATCATCTGCGCATTAAGAGTCTTTCTTACCGATTGTAGTTTTTATAACCACACCTTAACAAACGGCCTGTCGTTCATACTAGCTATTGACGCCCTGTTGGGATTCCAGGTCAGAATTGGCTCATCAACCTATGCTTGCCAGAAGAGACTTTTCAAATCGGGTAGTCAGTCTGGTGACTTGGTGGATAGTAGCTATTGACGCCTTGATGGGATTCCAGGTCAGAAATGGCTCGGCAACCTATGCTTGTCCGAAGAGACTTTTCAAATCGGGTGGTCAGTCTGGTAACTTGGTGGATAGTAGCTATTGACGCCTTGATGGGATTCCAGGTCAGAAATGGCTCGGCAACCTATGCTTGTCCGAAGAGACTTTTCAAATCGGGTGGTCAGTCTGGTGACTTGGTGGATAGTAGCTATTGACGCCTTGATGGGATTCTAGGTCAGAAATGGCTCGGCAACCTATGCTTGTCCGAAGAGACTTTTCAAATCGGGTGGTCAGTCTGGTAACTTGGTGGATAGTAGCTATTGACGCCTTGATGGGATTCCAGGTCAGAAATGGCTCGGCAACCTATGCTTGTCCGAAGAGACTTTTCAAATCGGGTGGTCAGTCTGGTGACTTGGTGGATAGTAGCTATTGACGCCTTGATGGGATTCTAGGTCAGAAATGGCTCGGCAACCTATGCTTGTCCGAAGAGACTTTTCAAATCGGGTGGTCAGTCTGGTAACTTGGTGGATAGTAGCTATTGACGCCTTGATGGGATTCCAGGTCAGAAATGGCTCGGCAACCTATGCTTGTCCGAAGAGACTTTTCAAATCGGGTGGTCAGTCTGGTGACTTGGTGGATAGTAGCTATTGACGCCTTGATGGGATTCCAGGTCAGAAATGGCTCGGCAACCTATGCTTGTCCGAAGAGACTTTTCAAATCGGGTGGTCAGTCTGGTGACTTGGTGGATAGTAGCTATTGACGCCTTGATGGGATTCCAGGTCAGAACTGGCTCGGCAACCTATGCTTGTCCGAAGAGACTTTTCAAATCGGGTGGTCAGTCTGGTGACTTGGTGGATAGTAGCTATTGACGCCTTGATGGGATTCCAGGTCAGAAATGGCTCGGCAACCTATGCTTGTCCGAAGAGACTTTTCAAATCGGGTGGTCAGTCTGGTGACTTGGTGGATAGTAGCTATTGACGCCTTGATGGGATTCCAGGTCAGAAATGGCTCGGCAACCTATGCTTGTCCGAAGAGACTTTTCAAATCGGGTGGTCAGTCTGGTGACTTGGTGGATAGCTTGTCATCATATTCCAAACATGTGGGTCATTGCTCATAATATCAATCACTAAATTGTTTGGTTCAGACTCGAGTGCATGCTTAAACAACAATCAAGTACACAATAACTATAAAACAATAGGAAAGTATATCTTTACCGAAGCCTCTTTTCTATGTTAGAAAATTGAGTTCCAAAGGTCAACTCTGCTTATAACAGATTAATTTGAAACAGTATTTGTCATGTCACACTTCTCCAAGTGGACCTAACTTGGAATAACAGGTCCCTGGGACTTTATTACTTGTCAAAGATGTGACTTAATAGGATGAGTGAGTGAGTGAGTGAGTGAGTTTGGTTTTACGCCGCTTCTAGCAATATTCCAGCAATATCACGGCCGGGGACACCAGAAATGGGCTTCACACATTGTACCCATGTCGGGATTCGAACCCGGGTCTTCGGCGTGACAAGCGAACGCTTTTATCACTAGGCTACCCGACCGCCCCCTTAATAGGATGAAGTAGCCAGAGTCAGTGACTGGATTAATTGCGATCATCGTACCACCACGACAGTGCAGGGCGTTGCTTGTCACCTCTAGTATGTCTAACCTGGACTCGTTATATTTCAGATCGTGATGGACCGCCTCCGTGGTCTAGAGGTAGAGCGTCCGCCCGGAGAGCGGAAGTTCCGGGGTTCGATCCCCGACCGCGTTATGCCAAAAGACGTTAAACGATGGTACTTGTTGTTACCCTGTCTGGCGCTCGGCATTAAGGGGCTAAAACAAGGACTGATCGGCTCGGAGTCAGTATACTGTGTCTGAGTGGGGTATTCATGTTAAACTGCTGCATGGTATCTCAGTGAGCTAGCACTATAAATCGGCATCAGTCCGGACTAGTACAAGCAGCCACACAAACACACACACGTACATGCACGTCGCTATATAAGTGCAATAATCTTGGACGCGACGTTAAACCCCATTTCACCTCACCTCACCTCAGATCGTGATGATATATATCCTACCTGCAATAACACACATTTATACCGTGGGGATTGGTCGTAAGGTTCAGAGACTTGGTACATTGCATGTCATCGTACCGGCCACAAGGACCTGCTAAGACCGCCTCCGTGGTCTTGTGGTAGAACCTCTGCCCGAAGATCGCATGGTCAGGGTTCGATCCCCAGCCGTCATACAAGACGTTAAAAGATGGTACTTGTTGTAACCCTGTCTGGCGCTCTGCACTAAGGGTATAAAACAAGGACTGGTCAGCTTGGAGTCAGTATACTAGTATGAGTGGGGTATCTATGTTAAACTGAGGCATTACAGTCCGGACGAGACGAGTACAAGCTGCCACACACGCATGCACGTCGCTATATAAGTGCAATAATCTTGAATGCGACGTTTAACACCATTTCACCAATCACTGGTTTGTCTGGTCCAGACTTGATAATTTACAGACATAGCTGGAAGAATGCGGAGTGCGGTGTTAAACAATGTACACACGTATAGTGTATCAAGTGTATAATCTACAGATTATGTATGTAGGCGAAGGTTCAGATGATGCATGTACCCTTGGAAATGAGCGAATAGAAATTACATTTAAAGAAAGATGAGTTATTCTTCAAAGCTTTGTTTTAGGCCATGTCACAAGGGCAGTACTTCAAACTGCCCATTCAACAGTATTCTTGCCAGTTTGGTGCCATTAGCGCCTGGAATATTTGGTGACGGCTGACGAGGTGTCCCCGGGGTAACCTCCCAAAACCCCTACATCCCATTTCCCCAACAGCTTAAGACAACAACGTTCACGGTCCATGGCACTGCTAATCCCTAGTCTATTACCTATTTCATACAATGGAACAACCCAAGAAACACGAATAGATTGAGATAAATATTAAATTACGATTACGATATTATTCAAATTTCATAATACATTATAATAAAATGTTCATTTTTACAAAATTCATAATACATTATAATAAAATGTTCATTTTTCAAAATTCATAATACATTATAACAAAATGTTCATTTTTCAAAATTCATAATACATTATAATAAATTTCATCTCAAATGTTCAATTCACTCTTTATCCGAGCCTGAGGAAATGGTCAATTATCAGACGACTGGGAATACTTAATCATTCATGATTGCTTATTTGAATTTACAAGGGATTTGTCCTTTTTAAAAGCTGTCATATGGGATACCTGATATGGCAATGTTGATGTGGAGGTCTTGAACCCATACATATACTCATAGAGTGAAATAAGGGAACAAATGCCAATTTTTGTTATGTCGATGCCACACTGAGCAATATTCCAGCTATATGACGGCGGTCTGTGAATAATCGAGTCTGGACCAGACAGTGCAGTGATTAATATCATGATCATCGATCCACGCAATTGGGATATGATGACATGCATCAACTAAGTCAGCGAGCCTGACCACCCGATCCCGTTAGTCGCCTCTTACGGCAAGCATAGTCGCCTTTTATGGCAAGCATGGGTTGCTGAAGACCTATTCTACCCCGGATCTTCACGTGTGCCAGTGCTGCAGAATAATGCTATAATGTTGTGTTTACTATTATACTTTGACCATACATGTGTATGGAGCTGTGGAAGCATTATCATCATCACCACCACCATCATCATCATCATCATCATCATCACATTATCATTATAGAAAAAACGAACACAATGAACTGCAAGTATTTGATGTGGAGTCTAGCAACTACATCAAACAAAGCAATTATCTATTTATCATCATGTCAAAACATGCTTCCCTGTACATGTGATAAGATACTCAGAGAATAAATAAATACAAGCAACAAAACCCTTTTCACAGCCACAAGACAATCGCAAGTGACTGACGTGTTTCGGAAATTGATCTTCACAAGTGAATGACCTTTATCAGAAATGTCATTCCATTCTAGTTGCAAGAAAGTTCAGCTCTTCCAGTGTGAGTGACATTTTGCAAGGATTCTAGCTCCCAGTGACATCAGTTCAATGTCAGATTATGTCATGGGCCTTCGTCCATCCGCGGCATCTTCCCGAGGCAAGAGAGCTAACTGACTTTAGAAGTCCAGTTTCCACCCTTGCCGAACTAGGCTGGAATTCCTGGGCTCGATCGTAGCGCCACCAGTGGTTATTACGGGTTATGGTCCTTCTAAACCTTTCCTGTGGACCAATCAGATTCCACCTTTCGTATCACGTGCATTTGATTCAAACAAAATGGCGGCGCACAGTCAAGACGATCTGATCGATAATCAAGATCTATATTGTGATAAAACGAGTATTACATCGCCAAGTGCATCAAATCACGTGAGCACCTTCATTAAAATCATGAAAAGATTTGGAAAATATCTGTTGACAAAGAGTTGGCGGTGCACATGCTTTGCAAATCCTGCAATCGACCGAAATGAGCACGACAGTTTACGAACCGGATTTCGTTTTCGTAGCGCGATTTTGATTGGACTATGCATAGATTCGTTAGTCCAGCCAAGATGTAACTCCATAATACCAGCCTAGTTCGGCAAGGGTGGAAACTGGACTTTTATAGTCAATAACTCCCTTGCCTCGTGAAGATGGTCCGCGGGCGCTGAATTGTAAAATAGCATGTTAACCTACAGAAAATAACAAAATGATTTGATATATCTTTGTCTAGGTGTTTCTGCCTGCAAGGAAAACCTTTTATTTGAAAAAGCAAGATGGCCGCCACATCAGCTCATTTTAGTATAATGTAGAGCCCTCGCACCTACCCCTTCTTCCCAAGTAGTTGTAACTGTTTAGATTAATGCAATGTCCGTATTTTGCAAGGTCAACAATTAAACTGTTTGGTGTGGGGTGTACCGTTTCTCACACAGCCATCCGGGCTGTCACTGATATTTCTGAGTGTTAACATGGATTGTCACTGGATCAGACTTAGTGGTCATTATGTCTCCCCCAGAATGGAGGGAGACATATTGTTTTTGGCACGGTTCCCGTCGGCGTCGGCGTCGGCGTCGGCGTCGGCGTTGGCGTCGGCGTCGGCGTCGGCGTTCCCACCGTTTCCGGACCATAACTCAGAAACCGTTTAATATGTTTTCGCGAAACTTTGTATACACATTAACCCAGCACTGAAGTGGTGCCTTTTGCTATTTAGAGATTTTTGACATTTTTATTTCTTCTCGTTTCCATGGAGATAAGTTGAACATAGACTCTGAATGGGGGTAAGCTTGGTTTCCGGACCATAACTCGGAAACCGTTTAATATTTTTTAGCGAAACTTTGTATACACATTAACCCAGCACTGAAGTGGTGCCTTTTGCTATTTAGAGATTTTTGACATTTTTATTTTTTCTCGTTTCCATGGAGATAAGTTGAACATAGACTCTGAATGGGGGTAAGCTTGGTTTCCGGACCATAACTCGGAAACCGTTTAATATTTTTTCGCGAAACTTTGTATACACATTAACCCAGCACTGAAGTGGTGCCTTTTGCTATTTAGAGATTTTTGACATTTTTATTTTTTCTCGTTTCCATGGAGATAAGTTGAACATAGGCTCTGAATGGGGGTAAGCTTTGTTTCCTGACCATAACTCAGAAACCGTTTAATATTTTTTCGCGAAACTTTGTATACACATTAACCCAGCACTGAAGTGGTGCCTTTTGCTATTTAGAGATTTTTGACATTTTTATTTTTTCTCGTTTCCATGGAGATAACTTTAACATAGACTCTGAATGGGGGTAAGCTTTGTTTTCTGACCATAACTCGGAAACCGTTTAATATTTTTTCGCGAAACTTTGTATACACATTAACCCAGCACTGAAGTGGTGCCCATTAGTTGTTTGACATTTCTAGGAGTTCTATTTTTGTCTCTGTTATTTAGTAATGGAGGGTGGGAATGAAGAGATGGGGTTTAACGTGAAGTAAACGAATGAATGGGGGTTAGGGGAGTGGGGGGAGACATATGTTTTTACGAGTAAAAACACTTTCTAGTTATATATTTTGATATTCGAAAATAAAGTATGATAAAAATGTTCTAAGAACTTGAAAAATACCAAAACCCAATTTCATCCAATCTAGGAGTATGTTTATATACAACGCTTGTTATACTGGTTTAGCAATCCTCCACTGAAATTGTGTGTCACTAAACGAAGGTGAGCTTCGGTACCTGTGGAACTCTGGTTTTTCGTTTGCATAAATCTTTAACGCTATGAGTAGCAGCTATCTTTGATCTTTGTATATGTTAATTAAGTTATTTACACATGAAAAGTAACGCAACACTTGCTATGTATTTCCATGTAAAATAGCCATTTTTGAGTGAGTGAGTGAGTATGGTTTTACGCCGCTTTTAGCAATATTCCAGCAATATCACGGCGGGGGATACCAGAAATGGGCTTCACACATTGTACCCATGTCGGGAATCGAACCCGGGTCTTCGGCGTGACGAGCGAACAATTTAACCACTAGGCTACCCGACCGCCCCGCCATTTTTGAAATCGTTACACATTTGTTTGTATTTTGAAAGTGACATACTTATATTTCAACACACAGAAACCGAAATCGTGTGTTTAATGTTTGGTAAATGTTTATTATTATTTAATAATATTTATTTGACTGCCTTTCAGTAACTTCCTCTGTTTCATTGTGGCATGTGATATGACCAAGGTTTGCGACCCTCTGGTGCGTGCGTGCGTGCGTGCGTGCGTGCGTGCGTGCGTGCGTGCGTGAGTGTGTGTGTCTGACTGAATGGCTGCTAGTACTAGTCCTGACTAATGCCGATTTTTACAGTGCTAGCCCACTGCCCGTGTCGCCATGAATACATGAATACCCAACACAGACTCCGATCCGACCAATTTTTGTTTTATCCCCTTAATACCGAGCGCCAGGCAGGGTAACAACAAGTACCACCTTTTAACGTCTTTTGGAATGACGCGACCCGGGATCGGACCCCGACCTAAAGCTCTTCGGACAGACGCTCTATCCACTACACCACGGAGGCGGTCACCACCATCTGGAGGAACATGCAGTGATCATCGACCTACTCTTCAGCAGGTATAGCCGGTAGTTAAGGTATTCCTGAAAATTAGATTAATGCCATGTGTCCACAAGATACATGGAACTTCGGATATAACGAACAAGGAGAAGGGATTGTGAGCAGGGCATGCTTACCCTTTACTCGAACACCTGGTTTCATCACATAGTTTTTCGGGCGGCACTTGTTTTTATGTTCTAGATTACAGATTCGTACGGAACCCTTTTAGGGACATTTGTTCTTAATATTTTTCTTAAAATTTCAAGATACTAAGTTGTAATTTCAACATATTAGGTTGAAATTTCAAGATGTTATGTTGAAATGTCAAGATGATCAGCTGAAACTTTAAGATTTTAAGTAGAAATTT
Source organism: Haliotis rufescens (assembly GCF_023055435.1). NCBI lineage: Eukaryota > Metazoa > Mollusca > Gastropoda > Lepetellida > Haliotidae > Haliotis > Haliotis rufescens. The sequence continues at coordinate 1,281,344 of NW_025964380.1, forward strand.
GAACTAATTTTCTTGAAATATCATAGATGCTATGTTGAAACTTCAAGATACATAAGTTGAAATTTCAAGATAATGATCTTGAAATCTCATATTCTCTTGAATATGAGTAAGTCGTCATATATCAACCAGCATGTATGATATTCGCGTTTCTTTTGACGGTGAGTATATATTTACGGAAGCTCTTACATACAAAGAAAATGTATCTCGTGATAGCGTTCTCTCGTCAAACTACCGCGTTCCCTCGCATTAATGATTTTTATTTCCCCACGAGGAGGGAACTCGCCAGTATTGCGAGGGAACATGAGGATTGTTACGTTCGAATGCCATCGTCCATCAAGGAAACGCCACAGATATGTATTATACCAGGGCACTTAACAGCAATATACAGTGACAATTAACACCGCTTTAACAGTATGTCGTGTATTTAATGGCTGAACGTTTCTAATATTGGTAGGAATGGCCAAGGTAGAAATCGGTTACAAGTTCGGTCAAAAAAACAACGCGGGAATGTTAAAAACACACAAGATATAATCGTTAATATGAGAGTCGAACCCACGACCATGTGTTCGTGACGCCAAGGGACACAACTCTCCACCTTTTACAAACAGTTGCATCTTAACAGAGAGACAGAGTGGAGCTACATATACAACATGCATTGTGTAGATATATGCATTATTCCTACAGCTGCGTCTTATGTCCAAGGGGGCGGTCGGGGAGCCTAGTGGTTAAAGCGTTCGCTCGTCACGCCGAAGACCAGGGTTCGATTCCCGACATGGGTACAATGTGTGAAGCCCATATCTGGTGTCCCCCGCCGTGATATTGCTGGAATATTGCTAAAAGCGGCGTTAAACCATACTCACTCACTCGCTCACTTATGTCCAGGTGTATCCTTATTTCGGGAGTCGCTGTTCGCATTGCTTAGAGAAAAAGGCCCACGTACTTATAATAGCCAACACATTAATACTCGTGTTTTAATTGTAACGCATTTCATACATTCTTTGTATGTGACGAGTAGGGCAAGACAAGCTTACACTTTTCGAGAACAACTGGTGTCATCACTGATTTTCAGTGGTCCATTCATATAGAGAATCTCACCCGAGTGTTTTTGATATCAAATAAATCAACACGAGTTGATAAAAGTGGGAAACCTCCGAGGCTTGCCGAGGATTTTTTCCGCTTTTATCAACGAGTGTTGATATATTTGATTTCAAAAGACACTCTGGTAAGATTTTATTTATCATCCAACATTATTCTTCCAACTTTTTCAGTTTGTAGACAGTAATAAGCAGTGTCTTAAGTGTAAAAAGTACTGCTACGACAAGCATGGGTTGCTGAAGACCTATTCTACCCCGGAATCTTCACGGGTCTGACAAACAGTGGTTCGTATTCATAAGATAATTGGGCTCGTCTGTTTTGATTGACACGGGTAACACTTACCAGTTAGCTTTGTTTGTTTGTTTCTTGTTTAACGCCGCACTCAGCGATCTTCAAGCTATATGACGGCGGTCTGTAAATAATCGAGTCTGGACCGGACAATCCAGTGATTGACATCATGAGCATCGAATCGATCTATCCAATTGGGATACGATGGCATGCATCAACCAAGACAGCGAGCCTGACCACCCGATCCCGTTAGTCGCCTCTTACGACAAGCATGGGTTGCTGAAGACCTATTCTAACCCGGAGTCTTCACGGATCACCAATTAACTGTTATATGTAAGTTTACTGTTTCCACTGCCTTCGGGTCACTCTTGGGCTTGCGTATCTGCCGCACTGGACTCTGGCTAAAACAAATATATTTCCTTAGTGTTTCCCAAACCCGACCTTCTATGTGCCTTGTTCCATAGCGTTTAATACTGCTCAATCCATTTGCGTGCATACTATACAAGCTATCGGTTATCGAATTCTCTCGTTCTGCATCCTCGTAACGGATACCCAGATTGGAGTATTTGAGTAAATCAATTTAATATTTGTCTGTTTTAGATGTTCATGGAATGAGAGCATTTTGAAATACAACTGCCAGCTACGCTTATAAAACTACATCCATGGGAAACGTTTCGTATTCGTGTTAATAATTATTTTAGGGGACATGAAGTCCCCTTGGAAGTAACACCCCCATACAAGGCGTGTCTAGACGACGCTCTCTGGGAGCCTCTCCAGTTCAGATATCTCCATGCTCCCTCCACACCTGCGAGCTTTACCGCTTTAGTCACGGCGGAACCTGCAACCAGAAGCTCCTTTACGGGGTTGCCTAGCAACGGATTTTAATCTGCCTTTGAATTAAATGAAATAAAATATCGATAGAAGACAAAAGTTCGGGTCAGCCTGCACTGTGAGTTTGTTTTGACAGGTGCAATGGCGTTGAGAGTCAACATAACTAACGCGCCGATTTATTCTGGCCGGTGTATTGGGGAGAAGAGTCTAGCGGGAATAAGGGGTTTAGATTAAGTTCTCAAAACCATTGTCTGTCTCTAAAATGTCCTGGTGGCCTGTTCAAGCTAATAAGTGGACTAAGTGCTTTCCCAAACTGGACAAAAGGTGATGGAATTTCATTTTGGATCTAAATATTTGAAATTCCAGAAATTCGCTGTCGGTAGATGGCACTGGTATCTGGAGTCTTGTCGCCATTGTTCCTCGTTAATGGAGCACTCTGTCGTAAAAATTGGTTACTTCGGGGTGATGGCTCGATAACTTCGTCACAAGTGCACATTTTGTTTCAGAAATAAATATGAACAAAAGAATGATTGTTGTTTCTGAATCGTGGCATGAGAGATGGAACATTTGGTGTTCTCCCTTTGTGAGGCCCAACACGGTCTGAGGAACCTCCTCGAGCTCGTGGACCAACCAGGATCACCAAACTGATAGTCGTCGATGACCTTTGTCCTTGAATTTCTGCCCACTCACATACAAGTTGTGACGAAGTGTCATCTGTAGATCTATCTGCGTACGAGAAAAGGTATTCCTGATGCAGAAGAAATGAAATTGCAACTAGCCATAATAGCTTTATTCTGAGTCTTTTTTTTTAATAAAAGAACATATTCCTTTGTATTATGCCGTTACCAGAGCTGTGTCTCTATATAAGTAACTATAGGTAAGGGGGGCACGGGTGGCCCAGTCGTCTAAGGCGCCGCGATTCGCACTGCAGAGTTGCGTCCCTTGGGCACGCCAGAAACCTATGATTGTGGGTTCGAATCCCGATATGTTTCTAGGTTTGTCAGCACCATACCCGTGCACATGGGTTTCACCGAAGTGGTAAACGTCTGAGGCCTGCATCACTTCGGGCTTTCCTCCAACATTAAGCAGACACGCCGCGATATAACTGGAATATTGTAAAAAGCGGCGTTAAACCCAACTTACTCACTCACTATAAGTAACTCTATTGTCTGTTGTATATACCAGTAACTTGGTCATGAGACCGGCATCCATGCTTCCATGGATGTGACAAAGGTACCGTACACCAAGTTACACTGTGAAAGCTTAACGTCATTAACGTCTCTCGAGAAATATGACGTCATATTGTTTCATCGGACCACCCAGCTTTTACCATAGCTAATTTCGGAATGCAATTGCACTCGAACCGTAGCCAACCCTTCTGTGTAGTATGTGACTTCTCACTTCAGACAAATTAAAGCGAATCACTTGACGGGACATTTCTCTAGACAGTAAGCAAATCAAAATCCCCTTAATAATGAGTTTTTTAATCTAATTGATAGAGGGCATTTATCTTTTCTTGTCAAATAACATGTTTTATCTCATCTAGTGACCTGACAAAGTGGATATTTTCTTGAGTGTCGCAGCCTCAGGTCAATATCAACATGTTCAGATCACGAGAGAAGATAAACATGTTGTTTGACGAGAAACGATGAACGTTCTATATACTGGTCATTTTCTTACTGATCCTCATAATCTGACCTTGCCGTAAAAGACGACTATGCTTGTCGTAAAAGGCGACTAACGGGATCGGGTGGTCAGGCTCGCTGACTTGGTTGATGCATGTCATCGACCCCTAGTGCGTGGATCGATGCTCATGATATTAATCACTGGATTGTCTTGTCCAGACTCGATTACTTACAGACCGCTGTCATATAGCTGGAATATTGCTGAGTACGGCGTTAAACAACAAACCAACCAACCACGATCTAACAATTCGACAAGCAGTTCCGACAAGGATGAGAGATGAACTTCACATTTTCATGTAATATTTCATGCATCACCAAATGCAAAATATTGTATTATTATGGACATATTTTACCAATATCTAGGTGGTATTTATTTGTTTGTTTTCGTACAGTAATTCCCACTATGTACTCGCTTCGATATCGTCCCTTTGTACATCTGTTCTTGTACTTGGTCGCTTAGCGACCATCAAATATCGAAAAGTAGAGGCAGTGCACATATTCCGATGACGTAAGAACGTGCCTCCGCAAGACCAAAATAGCCTCGAAACCGATGACATCAGCCTCTCCTCTCCTCGATTGCAAACATACAATTCCCTCTCTCTCTTCCCAAACTTGTAATTTTCTTTAAGAAGACATTTTTCTCTGTCCCTACAAACAAGATTAACCGGGAGACAGGAGGTCGCTCCTTAACGTGTGTGAATTCTCATCCCCACTGATCCCTAGTGACACATTTCAGTTATCTCCCCTTTTTATGACTGTCTTAAAGCTGGAGGTCAACGCGGAGATTCACTTTCTCCCCCTCCGTTTAATTTGATACGTGGTTGCACTCATTTAATGGCTACTGTCGCTGCCTGAGACCTCTATTGGTCCGAAATGAAAACAAAATACATGTTTTATGAGGAAAGCATGTTAAACGTTCGTCAGCATCAATGCAAAGAAAATACTCATTAGAGGCGCACTGGAGGAAGACAGTGTGCACGAACACTTTGAAAAAGAACCTTTGCGTTTAATTAGACCGAATTTTTTTTTTTTAAATCGGGATATCAAGACTTTGGGGGATGAGGATAACAGATCGACCGAGTTACAATTGTCATGAAAGGAAAAATGGAACGTTGCAGCGAGACACGACAACTACCTCCATGATCTCGCCAAGACAATCGGTTGACATTCGGCTACACCAAACCTAAGTTTATGTTACGACAATCGGTAAACTCTTTAAACTATAACCCTTCCTTTTCAATAACAATACATTCTGAATACGATACAAAGTGATGCTGAACCCAACTCACTAGACTAACATCTAGTCTCTGAACTGAACATATCGTACAGAAAAAAATAGTTGTTCAGTTGTCTTAATAAAAATATAATAAAAGGGAGCCCAGTGACTCTCTTCATTATACTGCAGTAATCTAGACTTGCCAAATATTATAGACTTGCATGGGCTGTATTTGATATATATTTGTATCAGGGTCTGTAAGACAGACTACCCAACTCACTCACGCACTCATGTCTAATATGGACATCATGGGTGCTATACTACTCAAAAGAAGTTAAGGATCACCGATTCTTTCAGATTACTTTACGTAATCTGTAATGGCATGACAAATTAACAATAATTGTAAGAAAGAACCGGGGGGTCCTTAACTTCTTTTTGAGTAATATATATATAGTAATAATTAAATAAGTGGAGTAAGATTGAACACAGTTTTAATTGGCTAGCGCTTTCAACTCGTACAATGTACGAGTTTTCGAAATTTGTTTTATTGCCGTGATCGACGGAGTTCGACCTTCCATAATAATCTTCCATTCAAGAATACTGAAATTATTAACCTGTTAGTTCAGGGCCTGGAATAAACTGCCAGTAGAGTATTAGTACATTGTCCCCATAATCACCCTCTTTCTAGATAGCATTCCATTAAGCCCGGCCAATGACGTGGTTAAATGGCCTCAGTTGTGGTATTGTAAATCCGTGCTGGCGAGCTTAGCGTTGGATAAAACTAATTCATCGAGGGATTAGGGGCATTGTTGAGGCTGTACTTGTTGACAGTCTTCGTAGAGCATCCCGTTAAGAATAATCACACTCGCCTGCGAACCATCTTCACTTCACGATACACTTCAAAGTCGAATCTAACACGTAGCACGGATGCAGAAATTGGTAAGAGGTCACATTCCTTACCGTGGGTTGGAGTCCTTGATCTGACCTTCTAATCCCAGAACCATACTACGGCTTGATGATTTCGTTCAAATTGTAAATGTCTCTGTGTGTGTGTGTAATGATGGTGTGTGTGTGTGTAATGATGGTGTGTGTGTGTGTACTGATGGTCTGTGTGTGTAATGATGGTGTGTGTGTGTAATGATGGCGTGTGTGTGTAATGATGGTGTGTGTACAATGATGGTGTGTGCGTGTAATGATGGTGTGTGTACAATGATGGTGTGTGTGTGTGTAATGATGGTGTGTGTGCAATGATGGTGTGTGTGTGTAATGATGGTGTGTGTGTGTAATGATGATGTGTGTGTGTAATGATGGTGTGTGTACAATGATGGTGTGTGAGTGTGCAATGATGGTGTGTGTGCAATGATGGTGTGTGTGTAATGATGGTGTGTGTGCAATGATGGTGTGTGTAATGATGGTGTGTGTGTGTAATGATGGCGTGTGTGTGTAATGATGGTGTGTGTGTGTGTAATGATGGTGTGTGTACAATGATGGTGTGTGTGTAATGGTGGTGTGTGTGCAATGATGGTGTGTGTGTAATGATGGTGTGTGTGCAATGATGATGTGTGTGTAATGATGGTGTGTGTGTAATGATGGTGTGTGTGTAATGATGGTGTGTGTGTGTAATGATGGTGTGTGTGTAATGATGGTGTGTGTGTAATGATGGTGTGTGTGTGTGTGTAATGATGGTGTGGGTAATGATGGTGTGTGTGTAATGATGGTGTGTGTGTGTGTAATGATGGTGTGTGTGTAATGATGGTGTGTGTGTGTATGTGTGTGCATGATGGGGCGGGGCAGTCTGTGTGTGCGTGCGAGTTAGCGAGTGTATGATGGGGCGGTGTGTGTGCGTGTGTGTGCGTGCGTGCGTGCGTGTGTGTGTGTGTGTGTGTGTGTGTGTGTGTGTGTGTGTGTGTCTTCCCCTTAGCGTCATCCATGATGCAGCTGCATGTTGAACACCCAACCCTATCCAGGCACTGACTTGCTGTCGTTCACATTCACAAATCTCCCACTCGTTCACTCACTCATTCATCCACCTCTCAGCCAACCCCCCCCCCCCCCCCTCCCTCCCAACCCATCAATAGCTACAGCCACCCTACAGCGTCTTCACTGCTCTCAACCCGTCATCGGTGACGGCACACACCCCGGCGAGGTGGCACCGGTGCAGCGTCCCCGGACAGCACCAGGTTTCCCTCCTGGAAACAATTACTGGCTTGTTCAGCGAAGCTGTGCATGCAGCTCAGTGTGGACACGAGGTAGAAAACAGACATTTGTCATTGATTCTCAGGTTCTAGGAGGTACACTATTTAGTTCTTCGACCCCAAAACCTATTACAAACCGAATTTAATAGTTCCGTAATGAATGAATTCTAAATGGTCTGGAATTATCCAACGACGTTGTGCCTGAAATAGCTGTTTAATTGTCTTATTCTGCACTATGATACAATTAAATAATCAGGGAAACATTCATATTGATCCTCCCTGTTCAACAATTCCGAACCAAAGCACTTTCCAAAAAGTTTACTTAATTTCTCAAGGTAACAAAATTCATAGATGGATATGAGACTGTCTGCTTTACCAAGGGATTAAATAATTGTGAAGCAGCTTTATTCCTATCTCTAGCATGGGGTTATGTTGGCCATGTAATAACTATCATTAAATAGTAAACTACGTTTATAACGAACTGACCGATATAACGTACTTATTTTTAGTCCCGGCCATTTGTTGTATATATGCTGTAAATATGCTCACAACGATCTATAGTTATTACGAACTAAATTAGTAGTCCCTTTGAGTTCGTTATAACCGTAGTTTACTGTACAGTACACTACGCTTATAACGAAGACCCTTTTTAAAGAACTGACCGATATAACTAACTTCTTTTTTAGTACAGGCCATTCGTGGTATATATGCTGTATATATGCTTATAACGAACTACGGGTGTTACGAACTAGAACTAGTGGTCCCTTTGAGTTCGTTATAACCGTAGTTTATTGTATATAGTTTGAGGTTAGTTTGGATTGATCAAGATCTTTGTTATGCTGGTCATTTTACATGATGTATCTTTTAAACAAATGTACATCGATATTTACGTATAGATATAGTCGACCGCCTCCGTGGTCTAGTGGTAGAGCGTCCGCCCGGAGAGCGGAAGGTCCAGGGTTCCATCGCGTCCGCGTCATACCAAAAGACGTTAAAAGATTGTACTTGTTGTTACCCTCCCTGGTGCTCGGCATTAAGGGGCTAAAACAAGGACTGGTCGGCTCGGAGTCAGTATACTGTGACTGAGTGGGGTATTCATGTTAAACTGCGGCATGGTATCTCAGTGAGCTAGTACTATAAATCGGCATCAGTCCGGACTAGTACAAGCAGCCACACACACACGTACATGCACGTCGCTATATAAGTGCAATAATCTTGGACGCGACGTTAAACCCCATTTCACCCCACCTGTAGATGTAGTTGGAAGATCTACAAACATGGCTTACATTTGAATAGAATAGTTAATTGAAAACTGATTATTATTGATATTAGTGAAGATTGAAAGTTTTTATCAAAAGTAGATGTTAAACTATCTCTCACAACGCTTTTTCGGTTCTCCAGCCGAACTGGTTCTTAGTCTTTTTTATGTAATTTATACACAAGAATATGAGTATCACTTGTGCTTGGAATGCTGCTTTTATGCCGATTTGAGATAAATAATATTATTAAAACTTTCGGGGGCACGGATGGCCCAGTCGTCTGAGGCGCCGCGATTCGCTGTGCAGAGTTTCGTCCCTTGGGTACGCCAGAAACCTGTGATTGTGGGTTCGAATCCCGGTTCGCCCCGATTATGTTTCTAGGTTTGTCAGCACCATACCCGTGCTCGTGGGTTTCACCGAAGTGGTAAACGTCAAAGACCTGCATCACTTCGGGCTTTCCTCCCACATTTAGCTGACACGCCGTGATATAACTGGAATAATGTTAAAAGTGGCGTTAAACCCAACTCACTCACTCACTCACTCACTATTATTACTTTCCAACATTACGGAGATTCCACTACCTACTCTAAACTCGTAATGCAAATGTTGTATCTCATCTTACAAAGTATATGCTTCTAAAGCCCGGTGCACATGCTGTTTAATAATACTGATGATGATGAAGATGATGATGACGACGACGATGATGACGACGACCACGATGATGATGAAGATGATGATGATAATGACGACGTCCACGATGATGATGACGACGACCACGATGATGTTGATGATGATGACGACGACGACCACGATGATGATGATGATGATGATGATGATGACGACGACGACCACGATGATGATGATGATGACGACGACGACGACGACGACCACGATGATGATGATGATGACGACGACCACGATGATGATGTGATGATGATGATGATGATGATGATGATGATGAGCACAATGTTTATGATGATGATGATGACCACGATGATGATTTCTTTATACAAAGAAAATAACGATCCCCTGTTATAATCTATTTGTTTAATTGGGCTAATTTAGGCTGTTTGCTCACTCACTCACTCAGACACAGTACTTCAAACATTCGTCTCCTTTGCACAGCCGGAGTTTGGCTGGTCCTAACTGTGGTGCCGCTGTACGAAATAACAGAATGAAAATCAGAATCACAGCAGTAACAATATTACTAATAATAATTCGTTAATCAGTAATAATCCGCAGGGTCTTGATTCCTGATAACTTCTCTTCATAATTCCCTTCACGTATCACATACGGTCGAATGTCTTGAAATCTGGTGTTCATAGTTTTACATTTGTAATATTTTGAAGAAGTTGTTGGCTATTTGGAAATAAGACACCACTAGGCTAATGCACGGACTTGTATAACTTGGTTATATAGGTCCATGGCTAATGGTATTCTGCAACAGAACCGATTTAATTGACATTGTGTAGTATTTACCAAGACACATTTAATCTCAACAAGAAACATACCGAGGACAATGAAACAAATCCTTTCTAATGAATATTTTTTCTCGTCAAACAGTACCATTCAAGATTAAGATTTAATGCCGGAACTCAGTTCTTAAACCTAAAGGCAGTTATGATCACGTGATACTGTTTAGCCAACAGCTGCTTCCTTTAACGTCACGTGACAATGTTTGACGATCAGTGGCCTTTCCTGAGCGCTTTCCGCACCGCTAACTCAAGTTTCAAACTAGATGAGTGCGTGTTTAGCCGAAATTAGAAATTGCCTTAGACGGGAGAGAGATCTTAGCAGGCCGATAATGTCTTGCATGAGGATAGAAAATGATTGAGGATATTAAAGAAGCATGTCGATCATGTTACAACCTCAATACGCGGGATGGGTCAAAATTAGGCACGAAACGAAAAATGCCCGCAAATCTTTAACCAGATATTACCGTGAAGGGTAGTGCTTCTTGAATAGTTGAGCGTGCTGAGTTCCCTCAAAGAGTTCTTGATAAACAATACCTTCTGGTCGGCGTGTCACACCCTCGGGGCATGACAAAGCAGACGACACGATCCCATGATGCAACAGAAACTATGGCTACACGTTGCGGCCTCATATTTCGTGTCGCTTGCGCGTGCATTCGATAACTCTGGGTTTCATTTCCGGTCGTTGCAGAAGACCACTTAGATCAACCGGAACTGCATTATCTTCGGAGAAGCGATTTCCAATGAATTCTTGCTGCTATGATACCCCATCAGAATCAATTTGAAGGATCTGCATTGGTACCGCGTTGTCACTGTTGGTATAACGCATGCGAGTCTTTTAAGCCAATAAAAACGCTTCCCAGCCCTGGCTTGGAAGCATAGGCCATGATTGTGACCCTGTGTTTACGGTCGTTTCGTCTTGTATGAAAAAAGGAGTTCTTTTATGAGCCGTGAGTCTTAATGGATGCTCGTCGACATTTCCGTGATGAAGGCGGTTGAATCGTTGAGATCTGCTCAGATGAATGTGTTTAGGTTTTTAAGACAAGACCTCTGCGTCATGCCCAAGATGCATACAATGTTAATTGCAGGGCGAGTTCAAACGGGGCGGAGGACCCAGGAACTGAGATCAAAGAGGGGGTATTTGGTGTGACATTTCTTTGACAACGTTTGACCCAGGTTGCAGAACCAAGAGGGAGAGCATACCATCAAATAGGATGTGATGATGATGATGATGACGACGACGACCTCTATGATGATGATGATGATGACCACGTTGATGATGATGATGATGACCACGTTGATGATGATGATGATGACCACGTTGATGATGATGATGATGACGACCACGATGATGATGATGATGATGATGATAATGACGACCACGATGATGATGAAGATGACCACGATGATGATGATGAAGCAAGGCATGTTTACCCTTTTCGCGAACACCTGCTGTCATCATTGACTTTGAGTTGTCCATTCATATAATTTTCACAGCTAGTTTACCCTGTACGCCAAATGGAATCTGTTTCAAGGGAAAGTCTCGACTTTTTATTCTCTTGCATTGACAACTTATATTTACGAATATTGATTGTCCCTTGCATATATATATATGTTTTTAACGATGATCGTCCTGGTCGTCCGGTTTACAGAGGGTCGGGGTAACCCGAGTTTCACTCTATGGCGAGTGTTCTCATGCATACAGTGTACTGGAAATCGGATAAGACAACGTCAAACAATGCATTTTTGTTTTGACTCAGCCAGTAGTTCGTTTCAAAAAGCGGTTCTCTCTGTGCACCCTGCAGATTTGCGTAAAATACCAACCAAAGATGTTCAAAACCCAATTACTTTCAATTAACTTGCGTACAGAAACACATGTATTGAATGAAAAACTCAAATGTATAAAAACAGCTCGCGTAAAAAACCCAAATGAAGCTTTTTCAGCATGCATACAAAGGAGCTAATTTCCGAAACGCAATTACAAGCTAATTCACTTCCCGAGTGAAGCCTATATATTTGAACAGTTATATACGTTATAACATTATTTCATTTTTTTTTAAAATCTTAAAATGTTCACTAATTTGGGGAAAAACCAAATAGAGTTACCCAATGAAAAATGTAATTACTCAATTAAAATAGAAACCCTAGAGCTCTGACCCTGGCATTAAGAGAAATACGAACAAAATTGGGTAAAGGGTATTTTTAGAAATGGCTCTTGACATATAACATACATACTACACTTTTCTAACATGTAGCTTGGCGTTACTTTCAGGGCTGGCGTGAATGTGACGAGTACTGACAACAATGTAGATAACAACACTGTCAATAAAGTGACTACCCTCTGAATAACAACATACTGACTACCCTATAGATAACAACATACTATCAATATAGTGACTACCCTATGAATAACAACATACTGCCAATATAGTGACTACCCTATAGATAACAACATACTGTTAATATACTGACTACCGTAAGGATAACAACACTGTCAATATAGTGACTACCCTATAGATAACAGCATACTGTCAATATAGTGACTACCCTATGGATAACAGCATACTGTCAATATAGTGACTACCCTATGGATAACAGCATACTGTCAATATAGTGACTACCCTATGGATAACAGCATACTGTCAATATAGTGACTACCCTATGGATAACAGCATACTGTCAATATAGTGACTACCCTATGGATAACAGCATACTGTCAATATAGTGACTACCCTATTGATAACAACACTGTCAATATAGTGACTACCCTATAGATAACATCATACTGTCAATATAGTGACTACCCTATAGATAACAGCATACTGTCAATATAGTGACTACCCTATAGATAACATCATACTGTCAATATAGTGACTACCCTATAGATAACAGCATACTGTCAATATAGTGACTACCCTATAGATAACAGCATACTGTCAATATAGTGACTACCCTATAGATAACAACACACTGTCAATATAGTGACTACCCTATAGATAACAACATACTGTCAATATAGTGACTACCCTATGGATAACAGCATACTGTCAATATAGTGACTACCCTATAGATAACAACACTGTCAATATAGTGACTACCCTATAGATAACAACACACTGTCAATATATTGATAATGAGCTGTATTACCAATTACCAGGTGAGATGGGTTGTGCCAGTTGCTGGAGGCGTCTTCAGTCACAGCATACAAACCCTGTGTTTCATCACTGTGATGTTTCATATTCAGTGAAACACCCGTAGTCAGAAACAATCAAAATGCCGACTTTCGACCGCAGTGGCAACAATCACACTGCAGGGACATACAGTTTTATAGCACAGTCGGATCAGCTTTCGCATCGTAAATATCATGTATTAGAAACAAAAGATTGTATTATGCGAACAATACTATCAAATATAATATTTGCACTAAAAACCACAAGGCAAAATCTCCTTATCATATAACTTCATTTTTAAAGGAATCGAAATTTAAGACATTTCCATTCACTAACTTTAGAAGACGCGTAGGAATACAATTCATGAGTGAACCGCCCCATTTATTATATAGTGCCAAATGATTTGAAGCCATGTCTGTGTACATACGCATTTACTCAGTAAGAAACCTATATTGAAACTGTTTTGGAGCGGTGTTTATTTTAGTAAACAGGTACCGCATCGATGAAAAAAGCTTGGTGAAAGTAGTTCCGGCAAGGTTACTCGGTGTGCATATTCATCAGATCGCGACAAGTTTATCGGTTTGTCTTTTCGAGTCGATAACACTCTGCATCCCATTGCTATTGAAGTAACATGGTTTCAGAGGCTGATTCCAGATAACGAGTTTCACTGTACACCAAAGATCTGTTTCAATTATGGTTCAAATCCGTTTCGATTTATTCCAAACCCTGAGATTCTGAGAGTGTACATGTACATACAAATATGGGTTTACGTCAGAAGAGGAAATTCCATCACTAGAATTAATATCACCCTGTCTTTTAAAGTAATATCCGGTCCCGTGAATGTCAATATTTAAAAAAAATCTAATAAAAATCCACGAAGTTCCAGTAATGAGCAGTGTTGCATAAAGACGTTAAATTATAGCCATTCGGAACACCCAGAGGTCATATCCCGCCCTCGTGCTTCCTACTGACAGATGGCTGCCTCGCGGCGTCGCACCGTCAACCCTGAACGACATCTTCCACGACAATGTTGGCAGTAACGGGGTCATATTATACCTTGTTCTTTCCGGATGGTTCTGAACGAAGATTTTTATCATCTGATTGATGTGCAAATGTCGTTTCAATATTTTGTATTATTTTGTTTGCGAACATTTGGGGTATTTATTCAGCTTTTAAGCCATGAGAGTTAAAACTTATTTCATCGATTGATCACGGTTTGTAATAAATACACAGATATGAAATTAATAAAGTTGTGAATGGGTACATGTTTTCTCTATCTTGGACTCTCAGTAAATTACTCTGTCAATAACGCCTTATCTGTAACTTCGCCAAAAAATAGTTCTGTTGCGTATAGATATGAGGTGAGGGGAAATGGGGTTTAACGTCGCGTCCAAGATTATTGCACTTATATAGGGACGTGCATGTACGTGTGAGTGTTTGTGTGGCTGTGTGATTTATAGTGCTAGGTCACTGAGATACAATGCCGCAATTTAACATGAATAACAGTTTAACACTCAGACACAGGATACTGACTCCGAGCCGACCAGTCCTTGCTTAGCCCCTTAATGCCGAGCGCCAGACAGGGTAACAACAAGTACTATCTTTTAACGTCTTTTGGTATGACGCGGCCGGGGATCGAACCCCGGACCTTCCGCTGTCCGGGCGGACGCTCTACCACTAGACCACGGAGGCGGTCAACTACATCTATAAGTAAATATCGATGTACATTTGTTTAAAAGATACATAATGTAAAATGACTAGCATTACCAAGATCTTGATCAATCCAAACTACCCAAGTTCTGAGACCAAGTACTCGGGTTCTCCTGGACCACTACTCTTTGATCGCTTGGACTGAGACCAAGTACTCGGGTTCTCCTGGACCACTACTCTAGGACCGCTTAGACTGAGACCAAGTACTCGGTTCTCCTGGACCACTACTCTAGGACCGCTTAGACTGAGACCAAGTACTCGGGTTCTCCTGGACCACTACTCTAGGACCGCTTAGACTGAGACCAAGTACTCGGGTTCTCCTGGACTACTTCTCTGGGACCGTTTAGACTGAGACCAAGTACTCGGGTTCTCCTGGACCACTACTCTTTGATCGCTTAGACTGAGACCAAGTACTCGGGTTCTCCTGGACAACTACTCTAGGACCGTTTAGACTGAGACCAAGTACTCGGGTTCTCCTGGACTACTTCTCTGGGACCGTTTAGACTGAGACCAAGTACTCGGGTTCTCCTGGAGTACTCTAGGACCGCTTGCACGGGGACCAACAGTTCGGATTCTCTTTGTGCTTTTTTTTAACCATAAAGACACATCACCATGAAAAACATACTCTGTTTAGAGTTCGACTTTTACTGATTCTACTGAAATTAAAATCGAAAACGTTGAATAGAACCCGTACTATCAAATTGAACTAGACCCAACTGAGCTAACCCCCGCCTCTTTAGGATCCAGCCCCCAAAGCCTCCATATTAGCTTAATAACACACGCATGTAAGTATCTACAATCTCTGCAGTATGTTGAGACTGGGGTTCCCAGTAGGAATATTACCCGGCATGAATCAGCTCCGAGAGCAAACAAGCCGAGGAAAATGTCACTAGTTCAGCTTAAGCTCAAATAGATACGAAACCTACCGTAACATTTGGTTAAGCGCCATTCGCGTCCTTAAGGGGGACATTTTAACGCTTAGTGCCTTTCAATAAGTTTAGCTTTTTTCCATTTAGTGAGTATCGACCGCACAGGGCAGGGCCACCTTAGTGGGTCATGTTTTGTACTAGAAAAGACCTTCACCTACGAAGGATATAAAGTAATAGTAATTGGAATTATTCAGGAGATAGGATGCAGTTGTAACTAGTTTCAGGAAGATAGTATTTGCGAGTGATCAGTTGTGAGGGAGATAGTATTTGCGTGTGATCAGTTGTGTGAGGGAAAGTATTTGCAAAGACAGGAATAGATCTTGTCAATTAGAAAACGGGTCACTCGCTTCTAGCCTAGGTATTGAATTGATGGCAACAGGGGGGATTTGGGAGAGTGTCTTGGAAGTAGGTGCTGCTGGTACGTTCGTGTAGGTGGCAGGAAATGAGAATACATACAAATGGTTCTCCTTTTAGCAGACGAGGAGGGTAAGTTGACATATCAACGAAACACGGAGCGTTGTTGGAGATTTAAACCTGCAAGTTGAGGAGAAAGGAAGCACGGTTTACCGGTCAATGCAGCAGTAAATCTGAGATTCTGAGATTGAGTTTCTTTAGCAATGGCTATTACTGCATCGACATATTAAACCATACTGTTATGTTTAACTTAAATGTCGATGTTAAATGATGGAAAATGGATGTATCGCGGAATTGTATGCTTGTGTCATAATCGGTGGAACTGGTGTTCTGATGATCTGGAGGGGCGGTCGGGTAGCCTAGTGGTTAAAGCGTTCGCTCGTCACGCCAAAGACCCGGGTTCGATTCCCGACATGGGTACAATGTGTGAAGCCCATTTCTGGTGTCCCCCGCCGTGATATTGCTGGAATATTGCTAAAAGCGGCGTAAAACCATACTCACTCACTCACTTACTCTGATGATCTGGTTCTTTCAGGGATTCTTTCTTCTTCGTGGTTGGAGGATACCGTATTCGACGTAATAAGCGCCCCGCTCTAATAAGCGCCCAGGGGGATATTGTCTAATATACTGGCTAGTGAACAATCCCAATTAGCACTCCTTCCGATTGATCAATGTACACAAGACTTATTTATTCGTGTATAATACTCACTCGTGTGTTATATGCACCCTTAATTATGGGCAATTAAATTCTGGAAAATATATCTGTCGTGTATAATACGCACAGACTTTTCTTTTGTATCATTTCAGGCTGTCAGCATAAACCACGAAATTTACGATTTTTCAACTCTGTTTTTTTTCCTTACCAAAATTATATTCTAATAAGAGCCCCCTTTTTCTAATTTTGAGAGCGCCCTTGGCGCTTATTACGTCGAATACGGTACGTGTGTGGTGATTGCTACATATACTTCGAATGGTCATCGATTTTAATCTAGAACGATGGATATCATAGTCAAAAGGGATGGCATCTTTCTAAAATAAGGACAAAGCTAGTTAGTGGAAACATCTAGTTAGTCCCTGGTTGCGTGAGTGGGTGAGTGAGTTGGGTTTAACGCCGCTTTTAACATTATTCCAGATATATCGCGGCGTGTCAGCTTAATGTGGGAGGAAAGCCCGAAGTGGTGCAGGTCTTAGACGTTTACCACTTCGGTGAAATCCACGAGCACGGGTATGGTGCTGACAAACCTAGAAACATAATCGGGGCGAACCGGGATTCGAACTCTGTCGTGCCCAAGGGACGCAACTCTGCACAGCGAATCGCGGTGGTGCTTTAGACGACCGGGAAGTGGGTCCCTGTCGAATCGGTCCAAGAGAAGCAGTGCGGGTGGACCCGAGCAGTGGGTCCAGGTCGAAACTGCAGCGCCAACTCCAAGTTCCCAGAATAGCCAAGAACAGCGACACAACATTCCAAATATTTGGGCCTGTTCTGTGGAACTCACAGTTCACGAACAATGAAGCCACTTCCAGATCACAACTCAAAACCCATCTGTTTCTGGCAGGCTAATACCAAAAACGCCTTTGAGCGCTGGTCTGGAGAGAGCGCTGTAAAATATGTTTAATTTATTATCATTACAATTATGATTATTATTATGAATATTATTATCACTACTACTACTGCCACAACAACTGCACCACGATTCCTATTACTTGTTAACCCCTTCATGCAACACGCAGAAGGCCAGGTTTTGATTCCCCTCCTGGGTGCAATGTGTGAAGCCCATTTCTGGTGTCCCCTGCCATGATATATGCGGTCTAAATCCGAACTCGCTCACTTATACAGCAACCTTTATTCCACCCTACTACTGCTAATAAGGCTGTTGGTTCTAATGATACAGGCGATGGGGATTGCATCCTGTCTCCTGCTGGTGTAGTTATTGCTGTTGTTGCTGCTGCTGCTGCTGCTACTGCAACGTGTCTGTCTCAAGTCGAGGCACACATTAACCTCAACATCAAAATATGTCAAAGTGTTAAAGCGATCCCCATGGGGAAGAGCAACCCTAGAGGGAGGACTAAGATTATTAAGCACGAGTGTGCCACGGAAGATCTGATTATGATTTTCATAAGGCTTTGAGGAAGTATTGCACAAACTCCACGGATTATGAGAAAGCTCGCTCCGGGTGATTCCTGATTATCAAAGACGCTTTTGATCGTTTTCAGACGTTGTCATTTTCTTTGTCTCCTCGGTTAGTGATGACTGAGGGATGCCAAGAGCCAATGTTTCCCTATTTAGGACCGGTTATTGTTTGACGCCATCTTACGTCAACATGAACATAAGTGTATAGTTTGACAAATGATTAATTAATCTACACCAGGGCCCGACCTCGGAACGTAGGAGTGTTGATCAAACAGTGTAAGGGGGTATTGTCGTATATAGGTCACTGTTCTTTGAAGAAGGAGCCGAACAATTCATCTTCTTCCAGGACAGTCAGCATTTTGTTGCAATAAACTTGAGGCAAAATTATACTGCCGGGCAAAAGAAAGTATACACCCTTTTTGATGGTGGCTAAAAATAAAACAAACAAGACTGAGTGAGTGAGTTGGGTTTAACGCCGCTTTTAACAGTATTCCAGTTATATCGCGGCGTGTCAGCTTAATGTGGGAGGAAAGCCCGAAGTGATGCAGATCACAGACGTTTAACACTTCAGTGAAATCAACGAGCACGGGTATAGTGCTTACAAAGCAAGAGACATAATTGGGGCGAACCCACAATCATAGGTTTCTGGCGTGCCCAAGGGACGCAACTCTGCACATCGAATCGCGGCGCTTTGGACGACTGGGCCCCCCGTGCCCCCCAAAAAACAAACAAGAAATGGTTATTCGATGGTGATGTATTTGATACGGGTTTCATAGTTGTGTTTTGGACTTATAAGTTTGCAATGTTTCAGCCTCGTAATGTTTCATAACGTTTGTATTTTTTTGGTTCAAATACAATTTTCAAATGCACACTTTCTGTAGCCCGAAGTGTAATTATTGTTTTCAAAAACTTTTATTATGTCATTATTTCCTTTTGTACAGTTAGACATCGTGTTTATTATGACTTTATGTGATGATATATTTATCAAGTAGTCAGATATTTAAAAATTTCTATTTCGGACAACTAGGGGATTTGTCATTTATCTCCATTGTCAACTGCACTGATTATCTCACAGTTCGAGCAGGATCAGCCAACGGATTATTTGACCACGAGAAGCCTGTGCTGATGTACACAAACACTACAAATTTTAAATTTTAATTTGTTTTTCCCCATAGTTTAAATATTGTAAGTACCCATATAGGACGATGCCATGTTCTGAAATCCAGACAAATTCCACGTTGAACAACACCATATAGCAGGTTTCCTTCTATCTTGTTGAACACCGCACTCAGCAATATTACAGCGATATGACGGCGGTGTAAATGATCGAGTTTATATCAGACAGTCCAGTGATTGACATCATGAGCATCGATCCACTCAATTAGAATACGATGACATGCATCAACAAATTCAGCGAGCCAGACCACCCGAATCTGTTAGTCGCCTTTTTCGACAAGCATGATCGCCCTATACGGCAAGTAAGGGTTGCAGAAGACCTATTTAACCCGGATCTTCACGGGTCCTTACAGCAAGGAGACTTACTTAGGTCGTTCATTATCTGAAATAGAACAGATACATTGAATGGCGGTACAGATAGTGTTTATTAAAGACTCAATAAGCCACAGTTACAGACCGAAACCTATTAAATATAAACACTCATTATATCACAAGCAATTGGTAAAAGACAAACAAAATAACAGAAAAGAAAAATAATAACATATATTTGAGGAAGAGAATATATGGATGTCAACTTTATTATGAGGAACACAACGTTTCGGAGTATATGCTTACTCCTTCATCAGGTGATAAAGAAGTTGACATCCATATATTCTCTTCCTTATGTGGCGGCCGGTCGGGTAGCCTAGTGGTTAAAGCGTTCGCTCGTCACGCCGAAGACCCGGGTTCGATTCCCGACATGGGTACAATGTGTGAAGCCCATTTCTGGTGTCCCCCGCCGTGATATTGCTGGAATATTGCTAAAAGCGGCGTAAAACCATACTCACTCACTCACTCACTCTTCCTTATGTGTATCACTTCTAAATTCCTTTCAAAGACCTATATTTGAACCATATTTACACGAAATATGAGCATGTTACTATGTTCAACAAATTCTTATAAAAAACTCTAAGGCCCACAAAAAAGGATTTGGTGAGAAGGGAAATTTAAATAAACAAGTGCTAACTGCGCCAATGCACAAAACGCCGGCAAACAGGACGTGCAAGCTGCATTTGGGCGAAAGTTATACTTTGCCGATAACATTGGTGATGTACGATTAGACAGCATGGAACATGCTTATGCAATGTTGCTGTCTGCGGCGTATATAAACATTCACTCACCGTATTGGATATGTAGAATGTATGTCATCAATAAGACAAGACCCGTACTGAGGTCGACTATAACCGCCATACACGGAAAGGTATCTGCATGTTTTGCCATTTTGGTAAACTTTCTGAAAAGACCAGACCACCTCTACAGTCTAGTGGATAGAGCCAGGGCATGGTGCTAACAAATCAAGAATCTGAATCTTGGCGAATCCACGATCACCAAATCCTGACACGCCTAAGGAACACAACTCTGCAGAGCGAACTCCAACACTGGCATCCGGGAATCAAGTTGAAATATATGACATTTTTTTGGAAACACATGTAAAGTAACTGAAATTAACAATGTCACGTTAAAGTGGATGATTTAGAAATTAGAATTTACATCAGTAAAAGCTTCTGCCCGGGGAGCGGAAGGTCGGTGTTTTGAGCCCCCGGCCGCGTCACACCAAAAGATGGTACTTGTTGTTACCCTGCCTAGCGCTCGGCATTAAGGGGATAAAACAAGGACTTGTCGGCTCAAAGTCATTTTTTACTGTGAATTCATGCTCTGGCTTTAAATGAAAAAAAACACACCAGTCCGGAATAGTACAAGCAGCCACGTATTAATGTAATAAGCTTGAAGACGACATTAAACCACAGCTACCTCACCTCATCACCATAAAAGACTTATCATAATTCTAGGGCCTGTTACTTATTGCTGCTAACACTTATTTGACCTACTGTAATGTATTGTTGATTATAATCATTGAACTCTGACCCATAAAGATCGGGGTAGAATAGGTCTTCCGGAACCCATACTTGCCGTAAAAGGTGACTATGCTTGTCGTAAAAGGCGACTAACCGGATCGGATGGTCAGGCTCACTGACTTGGTTGATGCATGTCATCGATCCCTATTGCATGGATCGATGCTCATGATGTCAATCACTGGATTGTCTAGTCCAGACTCGATTATTTACAAACCGCCGTCATATAGCTGGAATATTGCTGAGTGCGGCGTTAAACAACAAACAAACAAACAAACAAAATCATTGAAATCTAGTGGCTAGTTCAGGGTTTCACAATTTAGTACTGGACGTTTCTGGGTTCACCTTTGCGTTTTTGGAAATCACCACGTAACAGCGGCTTGTGTGGGGAGCCCACTCACTCGTGGCCGGGGTGTGTGACCTGGTTAGTCTGTGTGTCATCTGCTCCGACGAGGGGCGGTCGGGTAGCCTAGTGGTTAAAGCGTTCGCTCGTCACGCCGAAGACCCGGGTTCGAATCCCGACATGGGTACAATGTGTGAAGCCCATTTCTGGTGTCCCCCGCCGTGATATTGCTGGAATATTGCTAAAAGCGGCGTAAAACCAAACTCACTCACTCACTCTGCTCCGACGACGTGGATAATTGCTCATGCGGTCATCCGCTGGTGCGTCTGGTACCGACTTGTCTATTTACCGGCAATGCGAGTATTACTGACAAAGTTCATACACTCACTCTGATACCACAACAAAGTAATTTTATTTTAACGCTGAGCCGACCAACTCTCGCCACGTGACGTCACAGTTACATAAAAATAAAATTATGTCAACACATAATTGACCAAGCTCCGCACAGCGGTATGCCCTTCCTACGAGTGAGTGAGTGAGTGAATATGGTTTTACGCCGCTTTTAGCAATATTCCAGCAATATCACGGCGGAGGACACCAGAAATGGGCTTCACACATTGTACCCATGTCTGGAATCGAACCCGGGTCTTCGGCGTGACGTGCTAACGCTTTAACCACTAGGCTCCCCCCCCCCCCCCCCCCCCCCCCCCCTTTCCTACGAACTCTACAGTAAAAGCGCAGAGACACTATAAAATGGGAAATGTCTTTGATGACGTTCTGGTGAATCCATCGAAGATTCTAGCTGTGCTGGTCTGTTTGTTGCACTCCTCCTATCACCTAGCAACGCTAGAAAATAAAAAATGTTTTACGAAAGTCCAACCCAAACAAATACATATAGAGCAAAAGGGGAAATATATTTTTTATCTACCAAGTTGGAAAACGTGCTGTTTTGTCTCACACGCTGAAAATCGCAAAAAAATATCAGAGTTACAAGACAGCAAAAGTGAAAAAGTAAAAAAATAATATAATTATACACGTGCGCTACGTCCAAACTACGTCTATGGATCTGAACATAATCGCACTTTCAAACCATCAGGCAAAACTTCTGTATCGGTTTCACATGAAACAAGGGGCGTGTGCAGCGCTTCCGGGTGGCCAGGTAAACATCAAAGAACTCGATACCGCCAATGATGACATTTTACCTGGAAAATGAATGTCCGGTGTCGTCGTTAATAGTGATTCCCCACATCCCCCCCCCCCCCCCCCCCCCCCCCCCCCTCTCCCCCCACTGCTCTTTACCAAGATAACGGTAGATGAAGCAGTTAATGGGATTTTGATCAATTCGGGAAGCGGCAGGATTGCCGACTGTCACAGATTAGGTAGCCGCCCAGGGCATACTGAATCATGTGATTACGACCCGAGTCGCGAAAGTGTACGGCAACGCATGCTACCCACAATTCGTGAAGTGAATCAGGTATACACGTGACTCTCATACCGCGAAGAATTCGTGTGATCAATTCTGGGAAGTTTTCTGCGCCATATTGAATCCTTATTCACTTTATTTCACCTTTTTAAATTAAAACATGTTCATAAATACTGCCGATCACTTGGGCAAGAAACAAAACGTAGACATTTAGTGAACGCCTGGGCCCACGTGCACAAAGCGATCTTAGCACTACAACTATTGTAAGCCTGTGTTAAAGTATGGGAGTAACGATCATCTTAGCGCTAAGATCGCTTTGTGCAAGTGGGCCCTGGTGTCGTCGCAAGTTTTCAGTGATCCATTCATAGAATTTGCACCTCCTTTTTTGGCATTTTTACGCCCAATGGAGTCTTTTTTAGGCGGACAGTCGAGACTGGTTGTGCCCTGGCATTGGCGTTTTATATTTAAACGTAAATAAAAATCAATAAAGAATTAGAATTAGTACCAAATAGTCTTTTCATTGGCTCATGTTCTAAATACATTTCCCCTTCCCCATGAACGCCGTTGTTACAGAAACGGTGCGAGACAACGAGTACAAGCGGGAGCAACCATTTTCAAATTCTGTATGAAGATGCCACCACTTAAACAGTGATAAGACCAGTTGAAACAAATATGCGTGACTTTATTTAGACTTGCTGTCTAGGGAGGGGATTTTATTTTATTTTTAAAAGTTTATTTCTTTGTTGATTACAAATCTATCAAATTTAACTGACGTGTCACGTGACCTCCTTTGGCCACGCCTCCTTTTCCCCGAAGTTTGAAGACCGTCGCTAGACTCCCCTGCGAGTCTGACACACAGTGCGTGGCACATGGCATGTGTCAATAATCCCCATCCAACGCAAAAAATAAATTTGAATTGAAAAATATTATTAGGGGCGGCTGATCATGAGAAACAAGAAAAACATTTTAACAAGTCAACTTATATCTGTCTATCGACCTCGCCTTAACTTGATACAAACTCACAAATGATTTTGCATTGCTTATGTGCTAATTGACAAAGCCAGAAAAAACGTTGATAAAACAATGTTTCAGATATCGTAATAATTATTTCTAAAATAACACATTTTTAAATTTCAAAACAAGCTACACCCCAAGCATGGAGTGAGTCGATGCTTATAGTCTAATCGGAAATATGTCAGCAATGCATTTATACCTCAATGTCCAAGAAATAGGTGTAAGTAATTTAACTACCACTTCAGCAGCAAAAAGTAGAACATTTCAAAACGAAAAAACACCATTAGTGCTGTTTTCACGGTCCGTGTCACCTTGACAAATCTTTGAGTGCTATTTTACAGTTTTTTAAATTAAAACGAAAAAGAAACTTGTGTCCTAGGGAATTTCTCGCATCGTTGAATTCTGATGGGAAAACAAGCAAGTGAAATGTTAGCGCAACGCAATCACACTAATTGTAAATTCCGTTTGAGAGACAAGCATGATTAGAATGATTCAACGTCGTGGTGTCCCGGGGCTGTTCAATTTAGAAGCGTGTTGCCACCAGTGCTGGTCCCGTGTTCGTGGTAACATGGTCTTCTGTCAGACCACGTGATACAACACAGATCACGTGCATAGGACGCGATGGAAAACATATTATTGACGATTTATATATCAAGTATTGATGGTGTCTCATATAGCGGCTTTTTACATAGTCGTATTTATATTTATTTTTAAATCAGAAAATATTTGGGTAAAGACCGAACGTGTGATATGCCACACGCTATAGCGCTGGTCGTTGTGGGTCGGAATGTGTGGTAAGCCACACGCTATAGCGAGGGTCGTTGCATGACACTTTATTTCACTTAATCTATCTCATAATAAATACTTAAAACGCAGGGGTCTATTTCACCCCACCAGTGTCTCGTAGTTGGGAACGATTTTGTTTGTTTGTTTGTTGTTTAACGCCGCACTCAGCAATATTCCAGCTATATGACGGCAGTCTGTAAATAATCGAATCTTGACAAGACAATCCAGTGATTGACATCATGAGCATCGTTCTAAGCAATCGGGATACGATGACATGCACCAACCAAGTCAGCGAGCCTGACCACCCGGTTCCGTCAGTCGCCTCTTTAGACAAGCATAGTCGCCTTTTACGGCAAGCGTGGTTTGCTGAAGACCTGTTCTAACCCGGGTCTTCACGGGTCAATTGAGTACGATTTTCCCGAGATGAGATTAAGATCGTTGGTCAGTTTGCGCCATAGCGTACGCGATGTTTACCTTTTGGTAGACGTCTACAAGCTTTTTGATACATATCCACATTCGACAAAATTTATAAACACTGCAGAACTATTGACCCAGATAGGACAAGCATAATATAATGCCAAAAATAACACGATTCATTTGTGGTGTTTTAACAGAACTAAAACGAACATGTTTTTGGCAATTATGTCAAACGATTACAGAAAACTGTTCGTTCATTTCGTTGAGACAAACCAGTGACAGTGGTCACATAAATATTTACACGTGAAACCACACACTAAAAGCATGTATATTTCATTTCCTCGCGAGGCAACTGCCCAGCCAGTACACAAAGGACTGACACGTGTGCACGAGCTACGCAAGGTGCACGAGCTCCACGTGCAAGTCATGCATACGTTCATTAGGCGACGTGGCAATCGCTGTTTGACTGGAAGCGCACAGACACCGTCTCTTCGCGTTGTGTTGAAATCAACGCACCAATCGAATACCTCGCCACACCGACACACAACTGCAGAATTTTAAATGGCATGCATTCCTACACATTGAAATATGTGATACAGGAATATCTGAAGTCGACGAATGTTTTGTTTACAGTCAGGATTTCAAGGTCCACATTCGTACAATGTGGTTTTCTTATTACTTCATGATATATGCGGTTCTCCTTATATTTTATAAAAAAACGCGGATGCTGATAAATATGGTGAAAATATAACTTACAGTGGGAGTTTTGTCCCAATATGAATTGGTGTGCGTTTTGAAAGACGGAAGACATATTTCTTGTTACAGAAACGACATTCGAAAGTTTCGTATTGTTTATATTCTCTACTACATGCAGTACACTATCGCAAAAACACGTTTTCCTGTTACACAATTTTGGTGAATTGCAATACTTCCTGAGAGCGATTTTTTTTGCCATTTTAATATTATTAAATACCGCGGAATATGAATGAATATTTTCAATTGCTGATATTTTTCTTGGTACCTAACCGTTCCCCCCACTCTTCCCCAAATCCTATCATCTGCATCAAGGAGGCCCGATGTACGTCCTAGTGTTTTTAAATTAATATCAGTGTATTTCTCAATGACATGTATTTCTAAACAAAAACAGAAACATTCTAATTTCTAACCCATCCAAACATTTTGTTTTATGTATTTAACTAAATCCAATGTGCTATTATTGATTAAATAACAACGCCAGTTACTGTTATATATATATATATATATATATATAATGGGGTAGCCTGGAGGTTAAAGCGTTCGCTTGTCCCGCCGAACACCCGGGTTCGATTCCCTACATCGGTACAATGTGTGAAGCCCATTTATGGTGTCCCCCGCTGTGGTATTGCCGGAATATTGCTAAAAACTCGGCGTAAAACTATATTCACTCATTCACTCAAGATTATTGCACGCCGTTTGAACAGAAATAATAGACCAACGTTGGTGTATATGTCGGACAAAGTTAGTATTTATCAAGGTCAATATGGTATTGATATCATCCATTGTTGTTGTTGATTCTGCAGCAGAACTGCAAAGTTCCCGGATGTGATTACCCTAACTCCGCCCAGGGCGCGTCTCTAGCAAGTCATGTGACCATCGATGCGATCGCTATAATATTTCAAGGATCATTTCACTTTTGTATCGCCCCAAGGTTTTCATTAAATCTCAAGATATTAATATTTTTGGAAGTGGAAGATATTGTCACAATCATTTTTGTCCATTAAGGGACTATTTATCTAATATGCCTCTGATGTTCGATGCATTATCGGACATTCTGAAAGACCCGTTTCTAACGATGCTAAGTTCGTCCGTTTTAAATGTTTTCCGGTATAAACAAGGACTTTCGTGTTACTATCTTTTTCGTAATCTTTCGCCAAGGAGTGACAGAAATTTATTTGGCATCCTTAATACATTAATAACCTCATTTCTCACGTGGCTGTTTATTTTTTCTGATCGGAGGCAAATTATATTTGAGAGAAGAATTACTGCTAAGACTCCAGCTTTGCAGGCGCGGAAGTAGACGTTGAAACAGAAGAAGTAGTTGAAATAAGTAATAGTTGAAACAGAAGTAGAAGTTGAAACAGAAGTAGAAGTTGAAACAGTAGTAATAGTTGAAACAGAAGTAGAAGTTGTAACAGAAGTAGAAGTTGAAACAGAAGTAGAAGTTGTAACAGAAGTAGAAGTTGAAACAGAAGTAGCAGCTGAAACAGAAGTAATAGTTGAAACAGAAGTAATGATTGAAACAGAAGTAATAGTTGAAACAGAAGAAGTAGTTGAAACAGAAGTAATAGTTGAAACAGAAGTAATAGTTAAAACAGAAGTAATAGTTGAAACAGAAGTAGAAGTTGAAACAGAAGTAATAGTTGAAACAGAAGTAATAGTTGAAACAAAAGTAGAAGTTGAAACAGACGTAATAGTTGAAACAGAAGTAATAGTTGAAACAGAAGTAGAAGTTGAAACAGAAGTAATAGTTGAAACAGAAGTAATAGTTGAAACAGAAGTAGAAGTTGAAACAGAAGTAGAAGTTGAAACAGAAGTAATAGTTGAAACAGAAGTACCAGTTAAAACAGAAGTAGAAGTTGAAACAGAAGTAATGGTTGAAACAGAAGTAGAAGTTGAAATAGAAGTAGAAGTTGAAACAGTAGTAATAGTTGAAACAGAAGTAATAGTTGAAACAGAAGTAGAAGTTGAAACAGAAGTAATAGTTGAAACAGAAGTAATAGTTGAAACAAAAGTAGAAGTTGAAACAGAAGTAATAGTTGAAACAGAAGTAATAGTTGAAACAGAAGTAGAAGTTTAAACAGAAGTAATAGTTGAAACAGAAGTAATAGTTGAAACAGAAGTAGAAGTTGAAACAGAAGTAGAAGTTGAAACAGAAGTAATAGTTGAAACAGAAGTAATAGTTAAAACAGAAGTAATGGTTGAAACAGAAGTAGTAGTTGAAACAGAAGTAGAAGTTGAAACAGAAGTAATAGTTGAAACAGAAGTAATAGTTAAAACAGAAGTAAAAGTTGAAACAGAAGTAGTAGTTGAAACAGAAGTAATAGTTGAACCAGAAGTCATAGTTGAAACAGAAGAAATAGTTGAAACAGAAGTAATGATTGAAACAGAAGAAATAGTTGAAACAGAAGAAGTAGTTGAAACAGAAGTAATAGTTGAAACAGAAGTAATAGTTTAAACAGAAGTTATAGTTGAACCAGAAGTAATAGTTGAAGCTGAAGTAATAGTTGAAACAGAAGTAACAGTTGAAACAGAAGTAGAAGTTGAAACAGAAGTAATAGTTGAAACAGAAGTAGAAGTTGAAACAGAAGTAGAAGTTGAAACAGAAGTAGAAGTTGAAACAGAAGTAATGGTTGAAACAGAAGTAGAAGTTGAAACAGAAGTAATAGATAAAACAGAAGTAATGGTTGAAACAGGAGTAGTAGTTGAAACAGAAGTAGAAGTTGAAACAGAAGTAATAGTTGAAACAGAAGTAATAGTTGAAACAGAAGTAATAGTTGAAACAGAAGTAGTAGTTGAAACAGAAGTAATAGTTGAAACAGAAGAAATAGTTGAAACAGAAGTTATGATTGAAACAGAAGTAATAGTTGAAACAGAAGAAGTAGTTGAAACAGAAGTAATAGTTGAAACAGAAGTAATAGTTGAAACAGAAGTTATAGTTGAACCAGAAGTAATGGTTGAAACTGAAGTAATAGTTGAAACAGGAGTAATAGTTGAAACAGAAGAAGTAGTTGAAACAGAAGTAGAAGTTGAAACAGAAGTAGAAGTTGAAACAGAAGTAATAGATAAAACAGAAGTAGCAGCTGAAACAGAAGTAATAGTTGAAACAGAAGTAATGATTGAAACAGAAGTAATAGTTGAAACAGAAGAAGTAGTTGAAACAGAAGTAATAGTTGAAACAGAAGTAATAGTTGAAACAGAAGTAGAAGTTGAAACAGAAGTAGAAGTTGAAACAGAAGTAATGGTTGAAACAGACAGAAGTAATAGTTGAAACAGAAGTAATAGTTAACCTCTAGGCTTCTCCACCCCCGCAATAGTCTTGAACTCGACGATAAACACAATTTTTCACCACCAACATTCGAAAATATAAACTTGCCTGTCAGTTTTCAGTGTGTATGGTGGCGAGGGCTGCTTGTGTTTCAGTCATAATATATGATTTTCAATACTCTGTAATCACATGATTATTTCACATTTTGCAACTCTCTTTTTCAATCTATTTGACAGTTCTTGTTATCGACAAAATAGTTCCGTCATATGACGCATGTGTCAACTCTCCGTGAAACTTAAATATTTGATAAGCATATC
This sequence comes from Haliotis rufescens, assembly GCF_023055435.1. Taxonomy (NCBI): domain Eukaryota; kingdom Metazoa; phylum Mollusca; class Gastropoda; order Lepetellida; family Haliotidae; genus Haliotis; species Haliotis rufescens. The sequence continues at coordinate 1,311,131 of NW_025964380.1, forward strand.
TAATCATTTTGCAGCCAGGTCAATCAGAAAATTAAAAATTTATCAGCACTCCCGTATGAACCGGAAGAAGATTTCATTAAACGACATTTTGTTTCCTCCCCAAGTGAAGAGTTACTCGATCAGATATTTTTGTCAGGGAACTAAGCGACATCGATTCGAATACAGAGGTCGCTTTGGGACTCAATGGCGTTTTAAAAACCCTTCACAGTTGACTGAGGTCATGTCAGCGTTATTTGCTTAATTTCGATCATTGAAACACTCGGAGCTTTGTTCACCCTCGAAATGTTGCACATGGGAGAACTTTCAAAGTTTGACGTTTTTCCTGTGTTTTCAATCTGAGTAACACATTTCTTTTTTAGTCAATATTTTTATGTGTTTGCAATTGTTTCCGATCATATGAGTCGATTTCCACGTTATTTCACCATTTTTATACGTTTTCCTTGCAGTTATGGATCTGACGGCTTGTCAGTGAATTACTTCAAAGGGAGCGGAATGGATTTGGAGGTAGAATTGGTCCCTCGTATCCCATGTTTGTCGCAAACGGCGATTGAACTGCAGATTGCAACACGGTTCTAGATAGTTAGCGGGGTAAGTGCTTGGAACGGCTACCTCATAGTTTGACCTTTCACTGACCTGTGACAGAGGTCATTTAGGTCACCGTGACTGGAGTACACTCGCACTCCGTATACCTTGACTTTGCAGCCTCCGACTGCAGTCTGCACTATCCCTACTGTATCACGGAGATAATGAAACGGAAGTAATAGTTGAAACAGAAGTAATAGTTGAAACAGAAGTTATAATTGAAATAGAAGTAATGGTTGAAAAAGAAGTATTGGTTGAAACAGAAGTAATAATTGAAACAGAAGTAGTAGTTGAAACAGAAGTATTGGTTGAAACAGAAGTATTGGTTGAAACAGAAGAACCTGTTGAAACAGAAGTAATGGTTGAAACAGAAGTAATGGTTGAAATAGAAGTAGAAGTGGTAACAGAAGTAATAGTTGAAACAGAAGTAGTAGTTGAAACAAAAGAAGTAGTTGAAACAGAAGTAATAGTTGAAACAGAAGTAATAGTTGAAACAGAAGTAATGGTTGAAATAGAAGTAATGGTTGAAATTGAGACCTGTAAAAAATCAAGTTTGGACAAGGAAGACAGGTGACTGAAAGTGAGTGATTGAGTGTGGTTTTACGCCGCTTTTAGCAATATTCCAGCAATATCACGGCGGGTGACACCAGGAATGGGCTTCACACATTGTACCCATGTCGGGAATCGAACCCGGGTCTTCGGCGTGACGAGCGAACGCTTTAACCACTAGGCTTACCCGACCGCCCCCTGGTGACTGAAAGTATGATAACCGGGACATAACGGTACACAAGCACCCCACTCCGTGGAGATCCGGGTTAGAATATGTCTTCTACAACCTATTTTCCCCCGTAAAGGGTGATGATGCTTGTCGTGAAAGGCGACTAACGGGATCGGTTGACTTGTTTGATGCATGCAATCGTATCCAAATTGCTTAGATCGATGCTCATAATGTCAATCACTGGATTGTCTGGTCCAGACAACATTATTTGCAAACCGCTGTAATATAGCTAGAATGTTGCTAAATGCGGCGTTAAACGAAAGATTATTTAGAGATCGACGTCATATGGCTGGAACATTGCCGAGTGCGGCGTTAAACAACAAACATTCAAACAAACAGACAAACAAAAGCAAAAGTGAGTGACAGAATATGCTCACCTGATACAATGTCGATTTCAACCCCGACCCCACGGGGTACGTCGCTACAGGATGTATAACTACAGCATCCGTGGATACAGTTCGCTCTTTCCTACCCAAAATTCAACAAGCAAGCTGTCTGCAGTCAAATTAGTTTGCAGGCCTATGCGACAAGGACAAAACTTGACGTTCATCCGGAATGAGTTTCCGAATGGGTTTCCGAATAAATACGAGGTCCTGCCGTCATGGATTATATGCAGAAAGTTCAGTACCAAAAAAATCTTTTAACTCTTTGATTATCAGGAAGGACCAGGGACCCGTTCCACAAAACGATCTTAGTGCCAAGATGATACCTTAGCATAGTCCAAAGACAATATTAACGCTAAGGTCGCTTTGTGGAACAGGGCCCAGGTGCCCAGAAAAATAATTGAGAAATGAGTGTCAGGTGACCGGACAATGACCTGGCATACTGTCAATCACTAGTTTGTTCCAGTCAGAGAGCCTGACCACCCGATCCACTTCAGTAGGCCCTTGCAATCTATCATGGGATAGGCTGTGCACGCATTATTCGCGACTCCACAATGTCCGATTGACACTATCTACAATATATTTATCAAATGACGATTCCTTATTCGATACGAGCGCTGAGCTGTGATTCAAGTTATAAGGTTCAGACCCAGTCAAGAAAAGTGAACTGATATGTTGAACCAGTTATCTCCCTTGACGGCGATCTTAGTATCACATCTTAGCCCTAGCGGCCAATTTAAAAAGGGCACCAGTCTTCCACTCGCCCCGTAAACCCGACTACCTTATCTTAATGTAACTTTGGAAGAAGCCTGCAAGACGAGATTAACGTCTCTTCGTGAGACACCCGACAGCAAGCCAATTTCCTTAATACCAAGATACCTCGGTTTTTAGCTGCCGATTCCGCTACGTTCAGCCATCACTGTTAGTTTTTAGCACTCTTCCACGACTTGATTGTAATTCCTGCTCGGTTATTGCATGGTTTTACTCGCAAGATGTGTGTCATGGACTAGGCTGTTGATATGCCGATTCCGGTTTCTGATGCACCGGTGAAGGTTTTGATAAAACCCGGAAGAGTTGACATCGAAATTGAGTCCTGTCAACATGGGCCAGATAAGGTTCGGGTTGATCAAAAACTCTTCCTGGAGAAGACAGCGGAAATCTCTGAAACAGAGTTGTATTCCGAGTCCATTTCTACCGATTCTCTTTGACGGTGTTAATTTGTGATTTCTGTCAAAGATAAGTGACAGGTTAGGGAAAGGGCCTTTTTAATGATTATAGCCGGCGCTGAAATGCGAATTATAAAGCGGATACGGCGTGAATCGTGGGAATCTGTGTGAGTGAGTGGCGGGAAGATTTAAGACATTTTCAATACTCCCACATTTAAGGCAACAAGGAAATCACAAAACTCGTTAATTCCGGTTCCCTCATACCCGTAAGCATTTCAACTTCCGCCATAAAACGGAATTATTGCTGGGCGAGGTGCTAAACGAAACTTACCGATTCACTACCTGCGGAGAGCAATATTCTGGCTTGTAGACAAACTTCACTTTTAAAGCATCGGAACTTTTCCAGATCACCTACAGAGACAAATACACTGCCAAGGTAGTTGTTATTTTCAACTTCGTATTTTACCTTAATTCCATAGACACACTGTGGAAGTAGTCGGACGCTTGGAAGAAATGTGAATATATTTTAATTTATAAAGTTTTTTTTTGTTTTTTTTATAATTTTTTTTTTTTTCCAATCATTTATAAAGTTGAACTAATTTAAATTTCCACTTAGGGCGTGAGTTGAGTTTTAACGCCGCTTTGAAAAGTATTATCTCTCTTCGTGTTGTTGAAATCTTAAAGTGATATCCGGTCGTAGACGTTTCCTACTTTGATAAAACCCATGGTGACGTTGCTGATTAACCAAAAATAATAATTTTCGATCCACAACCAACCAATCTCATTAAAACCAGATCTTAGTTCTCGCTACCGCTAAACAAAGATCTGAGGACATCCCATTAGGGGGCACGTCAGAACGATCTTTCATCCGACCAATCAAAGCGTCGCTTACCAGATCACTAAAGTGGCAGTCGGAATTTCTAATCATGCAACCTCGAAAACTTTAACACGAGGTATTCCGAACGATAGATACGGGTTTAACGACTGAATCCATACAATCTAGACCATCTATTAGCCATTCCAGAATGTTCTTATGTTCAGGTTTCAATTATTTTATCGAGGGTTTGTTAAAATATGTTTCGAAGCGTAGTCGCCAATTTGAAATTAGTGTCGTAAAGCGCGATAAAACTGCCTTCTGATTGGCTAATGTCGACTTCTTGTCAGTCATTCCATTGGTCGGTCAAAGTTCGCGCAAGGTCGGTCTGACGTGACCCGTAAAGGGATGTCCTCAGATCATTGTTTAGCGTTAGCGAGAACTAAGATCTGATTTTAATGAGATTGACATCCAACAGATCCGTTCACGGATAAGGGGCGCAACTCTTCACTGCGAACTGGCGTGCCTTAGACCATTGAGCTACCAACTAAGTATTATTCAGCTGGAGACGTCTCGACAGTAAATACACTGGTTGTGCATGCTGTATCTGATACAAATATGTTTGTTTGTTTGTTTGTTATTTAACGCCGCATTCAGCAATATTGCAGCTATATGACGGCGGTCTGTAACATAATCGAATCTGGACCAGACAATCCAGTGATTGATATCATGAGCATCGACCACGCAATTGGGATCGGATATGACGCCTTTTGCGACAAGCATAGTCGCCTTTTACGGCAAGTATGGGTTGCTGAAGACCTATTCTTCCCCGAATCTTCACGGGTCTGATACAAATATGAATATATATTCATGGTATTGAGGGATAGCCCAGTGGTCTAAGGGGATATGCAGAGTTAGGACCTTCAGCTATGAGGATTCACTGGTCGTGGGTTTGAATCTCACACAGAATCTTGCTTTGTCAGCAATTTGTCAATATTATTTGCGTTCACCAAATTGGAAAATATCTGCAACCTGTATTTTCTATTCTCATTTATGATGAAAACATAACTTGTGAAACTGGATGTTCTAAAAAAAATTTCATGGTTTTGAAGCTCTGCTCAAAATACTCAAACAACAAATAACAAACAAGTCTTTACTGGTCTTAATCTACCATGTTGTTTTAATGATATAAATCTGTTATTCCGCTTTATAACATGCAAATACATATTGTTTGAACAAAAAAAACCCATAGCTGCTGTTTGAAAACAAAGTATTAACTCTCTCTCTCTCTCTCTCTCTGAGACCTGCATCACTCCGGGCTCCTCTCTCTCTCTCTCTCTCTCTCTCTCTCTCTCTCTCCCTCTCTCTCTCGTCTGAGACCTGCATCACTTCGGGCTTTCCTCCCACATTAAGCTGACACGCCGTGATATAACTGGAATACTGTTAAAAGCGGCGTTAAACCCAACTCACTCACTCACTCAATAATTCATTCATTCATTGTCTCTCTAGCTCCCACTTGTTCTTACTCCCCACACAATCTATTTATCTATAATACCAGACTTAATCCCTCCCTACTCCCAGGTTCACTAATGACATGTTAATCGTACCTTTTCAACATGATAACCGCTATTTCAAAACAATTGTCATCGTTTAGGTAATGATAATACTCTTCATGTGTCACTTTGACGTGATGATGGCTCAGTCGTTATCAGACATTCAGTAGTTGTACGATATACAGACAAAACCATGAATCATCATGTATGTAATCAGATATATCGAGACTGCTGCTGATATCAACTTTGCCATACCCAGAACCGCTTCTACTGTCAAGCAGGTTTTTTTTCTGATTGTTGTTGACAAGCGGGGATTATGTGTTGTGATATTACAGACTTGGACTCCGTATCTTCCCGAGGCAAGGGAGTTGACTGACTGGAAACTTCACACATTGTACCCATGTCGGGAATCGAACCCGGGTCTTCGGCGTGACGAGCGAACGCTGTAACCACTAGGCTGCCCGACCGCCCCGTAAACAACATGAATTTCAACGTGCCGATTTCTGTCGACTGCAGGATTTGCATAGCATGTGTACGGCCAACTGGGCGTCGACAGATATTTTGCAAATTCTGTCATGTTTTTAATCAAGATGCTCACGTGACTGCTCTTGACTTGGCGCCGCCGTTTTGTTTGAAGCAAATGCAAGTGATATGAGAGGTGGAATCTGATTGGTCAATAGGAAGGACATAACTCGTAATAGCATTTGGTGGCGCTATGATTGAGCTCGGCAAGGGTGGAAACTGGACTTTTATGGTCAGTTAAAGCCCTTGCCTCGGGAAGATGTACAAAGTGTCGCCCGAGTCTTTCATTATCAAACATATCAACACGGGTCGATAAAAGTGTCCACTTCGGAGGCTTGCCGGCTTTAAATTTTAATCGACGAGTGTTGACATATTTGACATAAAAACTCACCAGAGTGAGAATATTGTCATCTTCCCAAGTCATGTCATGTCACAACGAACCGCAGAGGATTGTGATGCAATTTCACTACAGCGATCTCGTCTAGCCAAATCTCATTGGGAAGCCGTTTGTGGAAGATTATGGTCAAACAAAGTGTCGGTTAACAGTTTTAATGAGAAGAAGATTAAATTCAGAAACTAGGAAATTATATATATATATATATATGTTGGGGGGGGGGGATAAGCGTTTTCTCAGCTACAGTATCTGTTTGCGTGATAAATAGCCAATAAGTAACGGTTCGTTGGAATATAACGGTACTGTTACATACTAGCTGTCGCGAGTTCTCTGTGACAATACAAAAGACATCCTTTCCATCGCCATCCTTGTGGTACTGTTGGGGCGGTAGGTGTTTTTTAGCATTTAAAAAAAATATAAAATCATAATTGACCACTGGATGTCTCGAAGAGAATGTGCTATTGGTTTAGACGGGGGATATGGGTGACCAATGGCCCCTTCAACCCAAGGGACGGCTAAATTGGATCAGGTGGTCAGGCATTGGATGTTGCATCAGATCACTCACTTGTTTGTCTGACCCAGAGTCAGGTTTAGTACCTCGTAGGGTATCATATACATTATACATGAAGTGCCTGGTGAATATAGTTGACTCTGGGCCAGACATACCAGGTAGGGTGACGCACAATCAGTGAGTGAGTGAGTGAGTGCGTGCGTGCGTGCGTGCGTGCGTGCGTGCGTGAGTGAGTGAGTGAGTGAGTGAGTGAGTGAGTGAGTGCGTGCGTGCGTGCGTGAGTGAACAGGTCCATTTTGAAAAAAAACCTTTCCAATTAAAATCTATTTCAAATGATGAGTGAAAGGGTAGGATTTAAGACCGCTTTTAGCAATATAATCACAATCAAATCGGGGGACATCACACAGTGTACCCATTTAAGGAGCCCCTTTATTAGGCGTGACGGACTAACAAAGTACTCACTGCTGTTTCTCCCGTTCCTGCTCAAAACACAGGAGGTGGGGGGAAGGGGGGTGGGGGAGGGGGTGAACTTATGTTGCTTCGGAATCCTCACGGGGGCAGTCTCGTGAAGCATGTACTCTGTTGGTTTTAATCAAACTGATGCTTGAGTTCAGGTCACCATGACCTAAGTCCCAGGTTTCCGCATCACCAGTCAGACAGTCAGTACAGGTACACCGGCAGTGGCATTTCTGTCCTGAATGTAATCAACGATTGATTCTCTTAAGCATTTTATGTTTGAAAAACTTATATTAAACCTGATCACGCCAACATTCAACACATATGAAAACACACATATAGTATAATTAAATATATTATTAAATACTTACATTATGCAATCTCATTAAAATCAGATCTTAGTTCTCGCTACCGCTAAACAAAGATCTGAGGACATCCCATTACGGGTCACGTCAGACCGACCTTGCGCGAACTTTGACCGACCAATAGAATGACCAATCAGAAGGCAGTTTCCTCGTGCTTTACGACTCTAATTTCAAATTGGCGACTACTTCGAAACATATTTGGACAAATTCTCCATAAAATAATTGAAACGTAAGCAAAAGAACATTCTGGAATGGCTAATAGATGGTCTAGATTTTATGGAATCGGTCGTTAAACCTGTAACTATTGTTCCGAATACCCCGTGTTAAAGTTTTCGAGGTTGCATGATTAGAAATCACATTCCGACTGTCACTTTCGTGATCTGGTAAGCGACGCTCTGATTGGTCAGTTGAAAGGTCGTTCTGACGTGACCCCTAATGGGATGTCTACAGGTCTTTGTTTAGCGGTAGCGAGAACTAAGGTCTGATTTTAATGAGATTGTTACATTATGGTACATTAGGACTTCGAGTATACTTTGCGTATGGAGTTATGCGCTTTAGTAGCGGATTATCATCATCATCATCATCATCATCATTATTATTATTCTTATTTTTTATTATTATTATTATTATTTTTTTTTTACAAACATAGTATTTGAATACATGTGGTTGGATACACTAGAATAAATCCAAATTTCGGGAATAATCGCAAAACAGACTCACGTCGCCTCTAGACATTATCGATCAGCACTTTCCATCGTTGATTAACCATCTTTCAATACTCACATTATTGAGAGGAAATGTGACCTGTATGTCTTCTAAAGAGCAATCCTATTTCTCATTACGGAGTACTGCCGCTCGCATGTGTCTGAAGGCCCGCCGAAGCAACCTGTACAAGGCTTATTGTTATGGCGCGTTAGACAGCGTAATAATATGCCGTCACCTGGTTGTAAGCGATACATTCTGAAGTAATAATAGCTCGGGAAACACTCAGACAGAGCGTGCCTTGATTTGACTTTGTCGTCGACCGATTGTCAATCTCGGAGAAAATAGCTGCATTTATGACCAGGAAGCCCCAACGATAATATACTCAAGGAAAGAGAAAACGGGACTGTTATAAAATGAAACGTGTTACGTAACGGAAAAATCATGACAATAAAGTAGAATCGAATTGTAATAAACTCGAGTGATTTCTCTGACAAACAAAGCTATGGTTGATATATAATTTCTATTATTTTGCATAATGACCTATAGTCAGGTATTCTTGTTACAATGCACGCCCGTGAATTCTTGGCTCTGAATCAACTACGAAAACAATAGCGTGACGTCATCATAACGGTATTATTACATAGCCCGGAAATAACCAGATGGTGTTTATTATTATACGGAGAAATTTATTGGGGCAATATTAAGGCTATAAAACAATACACACATTTCCCGTATTTAATTCCACCAGTATATTTCTCGATGCGTTATTTGTTTTTTCCAAAAGTTTCTTCGCTGTTCATCTGGTGTTTTGTTCATATTCTTTTTTATCTTAATGTTTTTGCGCTATGGGTAATCAACTTTTTTGTGTAAATTGTTTCTTTAAATGTCAAGCAGTTTGCAGAAGAGTTTGATGTTTGGCCGCCAAATCTTTTCCTATATTGATTATGCATCATAACATCTCATCGAGTGAGGTTTGACATTTCTGTGTATGAGTGAAATGAACACATGTGTACTGTATAGCTAGAGCCGATTATGTTTCCTTTTATTGCCTCTTTCTGATGGATTATGTGAGATGCCCTCATTTGTGAGTGAGTGAATTTGGTTTAATTCCGCTTTGAACGGTATTCTAGTTTTTTCACGGCATGTCAGCTTAATGTGGGAGAAAAGCTCAAATGGATGCAGGTCTCAGACGTTTACCACTTTAGTGACCACACGAGCACGGGTATGGTGTTGACATACGTCGAAACATAATCGGAGTGAACAGGATTCGAACCAACAATTATAGGTTCCTGGCGCTCGAAGGGACGCAACTCTGCGCAACGAATGACCTGGGACATTGTGTGTTATTAACAGGTTAGCGTAGTGTACGGCGTAAAATAACATGAATCAAGCAGAGTATGCCTACATAGGTTAGTCAGAAGGCAATCATCATCTTTAATTCCTTTAGTATATTACTTTTTATTTTTTTAAATTTATTTTTATTGGTATTATTTTATAGGGGTTTACAAGTCTACAATCCTACAAATTCAACTTTACATGTTTTCTACAGTTCAAATCAATAATTCTCATCTCTAATTGTAAAAAAATACATATAATATAAAAAATAAACACCATCACTATCGTGAGTACAGAGGGATAAAATACAAGAACGATCGTCCCAGTTCAACAATCTTCACACGTGTTGATCGTTGTTATTTCACAAAATATATTATGCTTTGTTTTTATCAATGTTATGTTATTGAAATATGATTGCTGTATCTTCCTCTTAACATCTGAACGTATTAAGATGGTTCGAGTGTTCTGAAATCTTAAGAAACTGCCTCTTTTTTATCCGACATCGAACGTTTCAACTTCTTGCTTAGTCGACACTCATATTTGTTTGTTTGTTGTTTAACGCCGCTCTCAGCAATATTCCAGCTATATGAAGGCGGTCTGTAAATAATCGAGTCTGGACCAGACAATCCAGTGATTGATATCATGAGCATCGACCACGCAATTGGGGTCGATGACATGCATGAACCAAGTCAGCGAGCCTGACCACCCGATCCCGTTAGTCGCCTCTTACGACAAGCATAGTCACCTTTTGTGACAAGCATGGGTTGCTGAAGACCAATTGAGGATCATAAGACGGGTTTATTCTTCCCCGCTCTTTAGGCGGGGAAGTATACGGGAGAGGTTAATTTTGTAGCATGTAAGTCGACATGTTGGTTTCTTTGAAATTTCAAGCCACACAGTTACCGAAACGAAACATACGAATCATGTGAAATGTGCGTGAAATGTTGATGTTTATCTTTTCCATCAACAAGAGATACTTCCAAATCGTCGTGCTATTCTGAGACTTAGTTACTTTTCGTAATACTGATAACCCATAAAATTTGTTCATTTTGTTTTTAAAAGAGCTAAAAATGATCCCATTTCGCTAAAGTTAACCGGTCTATATTTTGTAAGAATAAACTATTGCGCATTGAGCGATTATCTCCTTTAGCTATAGGCGTAGTATAGAAGTGATAAATTCACGCACTGACCTTGCATTGCTGTACATCGTATCTTATTCAAGCTGTATCACTGAGAGTGAGTGATTATCTCCCTTACCCAAACAGCTCAATTGCGCACTACCTTTGCAATGTATCGTATGTTATTCAGGCAGCCATCGAGAAACGTTCCAGGAAGGAATTTTGGCCAAGCCTGTCACGCGCACTCAATTTTCACACTGCTATTGCAACATATTTTTCAACAAGATTAAATAACAGGCTTCTATAAAGTATGACTTTCTTCATTAAACAACACATGTAAAACAACGGGTTTGATATGAGGATTTTTTTATTAGTTGTCTTCATAATCACAAGTATGGCGCTTGCTGTGCATAGTTGACGGCATTGTTTTAAATACTTCACTGTATGTAATGTATGGTTTACGTTTCTGCATGGTTTATTGCTTTGACAAAAAAAAAATTAACTTCCAGCAGAGATCATACACCCGTATATGTTCTTTGCTTCTGGATACATAGGAAATGGACAGGTTGGTCTGTAGTTTGCTATTATTTTCCCAAAAGATAATACGGTTGCATGATATCTTCACGATGTTTGGGTTGAACATAGTACAATTCTTCTAAACAAATTTCAAATCTAAGCCGGAAGCAATCACAACACAAACCCAGTTAACCAAGCGGAACCATACACAAGAGTGAGTGAGGTAGTTGGGTTTAACGCCGTCTTGAACAGTATTCCGTGTCAGCTTGATGTGGGAGGAAAGTCTGAAGTGATGCAGGTCTTAGACGTTCACCACTTTGGTGAAACCAACGAGTAAGGGTTTTGTGCTGACAACAAAATCGGGGCGAACCGAGATTCAAACACACTGTCATAGGTTTCTGGCGTGCCCAAGGGACACAACTCTGCAAAGCGAATTCCAGCGCCTTCGGCGACTGGGCCAACCATGCCCCCGTAAACAACTGTAAGAAACTATTATACAACAAAGATGTTTTAGATGAGATATGAATTGCGGAACATTCCATGAGTGAGTGAGTGAGTATGGTTTTACGCCGCTTTTAGCAATATTCCAGCAATATCACGGCGGGGGACACCAGAAATGGGCTTCACACATTGTACCCATGTCGGGAATCGAACCCGGGTCTTCGGCGTGACGAGCGAACGCTTTAACCACTAGGCTACCCGACCGCCCCGAACATTCCATGAAGAAACAGTGGCAATATTACACAATCACAAACTACAAAATACATGCACAATAAACGACAATTAAAAAACACAGGAACATTCAACATTCAAAAGAGGTACATTATAACAATTTAATTTCTAAAACAAGTGTATTATAATGATATGGAAACAATATGAGAATTGAGCAAAACTATGGTAATGTTGTACATACATGTACAAGGAATTTGTTTGTAATTGTTGATATGTTAACAGATCTTGGAAGCTGTTTCTGGATAACTGTTGGTAAACTTATTAAGAATCTGCACCTTTTAACAGAGTGTACCAAATTCTTTATCATGATTGGGGATTATTTGTGATTCTCTTTCTTGGTTGTATTATATAAGACAGTGCGTAATGTTGTTCATCTTCTGAGACATCACATGTTTCACGGAGACGTTGTTTAAATGGTTTTTTTTGTTGTTGTATATCTACAATTTTTAGTTTCTGATTACTTAAACGAATTTTTGAGAAAAGTGAACTATGGCCTTTGTTTTTACAATATGTAAGATAATTCTCAATATTTATAGATAACGTGACCAAACTGTATGTTCCTAACTAGTTGCTAGATAAATGGGAATCCATTAATGATTACATTTGAACTGAAGTATATTTAGAGTGGATTCATTACATTTTTTGTGTGTTTACTATTTTAAAAGTTTGCTTTATTTAACCCAACCAACATTTTGACCAGAAATATTGATATTTGCTGCAAAAGCATGCTTTAGAATGACATTTGTTGTGTTATCTATACAGGATTTTTTTATTGGTACTAATAATGGGCATATATCTAGTTTTGCCTGACAGGCCCAGTTTTCTTGCCTGGGTTTTCTTTGTGCTGACCAATTAAAGACACTGTTTCTTTTATTGTGCTTTCCAAAGATAAGTACATTTATAACAACCAATTTGTACTGAACACAAATTCTCTCCTCCCATAGCTTACACTTATTTCCTCTGCACATAACATTATATTGCGGGGAGCTATTGATGCTCTGCAGCAATCTCTACTTGTACTAATATCGGAAACAACTATTTGACATGATAGAAATATTCTATAGGGTTTGCAAATACCTGCCTCAGAAGATAAGTCAGTACAAAGTCCCACCTGGGAAGTGACCGAGGCACCACTCTGTCATCAAACACATTTGAACCCGACATTGGGGATCAAAAGAAGCTATTATACGAGATACCAAAGTAAACCTTAAATGGTTAAAACTTCGTTATAACGTGTTAAGCCAATTGATTATATAGCAACATGTTTAAAACAACGCTATTACACAGAAACATAAGTGAGTTCATTTATCAATCAATATATTCAGTATTGCACACATTCACATCTACAGAGAACTATCTTTTCCTATCATCCCCCTTCAATATAACGCGTCCTTGCTTTTATTCTGTGTGCACGCCCTCCTCTGTGTTGTACGAAGCCGGGGTTAATGACGAACTTCGGTTGTTACTGAGGATGTAACGATTTATCGAACTATCGATGTATCGCAATTGTTCAAGGCTTGATACCGATACATGAATGTCGCGTTACACAATTGTGTATTGACATCTGTAATAACATCAATTCTTTTTAATTATTAGACGTGAAGTGTCGGCTTTGCCATCACGTGGAGCAAGGATGTGAATCTTCATTGATGCTAGTATTGTTGCGATAGTTGGCCTGCTGATCCATCGGTGTCGACATATCCGACGTTGTAACTGCAACTCGAACATTTAATTAAGTCGCAACACCTTAGAAGGAAACAACTTGCAAGCAAAGTTGGCAGTGGGGTTTTTCTTGGGTCCGTTTGTGTAGATATAAATTATGATTTATGGGGTAGAAAAACGTATTTTGTTGAACTCAGAGCAAAACTTTGTGATGTGAAGTTTGCACGATAAGGTGAACATGTTTTCATTCTAAAGTGTCTCATTCATTATACATCGTTATTTCTATTTAATGGGATCGGCACTTGTTGTTAAGTGGAAATTTGGCTGTGATGTGTGAGGTGTGTTATTGCGAGGCCGCCAGAGAGCGTCGGATGCGGGTTAACAACGAAATCGTTTATGGGAGTCGGGAGAAATAAACACTGTAAATGGATGAAAATGAGCGAAAAAACTTTCACTTTCCTGATGTGTGCATTAAAGGGCTGCATTTAGCGCAAGAGGTGACTGGGTCGATAGGCACTGTAAACAATCGTCCGCTTTCGTTATCAGATGTCTCTTTCCGTGTCTATCTGTGCACAGCGCACAGATCACCAATCGGGTGAAGTTAAGCAGCGTCGGTATCGGAGAGTAGGTGGATGGATGACCACGTTTCTGCAGCTTGGCTCCTGAGAGTTTCTAGGGCTTCGGTCCTGCCCCACACTGAAGCACATGTACCACATGTGGTGTCTCCTTAGGCAAGTGACTTTGTTCGAAATGTGCCTCTGATCACCCAGCAGTGAGTGGGTACCCGGTAGGATGGCTGTTAACGTTCAATCGCCTCGCAGGCAGTTTGGGTTGTATACTCCCCAGGGAGCTGAGAATGAAAATCGAGTGCTCACCGATCCATTGACCGGGTTAATAATAGTGTAGCGCTATGAGCATCCACTCGGTGAATGGAATCTGGCGCAGTATAAATGCACTTTAGTAGCAGATTATTATTATTATTAGTAGTAGTAGTAGTAGAAGTAGTATTAGTATTAGTATTAGTATTATTAGTATCTGCACCCCCGTTATCTGTCCCCCCACCCCCATCCCATCCACCCACCCCGTCCAGTCTATTAAACCTTCACCCCCCAACTGCCCACCCCTCCTATCCAGGGCGATTAGTGAGCTTAGCCATGCCAGAACCGCGGGTTTGAATCTCGGGTGTTTCATCTCCAAACCGTGCTCGTTGGTTTTTTCAAATAAAAAGTGGTATTTTTGAAGACATCTTTCACTGACACGACGTGATGTGACTGAAGTACTGTACAAAATTAAATCATTATAGAATATATATTTCTATTATCCAGCAATACATGTATGTCCACCTAATAATCATTCTTGAGTACATTGCGTTCGACCTCAGACACAAACTCATGCTTATGTTGGTATGCTAGTTCCTAACCGTTCACTCGTCACGCCGAAGACTGTCTTCTGTCTGTGCACACACACATATATATATGGAAACGTACGCACATAAGTACTGAGTGAGTGAGTTGGGTTTAACGCCGCTTTTAACAATATTCCAGTTATATCGCGGCGTGTCGGCTTAATGTGGGAGGAAAGCCCGAAGTGATGCAGGTCTCAGACGTTTACCACTTCGGTGAAACCCACGAGCACGGGTATGGTGCTGACAAACCTAGAAACATAATCGGGGCGAACCGGGATTCGAACCCACAATCATAGGTTTCTGGCATGCCCAAGGGACGCAACTCTGCACAGCGAGTCTCGGCGCCTTAGACGACTGGGCCACCCGTGCTCGCGGTACATAAGTATGTGTGTGTAAGAAGAGGAGGGTATTTAACATCCCCAAGCCAAGGTTCGATTCCCCGGTTGAAATGCGTGACCCATCCTTGCGTCCCCTGCAGGGTTATCACAGATATAGTCCTAAAGATCGCGGCGAATTAAACTCACGTTTTGCAAAATACCTACTTATCATCATCATATTTTAACCAGTATCAGTAAATGGCGTCGGCCCGGGAGCGCCAAATTTGATATTTTGGAGGAAAAATCATCGTGGCGTTCCCGGTACCAGTAAGGCTTATACACGGTTCACTGACACAGTATGTGGCCGTCCCGGTACCAGTAAGGCTTATACACGGTTCACTGACACAGTATGTGGCCGTCCCGGTACCAATAAGGGCTTATACACGGTTCACTGACACAGTTTGTGGCCGTCCCGGTACCAGTAAGGCTTATACACGGTTCACTGACACAGTAAGTGGCCGTCCCGGTACCAGTAGGGCTTATACACGATTCACTGACACAGTATGTGGCCGTCCCGGTACCAGGAAGGCTCAGACACGGTTCACTGACACAGTATGTGGCCGTCCCGGTACCAATAAGGCTCAGACACGGTTCACTAAAACAGTATTTGGCCGTCCCGGTACCAGTAAGTCTCATACACGGTTCACTGACAGTATTTGGCAGTCCCGGTACCAGTAAGTCTCATACACGGTTCACTGACAGTATTTGGCAGTCCCTGTACCAGACAAATAAACCCCGAGAACACAAAAGTACCGCTCATCAATTTCATTACCGTACACAACAGAACACAACTGAAAACATGTACAAGGAGTTATGAGATATTCTTTCCAGGTTTAAATTTTATCATGATTAGTTTACACTGCTCAGTGTTTCTTGAGCCATAAAAAAGTAAATTAACTTAAAACATGTTAGGTTTAATATATTGATATTTCTGAATGAGTCGTTTCTCCTGTTTTTTAAAAAAAGACACATTATCAAATAGTGAAATCACACCTATGTCATACAATTGGAAGGACCCGCGAAGATCCGGGGTAGAATAGGTCTTCAGCAACCCATGCTTGCCGTAAAAGGTGACTATGGTTGTCGTAAGAGGCGACTAACGAGATCGGGTGGTCAGGCTCGCTGACTTGGTTGATGCATTGATTACATTGTTTGGTCAAGGTTACAACTTTCAAGGCCAAAGTAAAGCTTTCAAAACGTCTGTAATAGGCATGTGGAGAACATTTCCAAATTTGACGCATCAGTGACAAAAATGGTGGTCACATGCAATTCCTTATTTTTACTTGTTCCAGTGTTTTTTTAGGTGAACAATTGACTTGCCTTTGCATGTGTTTGTGTCGGTGCCACCGATGGGACAGTATACGTTCATCTTTTCGCGAACACTTGGTATTATCACTATTTGATAGTGATTCATAAACACATGCTTATGATGTAGTCAGAATCGTATAATCAAAGTTTTGGCACAGGTTTCTGTGATTGACATTGATTTACCTTGGTCTACCAGTTCAGGACTCACAGGGGGCGGTCGGGTAGCCTAGTGGTTAAAGCGTTTGCTCGTCACGCCAAAGACCCGAGTTCTATTCCCGACATGGGTACAATGTGTGAAGCCCATTTCTGGTGTCCCCCGCCGTGATATTGCTGGAATATTGCTACAAGCGGCGTAAAACCATATTCACTCATTCACTCACTAAGGACTCACGTAAGAATATATATAGTATTACATCTCTTTGGCGCGAAACATCATTTCGCTTTAACCGTTAATTCGTTAGAAAGAATTCGTTACTCGCGTGAATTTTATGACACTATTTTTGAGAAGTCGGGACTTTTGAAATATTTTTTATATACCATTAGTATTTCTATATTTGTTCATTATAAGCATGCTCTGTATGCAGTCCATTTGTGGGTCTCCCCCCCCCCCCCCCCCCCCCCCCCCCGTGATATTGTACATTGCTAAAATCGGCGTTAAACCATACCCACTCACTCCACCGAATACAGCAGTGCCTAATATCATTAGTATCTTAACCCGTGGTTTCTGACTCACAGATAGTCTTCCTTATCCGAACACCACTCCACACCGTGCCAAAAACCTGCTGTTTTAAGCTACCACGTGGCTCAACATTTTTCCAATACCGCATCATTATCAACCCCCCCCCCCCCCCCCCCCCCCCCCTTCCTTTCTCCCTCACCCCAACATGCCAAGACGTTGACAAACCGTCACCCACTTTCACTTAATTCCCTCAGCCTATGCTCACAGATAATTGGATTCTTCATTGAACGCTCAATTACGGGATAAGATGAAATGTTTTAGGCCCTTAGTTAAGGACGGTACAATAGAGAACAACACATTAGGAATTATAATGTGATTGAGATGTTTAATATCGCTTCATTTAACACACGCTCCTTTAGCGGGATCGGAGCAGAGAGTCGGCCACCGCGAAGAGATGCGGCTCTCGATGAGGTACAATCGCTGTCCGCTGAAGATCGAAGACTTTTACAAAGGTATTTCTGGAGAACACTGTTCGGACACAATGGCTAATCTATTGCGGAGCTGTAACGTGTTTTATCCCGGGTAAATTAGTGAGGAATTCGAGGAGGGTACAAAAGCATACTTTCAAAGAAAAATGACGGGAAATCGAAAAGATAAATAATAGTGGTGTTTAAACATCGTGTTATAGAAGCATTTATTCTGTATTGTGACACGGTATTAATGCGGTTATCGTGGGCAGCGAGGAAAGGTGCAATAATTACTTCTTTGTATTATAAAATGATCATATTTCATCTGGAATTATTTTCCCAACCTGAAAATGAAAGCTTCAAGCAATCTGTCAATAATGTCTTAATTCTAATGAAGTTATGAATTAGTTTGCCATAGCGCTGCAGTTAATCAGAAATGGAATTTAAAAGATGAATGTATGACCCCCCAAAAAGAAAGATTAATGGCATTTTTGTTTTGCAAGGAAGTTAAATTTTAATATATTGTTCCGTGTCGATTCCCAAATTGAAACAATATGTTAACCCAGAATTCTGTACGGAAAATAACTTGTGAAACCAATAAACAACAAACACGTGGTATACAATCAACAAATGAATTACAAAATTAACTTAGTTTACAAATCAATACAAATTACTGCACAACAATTACAATGGCAGGACACAATAGAGTGGCAGTTCAATATTCAATGGCAGTATATAATATGATGGTAGTTGTCAGTATCAAATATAAAAACACAGTGGTGATAGCAAAAGTCAGTCACAATAGTATATATTCACCCAGCGGCGATAGCGGCCAAGCTTCCGATACGGGCCTTGGCAGGGAATCAGGGGTGATGTGTGACCCTCACAGGAAACCTGGTCCCGATGTACTTAGCTGCGTGAGATATATGTAAGCAGGCTCTCGTCCCCGTAAATACAGTCTAACTAGCTACAGGAAATTTCTACACAGTGCCCCCACTCGTCTAGCGGCACTCGAACATTACAGATAATTCCATCAATCCAAGGTATACAGGAAATTAACATAACTCTTTCTGAGTAAAGTACAGATTCTCGCCCACATTGTACTTTACTCATAAAGCGTTATCCCAAATATAACATTTGTTACACTTGAACACTTTCTAAATGGTATTGTGTGTTCTTAGCTTTCGTCCATGGGAGCCGTGCCAATTTACACTTGTCAGAGGTGTACTCAAAGTACGTGATCTAGACTATCAGTTGTTAGACTTTCATTTTTGTGGAAGCTTCGGTGGCTGAGTGGGTTAGATCGCCGACTTTGTGTGCTGGCGACTAGGTGTCTCACTCTGGCAATGTGGGCTCGAGTCCCGGATGTGACTTAATTGTGAAAGATCAAGTATCCTTTTTGATATAAATCTATGGGAGAGGGCGTTCTAAGTTGTGATAACTTGTGCCCAATCCTTTTCATGAGAATAAAATATGTTTAAACTAAACTCAAGCCACAAAAGTAGGAGAA
The DNA here is from genome assembly GCF_023055435.1 of Haliotis rufescens. NCBI lineage: Eukaryota > Metazoa > Mollusca > Gastropoda > Lepetellida > Haliotidae > Haliotis > Haliotis rufescens. The sequence goes on from NW_025964380.1 coordinate 1,330,469, forward strand.
TCTGTACTTTACTCAGAAAGTGTTATCCCAAATATAACATTAATTACATATGACCACTTTCTAAATGGCATTGTGGTTTAAAACTTTCGGCCACGGGAGCCGTGCCAATTTCGAGTCCACTGCATGTGTATGATCAGATCAAATAACAGCGTCAACCCACACTGTATGTGTTAGATCTGATTAAACAACAACGTCAACCCACACTGCATGTGTTAGATCTGATCAAACAATAGTCAACCCTCAATGCATGTGTTAGATCTGATCAAACAATAGTCAACCCTCAATGCATGTGTTAGATCTGATCAAACAACAGCGTCAACCCACACTGCATGTGTTAGATCTGATCAAACAACAGCTTCAACCCACACTGCATGTGTTAGATCTGATCAAATAACAGCGTCAACCCAAACTGCATGTATTAGATCTGATAAAAAACCAGCTTCGACCCACACTGCATGTGTTAGATCTGATCAAACAACAGCGTCAACCCACAGTTCACATTAGATCTGATCAAACAATTGAGTCAACCAACACTACACATGTTAGATATGTGTAATGTGTGTATTTGTGTAATCGAAGAAGGAAGAGCAAGGGGAAAGTTTATTGTTGGCTTAATGTTTATCAGAATGTATTATCGCAGTTTGATCGTACGTAATTACTTTCAGAATTGTTAATCACGTGATCCTTGCAGAACGAGGCGTATGGTGTCTCAACTCTTTGATGTTGAGCCCGTGGATTTGAATTCCATGGCATTTCCTGACGGTTGATGATAGTTTACCTTCTAGCGTTTTGTTATTAGTTTATATCACATTGTGACTTTGCTACACAGATGCTTAACGATCATAATGTATTTAAATTGTACTGCCTTGAAAAATAACTGCATTTCATCTTCAGGATACATAAATAGTTTTATTGTTGGTTTAAACACCAGATGAAAGGCTGCAAACATCTATAAAAATTGCTAGTTATGAAACTTCACACGTTTCTACCTTCGTAAAGAGGGGCTATCATATCCCTGCAGTTAACAAGACGTTTCATGTACTGAGGTCCAATAACCGGTGATCACGTGACCCTGGATTGCACGCAGAAGCAGATGAGTTATGTTAGCTTAATCGGCTCTTGTTTTCGTAAAAGGACTATTCTTTGACATGGGGAAAATGAGGCTCTAAGACGGATGACTGTTCTTCGTGTCATTAGTTTCATTTCGGAATGAAAATAATATGGTTAGGAACATTGTCTAAGATATTTCCTGATGTCCTGAGTACCAAGCAATCGTGGGTGCTCTTAGCGAGGTCGTGAAGCATAGCCTCGACAATATACTTTAGATCCATCAATGTAGCAGTGCTATGACCTGTGCATGTTTTGTACGTCTGTAGGACATCTTCAGGGCATGTTTTGCACATCTATAGGTCATATTCAGGGCATGTTTTGTACGTCTGTAGGACATCTTCAGGGCATGTTTTGTACATCTGTAGGACATCTTCAGGGCATGTTTTGTACATCTGTAGGACATCTTCAGGGCATGTTTTGTACATCTATAGGACATCTTCAGGGCATGTTTTGTACATCTGTAGGACATCTTCAGGGCATGTTTTGTACGTCTGTAGGACATCTTCAGGGCATGTTTTGTACATCTGTAGGACATCTTCAGGGCATGTTTTGTACATCTGTAGGACATCTTCAGGGCATGTTTTGTACATCTATAGGACATATTCAGGACATGTTTTGTACATCTATAGGACATATTCAGGACATGTTTTGTACATCTGTAGGACATCTTCAGGACATGTTTTGTACGTCTGTAGGACATCTTCAGGACATGTTTTGTACATCTGTAGGACATCTTCAGGACATGTTTTGTACATCTGTAGGACATCTTCAGGGCATGTTTTGTACATCTGTAGGACATCTTCAGGACATGTTTTGTACATCTGTAGGACATCTTCAGGGCATGTTTTGTACATCTATAGGACATATTCAGGACATGTTTTGTACATCTGTAGGACATCTTCAGGGCATGTTTTGTACATCTATAGGACATATTCAGGACATGTTTTGTACATCTGTAGGACATCTTCAGGGCATGTTTTGTACATCTGTAGGACATCTTCAGGACATGTTTTGTACATCTGTAGGACATCTTCAGGACATGTTTTGTACATCTGTAGGACATCGTCAGGACATGTTTTGTACATCTGTAGGACATCTTCAGGGCATGTTTTGTACATCTATAGGACATATTCAGGACATGTTTTGTACATCTGTAGGACATCTTCAGGGCATGTTTTGTACATCTATAGGACATATTCAGGACATGTTTTGTACATCTGTAGGACATCTTCAGGGCATGTTTTGTACGTCTGTAGGACATCTTCAGGACATGTTTTGTACGTCTGTAGGACATCTTCAGGGCATGTTTTGTACATCTGTAGGACATCTTCAGGACATGTTTTGTACAGCTGTAGGACATCTTCAGGGCATGTTTTGTACATCTATAGGACATATTCAGGACATGTTTTGTACATCTGTAGGACATCTTCAGGGCATGTTTTGTACGTCTGTAGGACATCTTCAGGGCATGTTTTGTACATCTGTAGGACATCTTCAGGACATGTTTTGTACAGCTGTAGGACATCTTCAGGGCATGTTTTGTACGTCTGTAGGACATCTTCAGGGCATGTTTTGTACATCTGTAGGACATCTTCAGGACATGTTTTGTACAGCTGTAGGACATCTTCAGGGCATGTTTTGTACGTCTGTAGGACATCTTCAGGGCACGTTTTGTACGTCTGTAGGACATCTTCAGGGCATGTGCTGCACATCTGTTGGTCATCTTCAGGGCACGTGCTGAACATCTGTAGGACATCTTCAGGGCATGTTTTGTACATCTGCACCGAATCTACAGGGCTGCAGATAAAACAAATATTCAGAATATGTTCAGCTCTCAGGTCCATGGCATTAGGCGGTATTCTTCGTACCCATTAGAACATCCACTTTGATCATGCAAGGCGTGCAGAAGAAATACTCTTATCATCCAAAACTGGCTCCCACAGGAGATATCGTTTGGGTGAGATCAAGCGACATCCAAATCGTAGATATCGCTGCAATGAAATTGCATCGCAATGCTTTGCAGACCATTGTGACGTCATTGGTTACCATGACGTCACAATCAAATGACATCACTAACGGCTCTGCTCCTGAAGTTGTGAGCAGTACTTTTTACACTTAAGACACTGCTTATTACTGTCTACAAACTGAAAACGTTGGACGAAAGATGTTGGATGATAAATAAAATCTCACCCTCGTGTCTCTTGTTATCAAGCCTCGGAATTTTTCCACCTTTTTTTCTATTCGTGTTGATATATTTAATATCAAAAGACACTCGGGTGAGATCCTCTATTTATCCAAGACATATGAAATCAATTTTCGTCTCAAACATTAACAAATCTACGCTTGAATTACTTTAGAATTGTACATCAATAGTGGTTTTCTGATTTAAGAACGCTGGACGTCTAGCTGCTCTAGATTATCACTTCCTGCAACATATGTCCGTGTTCGAGGCTCAGGGATGCAAGTCTTGGGGCATGACATTTCCTCTGCAGACACACGTGTCTGTGATGAAGCTGTAAGATGTAAGATGGTTTCACTTGAGGAAACTTGAAAGCTGAGTTCACGAATACCATTCCTCCTTCTGATTGACCACCGTGATAATATTCTAAGAAGCAAATCGCAATATTCATCTATCCGTCACTCGTCCTTAATCTCAGGTGCGTAATAGATTAGATTAGCAATATAGATAACACGCCATGAACTGAAATCATTGGAAAACCATCTTCATTCATAACCTGGTTCAGGGCCAAACTTTAATTCCACATGGCCATTACCGAATATTATCATCAACACATCATGTTTCAATGCACTCGAGCCGAGGTAACAATCGATTATATTCGAGTTGTGATACTCTATCTGACACCTGAAGAGGAACCAGGCTCGCATGTAGTGATGATGTTCCCCAGATGCAGCCACGGAGCTGCTGTAGCTGGCCATGATGCCACCGTGGCATGAGAAACGACCATAAACCGTCACAACATACAGCATGATGAAAGCAAACGGATGTCAGCAACAAATTGCTTATTTGTGCGGATGTTGAGGTCACTGTGACACACCTTGAAGCGACAGTACCTGGCCAGGGATGATGGATGCTCATGTGATTGTCATCATCACTGCTACCATGCACGTGATTAACGATGCATATTTATTACACGCAGGTGTTGACGTATGGATTGAAAATAGAATATTTGAGTGAATGATGTTTTGTGGCTTTTAAGAACCATGCAGGTAATATACTGTATAAAATAATATTATGGGTTTAATTTTCTTCGTAATCGAGGGGAGTCGAGCCCTGGCCTCTGCTAAACGATCGGACGCGGCACAAGGCTACTAATTGTGGTTTCATTTTGTCTGTCAATACAATTAACAGGCTGATATATATCACCCACACTCTTATACCAACATGTTTTGTTTGTTCGTTGCGTAACACCGCAGTCGGCGATGTTTCAGTCTGATCACGGGGCCTGACAACGATCAGGCCAGGGAAGAACAAGTGGTCGATATTATGAGCAACGTCTCACTGCGTCGGAATGTACAAAGAAACACGATCAACCATGTCGCCCAATCTGACCACCGAAGGGGGGCACGCGCGGTCCAGTCGTCTGAGGCGGCGCGATTCGCTGTGCAGAGTTGCGTCCCTTGGGCACGCCAGAAACCTATGATTGTGGGTTCGAATCCCGGTTCGCCCCGATTATGTTTCTAGGTTTGTCAGCACCATACCCGTGCTCGTGGGTTTCACCAAAGTGGTAAACGCCTGAGACCTGCATCACTTCGGGCTTTCCTCCCACATTAAGCTGACACGTCGTGATATAACTGGAAAACTGTTAAAAGCGGCGTTAAACCCAACTCACTCGCCCACTGACCAACCGATCCATTAAGCCTTTTAAGACTAAAATAGGTTGCTGAGGACCTTTCAATCCCAAACTCATTATAGGGCCTTGAAAGGTCGTCTAATTGGCAACGATGATGACAGAGACAGTGAAGCGATGAACTTGGATGAAAGCCGCGAGCACGGATATAGTGCCGACGAACCATTGGTCATAACCAGGGCGAATCGACTTGGAAAACCACGTTCATCCAGTCCTTTCTTCTCTGAGGGGCCCACCATTTAAATATTCCGGGTGGGTATCCGGAGGGAGTTGTTTTTCAGAGAGAGGACATTTTCTTTCTGTGATCCTTTGTATAAAAATGGAATTAAGAGCATGGTCGAAAATGATATGCCTGACTCACTAGCGGGAACTGAAATTCGTTTCCCACATATACATGTGCATTGCGTAGAACCCTGGCACGTCCTCCTATGTCAATTTAATTCTGGTTCGCACTGGTTCGGAATTATTTATGGTATGCACAGAATTTGTTGACATAAACAAAACGTACATATTTGGCTCAAATTACTTTTATTATAAACTGACAGTAAGTTGACATTTTTGACAGTTTCCGGTAATCTGCAGCAGCAACCAAAAACCATCTTCACTGACGATTTATCACTAAGCCGGGAGATGTTAATGTGTGACCGACCGCCTCCGTGGTCTAGTGGTAGAGCGTCCGCCCGGAGAGCGGAAGGTCCGGGGTTCGATCCCTGGCCGCGTCATACAAAAGGACGTTAAAAGATTGTACTTGTTGTTACCCTGTCTGGCGCTCGACATTAAGGGGCTAAAACAAGGACTGGTCGGCTCGGAGTAGGTATACTGTGTCTGAGTGGAGTATTCATGTTAAACTGTGGCATGGTATCTCAGTGAGCTAGCACTATAAATCGGCTTCAGTCCGGACTAGTACAAGCAGCTACACACACACATACACGTGCATGCACGTCGCTATATAAGTGCAATAATCTTGGACGCGACGTTAAACCCAATTTCACCTCACCTCACCTAATGTGTGACCAAGCTGACCTCGCCTTGTTGACTGTGACAGATCTAGAGTTGCAGGTGATTGGTAGAAGTGGAAGGAAGGGCAAGAAATCTCCGTTAAAAGCAGAGTCGATTGTACGATTCAGACTTTATCATCAGCATGTTCTATGAATCACTATCAAATAGAGATTATACCAGGTCATCGTATCCTGCCCCACCAGTAGCACCCGTCACAAACACATGCAAAGACAAGTCAATTGTTCACCTGAAACAAACACGAGAATATATGATTCAAGTCAAAACAAAGAATTGCATTTGACATCATTTTTGTCACTGATGCGATAAATTTGCAAATTGCCTCCACATGTCTGTCATAAAACGTTTTGAAAGCTTTACTGTGGCTTTGAATGTTGTAACGTTGACCAAACAATGTTTTAGCAAGAGTTGTGTGACGTTCTTTGAAATCTTCCCAGAAAGAGCATGCTCGATTGTACCTCAAAAGCTGTGAAATTTAGACACCAAAGGCAGGAGCTGCTGGAATATTGCTCGAAATAATGGGAAAGTGGAGTAGTGGAAGGTCAAACACACCCCCTCCTCTCATGCAGTGCTGGAGAATCTTCCGTAACCCTGAATCTTTATGCCTAGATCTAAAGACGAGCTGGTCTTGTCGGTCAATTCATAGGGAATTGGTTGTTTGATGGCTATTGAACGATATCTGATCATCCATATACTCCAAGCTTAGGGTACCGACCAACCGATATTCTATTTTTGAAACAGGCTGTAGCAAAAGTATTTTTTAAAGCATTTTCTAGGACAATCAATCTTGTTTGTTTGGATAAAATCACAGCCCCGCCTTCATCTCCAGAAATTCTGATTCATATTACAAAGAAAAAGATGAGAAAGAAGGGGAACACCATTTAGAAAAAGATGAGAAAGTAGGGGAACACTATTTAGAAAAAGATCAGCAAGAAGGGGAACACCATTTAGAAAAAGATCAGAAAGAAGGGGAACACAATTTAGAAAAAGATCAGAAAGAAGGGGAACACCATTTAGAAAAAGATCAGAAAGAAGGGGAACACCATTTAGAAAAAGATCAGAAAGAAGGGGAACACCATTTAGAAAAAGATCAGAAAGAAGGGGAACACCATTTAGAAAAAATATTAGAAAGAAGGGGAACACCATTTAGAAAAAGATCAGCAAGAAGGGGAACACCATTTGGAAAAAAAGATCAGAAAGAAGGGGAACACCATTTAGAAAAATATCAGCAAGAAGGGGAACACCATTTAGAAAAAAAGATCAGAAAGAAGGGGAACACCATTTAGAAAAAGATCAGCAAGAAGGGGAACTCCATTTAGAAACATATCAGAAAGAAGGGGAACACCATTTAGAAACATATCAGAAAGAAGGGGAACACCATTTAGAAAAAAGATCAGAAAAAAGGGGAACACCATTTAGAAAAAAGATCAGAAAGAAGGGGAACACCATTTAGAAAAAGATCAGCAAGAAGGGGAACACCATTTAGAAAAAGATCAGCAAGAAGGGGAACACCATTGGTGCCCATGGGGATTGTTACTTCTTGCCTAAATGTCTTACCCCCAAATTTTACATGGATGTTATCAATGAGGAAGTCCAGCATTTCACAAATGTTGCTTTCTTGGTAAACTTCATAAGGCATTTGTTTTCATTTTTGACAACTTGTCCTGAATCTCTGAGGACGGACTTGTAACTATGGTCACTACGCTTTCTAACATATGCCCCATGGATCAAGGAATTAAGTTTTTCTTCAAAATTGACATTTCACTTGCCTCAAACACTTTCTGTGAATATACAGAATCTTTGAGATAGGGATTTGGTGGTACCTTTGCTGGACCTAGCAACATATCTCTCTCCATGTACGGATTATTATGGTAGCTTTGGAATGGACATGTCTTCAGGGTTTAGAGTCAAGTCAAAAGTTGATAGAACTGATGCATGGTTTGGGCAGATTTCTTCCACAGTTAACACACTGGCCTTATGTGTGGCATTATTTGATATGTAACTTATACCAAGTTGTTAGATCAAACAATTAATGTAGTGATGCTTACATATAATTTGAGGCATTGTTAGTGGGAAAACTACAAACATTTCATTTAGGGCAGTCATTGATGACAGCTGGCTGGGACAGAATAGGTATATTCAAATTCTGTTTCCTTTTTTTACGGTTTGTACAATTTACCAATGACAACATCACGTCCTGACTTAATCCACCCTGAAAGACATTCAACAGGTTCTTCTAGTCTTTTGACCCATTGTTTAGCATATGCGTTGACAGCATCTGTAATGATTCCAAAGATTTGATTCCAATTGGTAGGAGGCTGCTCACGGTATTCTGTCCATATTTGAATAACTGACGAAGGTTGTCATTGTCAACAATAGAGAAGTGTGTATATATGACCTACACGTTGATAGCAGTATGGTGTGTCTTGGCAGTCACAAGTAGTGGAACTCACATCAAAAGCTGCCAAGTCCGCGTTCTGCAACACATCCCTATAATTGTATGAACTTCTTGGATGAAATGGTGTTCGTAAAGGAGAATTAAAATGTTGGTGGTTCCTGAAATTTGAAACTGATTTTTGTCTGAGAATGTTTCTTACATATAAAGCATAAATTGCCTTGTTTGCAAATTTCAAATTCAAGAACATGTGATCTTTGTCTGATTTATTGAAGACTGTTTCTAGAAACCACCCAGAATAATCCGTCATTCTTTTCATAGCGAGTCAAAGACGCCAATTGTAGATGGAATCAAACAATCTGTACCACCATCATATAAAAATCCAACAATCACAGATCACGTAAACATCCAACAATCACAGATCACGTAAATATCATACAATCACGGATCACGTAAACATCCAACAATCACAGATCACGTAAACATCCAACAATCACAGATCACGTAAACATCCAACAAGCTAATGTTCACAGTAAAATCCGAAAAAAGTCGACTAGATACACGACAATCCAACAACTGAATTGTCACAGTGGTTCGAGATATGGAAGGATTGTTATTCTAGCATGATGCCAGTATCTGCGACCTGCTTACCTCATCCCCATCCCCATCCACCCCCCCACCCCCCCCCCCCCCCCCCCCACCCCCCACCCCCACTGACCTCCGATATCTTTAATTTCACATCTCAATCAGAAAGAAAGACATGAACATGTTCAACATTCCAAAACACAAAACGTGCTCATTTTCAAAAACCTTCCCTTTTTAAAACCGTGACACAATTCCGAAATTGGAACCTGTGAAATTTAAAGTTCTTTTTTAAAGCTGCTAAAAGTCAATACTAGACCTGTGTTTTTTAACAACGACAATATCGGCCGCATAAAACCCCCTAAGGCTCGAGCTTGTTGGCGATACCCAGACAATGGCAATGGGCAGTTGGCACGCGAGCAGTTGTTTCTTTCTTCTTTAATCAACTTTTCTTTTGACTGAGACAATATAAAAAACTTCCCGCTAACATCAGGGAAGGGTAATGGAGATTAATTTTCATGAATCTGCAAAAACTGAAACAATAAAAGTTGATGAAAACACATTGGCTAATGTGGTTGTTCTACTGGAAAAGGCAGAACGTGAGTTGCCGTGTTTCTTCTGGGTTATTGGATTTAGGCGATTAGGTACCGGAGTAATTAAATGTTTTGACGGATCTTGTGAATATTTGACAATAAGGATGTCACGCCGGCTGGTTTTTAATGAATTCCAGAGAGTAGAAATTGATTAAGCGTGTTGGATAACATGTCGGAATGTCCCGAGTCGCTCTTATTAGATTAATGACGTCCGCATACATCTATATAGGTGGCGAGTTTGTACAACCACAGCAAACACACGTTGGCACTTGAGGTCAGTCGCTTCCCGACGCCTACAGCTGGAGGTATTCAGTTGGAGGCTGGGACAGACGTAGGATGGGGATATAATGAGGGTATGTTACCCCGCATTATATCGAGGTGATGATGTAACGTGGTGATGTTGTATATCCAGGTGATGATGTAACGTGGTGTGGTGATGTTGTATATCCAGGTGATGATGTAACGCGGTGTGGTGATGTTGTATATCCAGGTGATGATGTAACGCGGTGTGGTGGTGTTGTATATCCAGGTGATGATGTAACGTGAGGTTGTATATCCAGGTGATGATGTAACGTGGTGCGGTGATGTTGTATATCCAGGTGATGATGTAACGTGGTGCGGTGATGTTGTATATCCAGGTGATGATGTAACGTGAGGTTGTATATCCAGATGATGATGTAAAGTGGTGTTGTATATCCAGGTGATGATGTAACGTGAGGTTGTATATCCAGATGATGATGTAACGTGGTGTTGTATATCCAGTTGATGATGTAACGTGGTGTTGTATATCCAGGTGATGATGTAACGTGAGGTTGTATATCCAGATAATTATGTAACGTGGTGTTGTATATCCAGATGATGATGTAACGTGGTGTTGTATATCCAGGTGATGATGTATCGTGGTGATGTTGCAGATCCAGGTGATGATGTAACGTGATGTTGCAGATCCAGATGATTATGTAACGTGGTGTTGTATATCCAGGTGATGATGTAACGTGGTGATGTTGTATATCCAGGTGATGATGTAACGTGATGTTGTATATCCAGGTGATGATGTAACGTGGTGATGTTGTATATCCAGGTGATGATGTAACGTGGTGTTGTATATCAAGGTGATGATCTAACGTGGTGTTGTATATCCAGATGATGATGTCACGTGGTGTTGTATATCCAGGTGATGATCTAACGTGGTGTTGTATATCCAGGTGATGATGTAACGTGGTGTTGTACATCCAGGTGATGAGTTAACGTGAGGTTGTATATCCAGGTGATGATGTAACGTGGTGATGTTGTATATCCAGGTGATGATGTAACGTGGTGTTGTATATCCAGGTGATGATGTAACGTGGTGTTGTATATCCAGATGATGATGTAACGTGGTGTTGTACATCAAGGTGATGATGTAACGTGAGGTTGTATATCCAGATGATGATGTAAAGTGGTGTTGTATATCCAGGTGATGATGTAACGTGGTGTTGTATATCCAGATGATGATGTAACGTGGTGTTGTATATCCAGGTGATGATGTAACGTGGTGTTGTATATCCAGGTGATGATCTAACGTGGTGTTGTATATCAAGGTGATGATGTAACGTGAGGTTGTATATCCAGATGATTATGTAACGTGGTGTTGTATATCCAGGTGATGATGTAACGTGGTGTTGTATATCCAGGTGATGATGTAACGTGGTGTTGTATATCCAGGTGATGATGTAACGTGATGTTGCAGATCCAGGTGATGATGTAAAGTGGTGTTGTATATCCAGGTGATGATGTAACGTGAGGTTGTATATCAAGGTGTAACGAGATGTGCTAAGATATTGTAATGTAGCTTAGTGATGGCCTGGTGAGGTTAGGTGATGTTAAGCAACTGCATCATAGCCGACTGAGGTTATGTAACGATGTGATGACATAATGAGGCTACGAACCGGATCAAATTTGGTTATGACACAGACAATAAATCTTCCTTTGTCTACACATTGAAATTCAGCAATATTTGAGTTCCAGAGTGTTATTTGTGTTCGCATGAACTGACTTTCAAAGAATGACGTCACCGCACGTGCTGTAATGGAGGTCAGGACTTCCGGAACTTGATCAGGGCGTTGTCAGGGATCGACAGACCGTTCCCCTACTCACAGTGGACCAGTTGTTGAGACTGTGAGTGACCCCCGTTGACCTCCGCTGTCCTTATGCAAGCATTACGAGTCAGATGGGACGTCCTTGGGGGATTCCGACATCCACGATGGATACACTAAGTCTCGTTTACCGACATAGACGCGAGGTGAGGGAATTGTCTGCCACTAAAGGAGGTTATCTGATAGCGAAATGGGATTTCGAGAGAGAGAAAAAATAGAGGAATGGTGGATTTGTGATTGGTGTCGTATCGTCAAAGATCTTAAATTGGAAGGAAAAAAGACCTACGCTCAAAATGACAGCATTAGGTATGAAATATGCCCTACGCTTCATCTATCACGAACGTTATCCTGTCGTGTAGTGTCCTCTCCCTTTTAGTCCCCCTTTGTTGAATTCCCAGGGAATGCTACACCTCAATGCACGGGGAAGGTATTTCTACATAACGGTTCGGTGTCCTTTGAAGTAAATGATTTGACAGTGCTGGAATCCTCCATGTAACTATCGAGGAACTGTAATGCTTATTGAATTGTTTTGCTATCGTATTTCACTCTGACTTCAGAGATAAATTGAATGCGTTATATATGGAATGTATCTGTTGTTGAAGGTAATGAAATGTCGCACAAAAGATTGGATTTTACCATGTAACTATTATCGTGTTCGGTTTTTAGAATTTAGTTCCATGAATATGTAAAATATTAACCATGTCTAAATCTGTGTTCGTTTTAACTTGGATTTAATGACGTTTGTTTATAGTTTGAATTTGATGGACGATCGCTGTTGAGTTGTTTCCGTACTTCGCCTTATATAAATTAGTACTGGTTGGAAATAATATTACATAGAGTGTAGTCGCTGTGACTGTTTGCCCAGGAGTGTAGTCGCTGTGACTGTTTGCCCAGGAGTGTAGTCGCTGTGACTGTTTGTCCAGGAGTATAGTCGCTGTGACTGTTTGTCCAGGAGTAGAGTCGCTGTGACTGTTTGTCCAGGAGTGTAGTCGCTGTGACTATTTGTCCCGAAGTGTCGTCGCTGTGACTGTTTGTCCAGGAGTATAGTCGCTGTGACTGTTTGTCCAGGAGTATAGTCGCTGTGACTGATTTCCAGGAGTATAGTCAGTGTAACTGTTTGTCCAGGAATATAGTCGCCGTAACTGTTTGTTCAGGAATATAGTCGCCGTGACTGTTTGTTCAGGAATATAGTCGCTGTGACTATTTGTCCCGGAGTATAGTCGCTGTGACTGTTTGTCCAGGAGTATAGTCGGTGTGACTGTTTGTTCAGGAATATAGTCGCTGTAACTGTTTGTCCAGGAGTATAGTCGCTGTAACTGTTTGTTCAGGAATATAGTCGCTGTATCTGTTTGTTCAGGAATAAAGTCGCCGTGACTGTTTGTTCAGGAATATAGTCGCCGTGACTGTTTGTTCAGGAATATAGTCGCTGTGACTGTTTGTCCAGGAGTATAGTCGGTGTGACTGTTTGTCCAGGAGTATAGTCACTGTGACTGTTTGTCCAGGAGTATAGTCGCTGTGACTGATTGTCCCGTAGGGTAATGGCTGTGACTTTGTCCCGGAGTATAGACGCTGTGACTATTTGTCCCGGAGGAAAGTCGCTGTGACTGATTGTCCAGGAGTATAGTAATAATATTACTTAGAGGAGTATAGTCACTGTGACTGTTTGTCCAGGAGTATAGTCGCTGTGACTGTCCCGGAGTATAGTCAGTGTGACTGATTGCCCCGAAATATAGTCAGTGTGTCTATTTGTCTCGGAGTATAGTCGCTTTGACTGTCCAGGATTATACTCAATGTGAGTATATGTCCAGGAGTATAGTCAATGTGAGCATATGTCCAGGAGTATAGTCAATGTGAGCATATGTCCAGGAGTATAGTCAATGTGAGCATATGTCCAGGAGTATAGTCAATGTGAGCATATGTCGAGGAGAATAGTCAATTTGAGCATATGTCCAGGAGTATAGTCAATTTGAGCATTTGTCCAGGAGTATAGTCAATGTGAGTATATGTCCAGAAGTATAGTCAATGTGAGTATATGTCCAGAAGTATAGTCAATGTGAGTATATGTCCAGGAGTATAGTCAATGTGAGCATATGTCCAGGAGTATAGTCAATTTGAGTATATGTCCAGAAGTATAGTCAATGTGAGTATATGTCTAGCAGTAAAGTCGCTGTCACATAATTACGATTACATGTCAAAACCAACCACTGTTACCACTACTAGGTTTACTGCTACTACTGGTACTGTAATGTCAACATCGACGTGGATGATGATGATGATGATGATGATGATGATGATGATGATGCAGGAAGCGCTGCCTAGTGGAACACACCCGGAACTTTTCGGAGAATGTGAAGGCTCCCCACCACTGCAGCCTACTGCATTACCCAGATCGTCAGAAGGGCTGTTTTCCTGGCAGCAAACCCGGGCACTCTCCCAATGTCAGGCAACAGATTCATCATTTTATTTCAGTATTAAGGCCTCAGGCCCACGTACAATTAATACAATGATAGTATTTCGAACACGAGTGCAACAGCAAATATTTGCAAATGATCGAAGATGGTGGCATCTTTAAGGTAATCTGCTAAATGTTCTAAAAATCATTCATCGGAGGACTTCAGCATTGTCATCAAACTATCCCTTGGATTACCAGAAGTTTGGACATTAAAAAATGGGAAATATTTTGAGCGCATATTAACACATGCGGGACATATCAATACAAATGTCATTCTTAATTACATGTTAGTTACATAATGGACACAAACCGAAGTGTAATCGATGCCCGCTCGCCTCCCTATATTATACATAATGTACAGCTCACCAATTCTTAATACAGAAAAGGGGCGGTCAGGTAGCCTAGTGGTTAAAGCGTTCGCTCGTCACGCCGAAGACCCGGGTTCGATTCCCGACATGGGTACAATGTGTGAAGCCCATTTCTGGTGTCCCCCGCCGTGATATTGCTGGAATATTGCTAAGCGGCGTAAAACCATACCAACTCACTAACTTAATACAGTCAGCATACTGGGTTTTTTTCTTTTGATAATATACTTGACAAGAATTATTCTAATGTAAGCGAAGTCTTAAACAGTGAATATAATTCTTGTTTTGAAACACTCGACACCTCAGAATACCATGTTAGTGTTTGACAATATTCAACCCTGCGGATAAATTCATTCAAGAACCATTCAGTTTCACCAACACCTTGAGACTCCCAAACAAAACAATACCCATAAGAAAATAATAAATTCTTGATATTTAAAACCCATGTTTTTCTCCCGACTGCATATAGTTTAAGTACCATATCGTAACACTGTCTGGGATATTTGTGTAGTAAATTACTTAGTAAATCCGATATGTCCAGAAATAATTAGTTGTTTTGAAACTTTCGCATCTAGATCAGGAGTATCTACATTTCATTTTTGTTTGTTTGTTTGTACTAGAAATGCATATACATTTAAATTGCCAAATTGTCATGACATGATGAGTACATTACTGATATATCCTTTTGTATTGAACGTCGCGCTATGGCTGAAAGCCTTTGCGACGTAAAACTTCATATTTCCATTCCACTCCTTTTGTATTCCTTTTGTATTTGTATTTTATACTACTACTGCTGCCACTGTGGTTATTACCACTGTTATTACAATACCTCTATTACATGTCAAGCATCATATTAGTTATCCAATAATTATATAATGCGCTGTACAGCTGTAAATGATATTGTTTATCTGTATGTGTATATGGGCCAATGGCCCTTCATACAACAAAGAATGATTGATTGATAGTATCTGTCTCGAGACATACTAAGGTGTTTAAACCAGTATTTCATAATCTAATGAAAGTATCAACATGAATACCAAAACGACCATATTCCCCTAATACTGCAACGTTTGAAGCCTTTGAACCAACTCCCAAAAACAAATTTACAAAACTTAGCTTGAAAACATCACTTATTAACACCCCAAATCTCTGAACCATATACAATATCAGGTTTAATCTGATTGTCAAACAATTTGAACCTTACCTTTGGAGAAATATTTCGCAGTTTATAACTAAGCTGTCTTATAGGAATCGGGGTTAATACTAGCTGTGGACACCGATGTCTAACAGCCTGCGACCAACACAATTCATTTGAATTATTTTTCCTAAATAGTTAGAAAACCTGACAGACAAGTTCCCGAGCAAGCACTCGTAACTTGCCTTTTCTTAAATTGCCTCCATTTCTAAATACTATAACTTCAGTTTTGTCGAGATTAACTTTTAAACCCCATTTGTTACAAAATGTTTGCAAGACATCTATTTTCCTCTGCAGATCGAGGACCGTATCTGAAAACATGCACACAACTTCAGCATTCAGAATTAAAATAGTTCCATTAAATCCTGATGAACAAAGATTCCTCTGCCTCCAAACTGTTACATATCATTCTCCAACTGATTGATAAATAAATAAAACAAAAGAGGGCCTAAAAAACAGCCTTGTCTAACACCACTGAAACAATTGAAAGAATCCGATATACTGTTCTTTGAAATGTTAACCGAAGACAAAGTTTTGGAATAAATATCTTTTATAATAGAAAATGTTTCCCCGTGAATTCCGTTCGAGTGAAGGACAACCCAAAGCATATCCCTATTATCCGAATCCAACGCCTTCTGGAAATCTACAAACAGGCAGTAAAACCTTCCCTTTTATTTCGACAAATATTTCTGAGATTGCAGTAGAAACATAGTGTCCACTATAGGATAGCCCTTGTAGACACCTGCCGCCTGACATTCTTGAGGGGCGGTCGGGTAGCCTAGTGGTTAAAGCGTTCGCTCGTCACGCCGAAGACCCGGGTTCGATTCCCGACATGGGTACAATGTGTGAAGCCCATTTCTGGTGTCCTCCGCCGTGATATTGCTGTCATATTACTACAAGCGTCGTAAAACCATATTCACTCACTCACATTCTGGAAGCTTATCAACCTGCTATTTAGAACCTGCGTAAAACGTGGTCACAAATAACCATAAGCGTGATACCCCGATAGTTGTTTACATCATGGACACTCCACTTCTTATGGAGGGGTAATATAATGCTGCTCCGGAAAAGTACCACAACTGTTAAAATATTGCTAAAGAGGGTAAGAAGACAAGGAATTAAAACATTACTATCAGGGCCTGGCTCCTAAGCAAACTTAGAGCATCATTTGCATAAACAATCTCATCAGCCGTTATATCATGGTTAAGTAAACTATTGATATCACCATCACAACACAGACCGCCGCCGTGGTCTAGTGGTAGAGCGTCCGCCCGGAGAGCGGAAGGTACGGGGTTCGATCCCCGGCCGCGTCATACCAAAAGACGTTAAAAGATGGTACTTGTTGTTACCCTGTCTGGCGCTCGGCATTAAGGGACTTAAACAAGGACTGGTCGGCTCGGAGTCAATATACTGTGTCTGAGTGGGGTATTCATGTTAAACTGCGGCATGGTATCTCAGTGGGCTAGCACTATAAATCGGCATCAGTCCGGACTAGTACAAGCAACCACACACACACGTGCATGCACGTCGCTATACAAGTGCAATAATCTTAGACGCGACGTTAAACCCCATTTCACCTCACCTCACCATCACAACACGGTCATAAACATAACAAAATATCAATCACAACATGAGAGATATTTGACACGATTTTGGATCAGTCAATCCACTGTGTAACACTTATAGATGATACTGTTACTCTTAGCCTTCGTAGCTGAAACTCCAGTTCTGACCAGAATGCTTTAGAATTTATATCGTCGTTACATTCATCAAGAATGTCAATACTTGCCCTTTCTTTGAATACGTCCTCTTGTGTCAACATATTTATCTAAATTTATTCCGTGTTTTATGAAAGTTCTTTAACGTGTCCTATCACCAGTAACTTAAATGATCTAATTATCTAAAAGTTCACATTTTCTTGTTTTTATATGTTCACATTCGGTATCAAACCACGGCGAAGACATGGAACCAGGACTGTCACTACTAATGTTGATTTTAGCCATACCACTTTCTTCAGCACACTGTTGAATTATAGAAGTCATTGTCCCTGCTGTTTGTGATGTACTTGTGTCTTATGAAAGTCGGCAAGACTGTTGTTAAAAGACTCAATATAGGCATCAGCGTTCTGAGGACGCTATTTAAATCTCCGTCATGAAATAATACCTTCACACAACCGTTTCGGTCTCCGAGCGTACACATTTCAGATCACAGTGAACTACGGTTATAACGAACTCAAAGGGACCTCTAATTTTAGTTCGTAATAACCGTAGTTCGTTATAAGCATATGTATAGCATATATACAACAAATGACCGGGACTAAAATAGAAGCTCGTTATATCGGTCAGTTCGTTTTTAGCGTGTTCGTTATAACCGTAGTTTACTGTACATGAAATCGGTAAGGGGTCCGACCCTGTGCGCGTGTGACCCGTAACGGTCCGGGGAGGAATAGGTCTTCAGGGACCCATACTTGCCGCAAAAGGTGACTATGCTTGTCGTAAAAGGCGACTAACGGGATCGGGTAGTCAGACTTTTCATCATACACTCTAGCTTCATCCACAATCTTTTTAAGGTGTTTACGTTTCTGACGTACAATGTCGGTCTTCAGCAACCCATGCTTGCCGTAAGACAGTCATTCTCAGTTAAATGGTAGAAATGCAGTCGCTCAGATATGACACTGATTTATGCCTAAATTTTAGTGTATTTTAAGATGAATTGCTTCGCATTATTTAGTTAATATACCAGAGACTTACTTCGAAACAAAATAACACATAATACATGTGCAAATAATTCACAGATGTAATTTCCTAGCATGGGGTGCCATTTTTCAATTGTCGGTGAATAACATTTCCATCAAGAAAATGTCAAACTAATATATGTGTGACGATGTCAGAAATACTAACTATCATTCTGAAAACTTCAGTATAGTCCTCTTATTTTAATGCCAAAAATCCTGCATGTGAGCCAGAATTGAACTGTCAAAAATACTGAAATATTTTGTCTGTAGATTTTGTGAAATTTTCGTTATGCTAACTTTCATGATGCTTTGCTCAATTGTTTATATTATATTGTGCAACCAAACAGGTTTATTCAAAGCTGGAAGAAACATACAAAAAGTATATACCTTGTAAA
The DNA here is from genome assembly GCF_023055435.1 of Haliotis rufescens. Taxonomy (NCBI): domain Eukaryota; kingdom Metazoa; phylum Mollusca; class Gastropoda; order Lepetellida; family Haliotidae; genus Haliotis; species Haliotis rufescens. Next base: position 1,349,311 of record NW_025964380.1, read on the forward strand.
ATACAACAAAAGCTATAGTTGGTAAGAACTTGTTCGTTAATGAGGAATTTTCAAAGCGATTTTTTTAGGATGTAATTATATGTGACAGCTACTGAAAGGTAATTTGAATTTGAATTAGTTTCAGCCTATGGTCGTGAACAGGGCTTCTATATCCACAAACAGCGCCAAAACGCAGCTTTTATATCTGGATATTGAACCATTGAAGTTCAGATGTAATTTACGTTTAGTAATTTACGTTTGATAGGTATTGCATCACGCCTTCTGATGTCATCAGAAACATCTAGAGGTTTGGCTTGTCCATCTTGTTCAGTATAACGTAAATTACGAACTCTGTGACGTAAATTTCTCGTGATGGGATCTTCATTTACTGCTATCTCACTTTATAAAATCTGACAAATCTTTCTTTTATTTTGTGCTTTGAAGTGTCATCAATTTAAATAACCCTCCAGATTAAATTAAAATATCGAGTTTTAATCATTTCAGTCAAATTCAATGACAGATCATTTATTGTTGGGAATTCTTCAAACAACCGCCAGGAGCCGTATTTTTAAATATATTCGAGATTAATTGTGAATTGTATTTGTAAAATGAATCACTTGGTCAGAATACACTCAAATACAATTGTTTTAGGAAGTGATTTCAAATGCAAACTAACAGTTTTCAGAGTGACGTAAATTACAAAGTAAATTACACATTCAGTATGGAATAGATTAGTGTCAATAAGTTCAAGTAAACTGAACCAATGCAACAGTAAACGTTTGAAGGTGTTTTATATATGCTGCTACTTTAAATTAGACTGTTTATTGCAGACAAAATGGCAAAATTGTTAAGATTTGAAATTTGCGTCACGGTCACATGTACTGTGCTACTGTTTGAACGACTGTCTAAATGTGTAACCAAGTATATTTTCATATGGCTACGTTATATGACTTCCCAGTGACATTTATCAAAATAGTTTGATGTATAAAGACTTGCCGTCACGGGATCCGTAATGAGGCTTATATGTTGTCCTGTTTTAATTTCTTGCATATGCAAATAAAGGAGAAAAACTATAAGTATAAAGTAGACATCTTTAAAAGTTACTGTGTGTGAAATATCTAGTTTCCTTTAAGTATTTAAAATATGCCGCATTGTCTATCAAAGGATCTTTAGGAATTGCGGTAGAATCTGTAATGTTTAACCAGGTTTTGTTATATAAATTACACTGTAATATCAGGGTAGGTCACTTTGTATTACTTGGGTCACGACACTTTTTGTCCCTCAGTGGTGAATGTGTGGTTATAGTATTGTTGAAGTTTCTACTTTATGAAAATAAAAAGTTTTCATGAAAAATCACAACTTATTTTTTCTATACTTTGCTCAGCTAATTGTTCAATTTAACTGAGAATGACTGAAGAGGCGACTATGCTTGTAGTAAAAGGCGACTAACGGGGTCGATGCACATGATGCGAATCACTGGATTGTCTGGTCCAGACTCGATTATTCACAGATCGCCGTCATATAGCTGGAATATTGCTGAGTGTGGCGTTAAACAACAAAGAAAGAACACTAAATCAGATATTGAGTTATCGGTAGAGACAAAAAGTAGTCAACAATACTGGCACCGTTATTGGCAAAACAAGTATATGTTCCTTGGGTCACTGGCAAAACGACCCGTGAAGATCCGGGGTAAAATAGGTCTTCAGCAACCCATGCTTGCCGTAAAAGGCGACTATGCTTGTCGTAAAAGGCGACTAACGGGATCGGGTGGTCAGGCTAGCTGACTTGGTTGATGCATGTCATCGTATCCCATTTGCGTTGATCGATGTTCATGATGTCAACCACTGGATTGTCTGGTCCAGACTCGATTATTTACAGACCGCCGTCATATAGCTGGAATATTGCTGAGTGTGGCGTAAACCAACCAACCAACCAACTGGCAAAACGTCCATTCAGTAAATGAATACAACAAGTACAGCAGAGATTAATAAATTGTTTACCAAACTCGTAAACGAAGTATTTCTCGACATTCTCTGACACGTAAACATGTCACTGAAACAGTTCATATCACGTAAGCCGGGAATATGATCACTGTCGTCATCATATATTATACAATCAGATAATAAACCAGTGTGGACATTAAAAATCACCAGCCAAAATAATTTGAACATCCGGAAAATCTCCAAGTATTTCTGTCAGGCAATGTTCTAAACAATCAATGCTTTAAAACGTACGAGTGACCCGTGAAGATCCGGGGTAAGGCGGGTGGTCATGCTTTCACTATGCACTCTAGCTTCATCCACAATCGTTTAATGGTGTTTACGTTTCTGACGTACAATGTAGGAAAAGTCTTCAGACACTGCCAACCCGGTATCTTTAATTTTTTTCCCGTTGCTCAGGATAGTTTATTTTACATTAAAATCAAGAAATTTAACAATAATTGATTTCCCTTTATTTACTCGGTGACCCCGTTTGATGATCACACCTGTCTCGTCCATATCCATTTATATTTTTTATAATATCACACAGCCCGTGAAACAAAAGATTGTTTCGTCGATTTTGGTTCTCAAGATAATCGAATTTTGCAGTGAGCCTGCCTATGTCTTTTCGTAGAGTTGCATTTAACACGTCAGTTGCCGTAGTTGAGAGTGCTGTTGACGTTGTATCCATTGTTGACAGTTGTGAGTGAGTGTGTGTGTGAGTGAGTGAGTGAGTGAGTGAGTGAGTGATGGGCCTCTTGTGCCTGAACCAAAAGCATGGCGAAGACGGTAATAAAAGAATCGAGCCACTTAAGGTACCAAAGATGGACATCCACTGACAATAGGTTGGACAGTATCTTTACATTCATTGCAAAATCTACATTTTGTTGTCCTGAGCAGCAAACAGGAGAAAGCCTTCTGTTTCACTTTTCAGGCAAGCCGACTTCATCCAAACGACCGATTCTGCAGGGTTGCTGATCCCCTCAACACACTGCACATAAACTCAATGCAGTGGTCGTTCAGATAGCCTCTCCTTGAAAAACCCCTCTACACGCAGCCCAAACAGCGAATGGGACTTCTCCCAGGAAGCGCTGCCTAGTCAAAGCTACCCAGAACTTTTCGGAGAATATGAAGACTCTCCAACACTGCAGCCTTCTGCATTACCAAGATTTTCAGGAGGGCTGTATTCCTGGCAGCAAACCCGAATTATTATTAATAATAATAATAATAATAATAATAATAATAATAACAACAACAACAACAACAATAACAATTACAATAACAACAACAATAACAATTACAATAATAATAACAACAACAATAACAATTACAATAATAATAATAATAATAATAACAACAACAACAACAACAACAACAACAACAACAATAATAATAATAATAATAATAATATTATTATTATTATTAATACCTAAAACGATCTCATCATTTTAAGTAAGCAATCTCAGTTATGACCTGATACTATTCAAAGGCCTCGCAGTTGACTTTGACCTCCGTCAGTAGAGACTTGAATGGCAACTATCTCCGAGGAACTAACTGCAACTTGATCGGACTCTCAGCTCCTGAATTAGCAGCCTTTTGTAAGACTCCAGTTACTTTGATGACCTTGGTGCTAGAGAGTGAGTCATGTATCTTCAAATACCAACACAGAGTTGACGAAATGTCACTGCAGCTGGCCTTGGTAAAGATGAAAACTGCTCGGCTCGGTCATCTGGCCTGTCCTTTTGAAAAATTGCTTCACGTCGTTAAAAAAATACTGATACTGGATAATAAAACCACGTGATCTGCCTGTTGAGAAAACGATCATCTCGACCCAAAATTTAACGTAAACGTGATATTTAAACGTACGAGCGCGACGTTAGACCGCGATAGCATTGTCTTTCATTTGAGATATTCACTTCCTGGAATTCTACACATTGGAGTCGCCAGTAGGAAGTATCATTTAAAGTTATCAATATTGAGAACTTGGAACTTCTGTTGGAGTCGTGTTAGTGTCGTGTTTATGTAGTGTTGGTGTAGTGTTGGTGTAGTGTTGATGTAGTGTTGGTGTAGTGTTGATGAAGTGTTGGTGTAGTGTTGATGAAGTGTTGGTGTAGTGTTGATATAGTGTTGGTGTAGTGATGATGTAGTAATGTTGTAGTGTTGGTGTAGTCTTGGTGTAATGATGATGTAGTGTGGGTGTAGTGATGATGTAGTGTTGGTGTAGTGTTGATGAAGTGTTGGTGTAGTGTTGATGTAGTGTTGGTGTAGTGTTGATGTAGTAATGTTGTAGTGTTGGTGTAGTGTTGGTGTAATGATGATGTAGTGTTGGTGTAGTGTTGATGAAGTGTTGATGTAGTGTTGGTGTAGTGTTGATGAAGTGTTGGTGTAGTGTTGATGTAGTGTTGGTGTAGTGTTGATGTAGTAATGTTGTAGTGTTGGTGTAGTGTTGGTGTAATGATGAAGTAGTGTTGGTGTAGTGTTGATGTAGTGTTGATGTAGTGTTGGTGTGGTGTTGATGTAGTGTTGGTGTCGTGTGTATGTAGTGTTTATGTAGTGTTGGTGTAGTGTTGGTGTAGTGTTGGAGTAGTGTTTATGTAGTGTTGGTGTAGTGTTGGTGTAATGATGATGTAGTGTTGATGTAGTGTTGGTGTGGTGTTGATGTAGTGTTGGTGTTGTGTCTATGTAGTGTTTATGTAGTGTTGGTGTAGTGTTGGTGTAGTGTTGGAGTAGTGTTTATGTAGTGTTGGTGTAGTGTTGGTGTAGTGTTGGTGTCGTGTTTATGTATTGTTTATGTAGTGTTGGTGTAGTGTTGGTGTAGTGTTTATGTAGTGTTGGTGTAGTATTGGTGTAGTGTTGGTGTAGTGTCGGTGTAGTATTTATGTAGTGTTGGTGTAGTGTTGGTGTAGTGTTTATGTAGTGTTGGTGTAGTGTTGGTGTAGTGATGATGTAGTGTCGGTGTAGTGTTTATGTAGTGTTTGTGTTGTGTTGGAGTAGTGTTGGTGTCGTGTTTATGTAGTGTTGGTGTAGTGTTGATGTAGTGTTGATGTAGTGTTGGTGTAGTGATGATGTAGTGATGATGTAGTGTTGGTGTCGTGTTGATGTAGTGTTGGTGTGGTGTTGATACAGTGCTGGGCAATGCAAGGAAATACAATAGATTTAAGGTGTAATATGTGTTCTATAAAACAACAATAAACATAGATAGAAAACAAATAGCACTGGATGTCTTCTGACTACATATTAATTGATGATATAAATTACAAGGCAGAAGAAAGCATACTCTTGTAAATTGGAAACTTGAAACATTCCAAATGTTACTAGGCTGTTCTTGTTCTTTTCATTTCTATCCACCATCAATCAAACCATCAAAAGTAATCTTATTTGTTGGATGGTTTGGAGATGACTTTGAGTTATATCAGAGAGACATTTAGTCTATTTTCTTTCTTTTATAAAACTGTCAAATTAAATTTCTATTTAGCTAATTCAATGTGGAATAAATCAGTTTCCAGATCTTCGCTGCTGTAGAATGATTAACGTTGCAAAGTTAAGAGTATCCTCATTCTTCAAAATTTTTCATTATCTAAATGAATTTCCTTTGAGAAATTCCTCAAGTGAAGCTGATTTTTTGTTCTCACGAAATACATCGAAATTCGATCGGCCAATTCAGAACACCTGCCCAGATGCTGTCGAGAAATCTCGTAAAATCCCGGGAGATTTGAGACGATTGCCGCCATGTTGGAGGCTGATTTCATTAATTCGGATCATCTGCAGTTTGAAGGGAGAAAACGTGTCTCTTGTGTGTTTACCCCTCCTGTCCCCCACCGTGTGGTTACAACAGGCAGCATTAGTCAAATCAATTAAAATTTCTCGCTAGCAAGAAACAAATCATCGTCATCCGGGCTTATAGTCGTAAAGCGGTTTCATTGTCGTAATAAGATCGAACTTGACAGACGACATGTCACAATCTGTCGATAGCATTTTGGCTGCACACGCAATGTTCCATCTTGGCACCCTGACAAGTATTAGTGGGGCTTTTCTCAACCCGGGAGTCTTTTTTATGCTTCTGTTAATAAATTGAGGAAAACTTCATTTTTGACGTTTTATTCTCATATTGCGTGTGAAGGATTTTATCGCTCGTGGAGGCTTCGTTTGCAGGGACGAGATGTGATTACACGTATGTCTTCTTGTTCTCGCGCAACCTCTCGTCCAGCTCAGTGGGATGGGATTGCGTTTCTATATGTTTTTGCGCATGCTGCGGCCATATTGTGAAATGACTATAGTGATAGGGAATTGTCTCGGAAATGAATCCCTGCCGTGACGATGTTGATTGTAAACAATGAAATCAACGGAAGATCTGACGTAGGCTCCTTGTGTCCAACAAAACCAATACTAGACACAAGCTATAAATTATAAAGTGACAAAAAACTTTATATTTCTACAAAGATACTTTACGTAAATCAGTAGTTTAAAGATGTTTGGATAGTTTTTTTCTTCTATCAAACAAATTGGAGATGGGGTTGATGGTAAGAAGCGATAGCAGTGACTTGACACGAACTTCATCTTTGCTTCGTGAGTGATGGAAAACATCAGAATAGAACTGCCGGCGTTTCCAATCAATGACTTATTTTCTTTTTCAAAAACTTGAGGGGCGGTGGGGTAGACTGGTGGGTAAAGCATGTTACAATTGTGTGAAGCCAATTTCTGGTTTCTCCTGTCGTGATATTGCTGGAATATTGCTAAAAGCAGCATAAAAACCAAATTCACCCACTCACTCAAAAACCTGAGGACAGATTATTTTGTAACCTTTTTCGGGACAAAATATTTTGTTTCTAAAACAACCCAGTCACCTCCCCCTGGCCCATAATGCCAAATGATCGGCCCCTTTTAGACTAGTAATGAACACGTTTCATCACCGAGAAAAGGATTTCAATTAATATCAAAACATGTTTCATGTAATATATTTTATAGAATATAATATGAGTGTATTCATTCCGGATCAATTCTTTCCCGTGTGTTGTTCAATACATCTAGACTTTCAACGTCATTCATCTGTTACTTTGGGCATTTTAAGGGCCCGTTGGTGCATGTTTTAAGTAAAACAGAGATTGAGTAAATGAACATGTTTTTTCATAGTCTCAAGCACTCGGGTCCGCTCGGCTTATTCCGCTGCCTTCGTGAAACCCCGGGCAGCAGTGGAGCAGGGACATTGCACATATCCACTGTAAACCACGTGACGCAACAACCCTACGCATATACTTCGCACAACATGGCGGACTGATTATTCTTTGCTCAAAAGAAATTAGGTACACACTCTGGCTTGTTTTCAAAAGTAGAGGGACACAATTTGAACAATTATATCGCGACTGCGGCCATGTTATCTCGTCATGCGATTGCACGTACACGAAACTGTGTTCACTGTGGTTCCTGGAAGTGGTGGCAGAGGTCATATTTTCCCACCGAACATTGTTCATCTGTGAAGTTAGAATAAAACCTGTATGTATGTATACTGGAGAATCGGCTCAAACTTACCCCCGACCCCCAGCCTCACCCCTAACCTCGTACTCCAGCGACACCTCCATCCCACTCCTCGCAACCCCACCCTACTCCTCGCGAACCCACCCGCCTATCTACTGGCTGGGGTGGATATCGCTGGTGAACCGTGGGCTGGGTGCTCTGGTGTTGCATCGTACCCCGTCTGTACGCGTCTGTCTGTCAATCTGTCTGTGAATGTGTATGTGTGCGCGCGCGCGTGTGTGTGTGTGTGTGTGCAGCCGCTGTCGGTGTCTGTCTGTCTGTCGTCAGCTGTCCCTGCATGATGGTCTCAATGGTTTTGCTGGCTCAGAGGCCCGTGAAGATTCCGGGGTAGAATAGGTCTTCAGCAACCCATGCTTACCGTAAAAGGTGACTATGCTTGTAGTAAATGGCGACTAACGGGATCGGGTGGTCAGGCTCGCTGACTTGGTTGATGCATGTCATCGATCCCAATGGCGTGGATCGATGCTCATGATGTCAATCACTGGATTGTCTGGTCCAGACTCGATTATTTACAGACCGCCGCCATATAGCTGGGATATTGCTGAGTGCGGCGTTGAACAACAAACCAACCAAAAGCTAGCTCTGACTCGACCCTAAATTGCCTGGAATCCGGAATAAAATGACCGTTGCAAGAAAAGAACGTGCATGAACGTTATGAAGAATTGTAAGCGTATATAATGCTATATGTGCATTGTCAAAATAAACTGATGATGACCTCCACGAAGACAGGATTGCTTGCACCTTTTAATAACCATCAGAATTTAAACATTCTGTAATTCATCACAGAACGGATAACGACAATATATTATAACAAACCACGTGTCTTATTCTATAATCAGGAGATATCGAAATTATCAGAGATACTTAAAATTGTCGAAAAGACCCAAATAAACAAGATAACAAGAAATCACAACAAAAACTCTACGAAAATAGCCTTCAGCTGCATGTATTGAATGACGTCATCAAGACGTCTGTGTTGCGACGGTACACGCGCGGGAACACCTAATATAAGGACGGAGGAAAATCTAAGATTATTAAGAAGATAACGCAGTTTAATTTTTCCGGCTTGAAATTTTGGAAACAATCAATTTTTCACCGTGGGAAAACCTGAGATATTCTTTGAAGTGCCCCTAACTCACGAAACGTATAAAGGTTGGTAATCTATAATTGATAACGGTAAGCCCCGGAAGAATACCTAGAGACACGACTCGCGGAACAAAGCGTGGCACGAGCGGGAAGCGTGGGAAGCGTGTGCCACGTGCACGAGATCGAATGATTGACAGTTGCAATGCATGAGATTTGGCGGGAACTCGCCAAGAAGGGAAGAACACACTACGTCATATTTCAGAGTTGTGTTGGTTGGCAATTACATATCTAAATGTCAACTTCTTAACAACAGACTTTAGCAATTCCTAGTCACATCAAGGGTCATAAAATGGTGTTTAATATAACTATCAAATAATGGCTAAATTAAAACACAAAATTAAAAATAAATAAATAAAAATAACCTTTCCAAATATAACATATATCAAAACAAGATAATAAAATGATGATGATGATGATGATGGTGATGGTGATGATGATGATGATGATGATGATGTATACCGTGTGATACTTGATACTTTTTCTATCACTTTCATGGGTTACAAATTTCTGTTCCATACAACCCTCAGCACTACTGGTTTAAACCATTCCATAATGACACGAAATAGCAAACTGACACCCCTCTAAAATTGAACAGTCCATAGCAGTATGCTTTTGTTTGTAGAACACTTTTCTGTTTTGTCAAACAGAAAATGTTGACGACAAAACGTGTAATTGATGAATCACGTTTTGCTTTGAAAATGTTGATTGAAATTGAGTGTTTCAAAATGCTATATTAAAGGTTTGGAAGCGACGATAACCGATTCAGTGAGCTTGAATCTCACAATTTCTGCAGAATGTTTCTCCTCTACAGATGAACCAGTGCGTGAATTTCGCAAATTTAAAACCGTAATTTAGAAATGATTCAATTTCACAACCAACCAGACGCCATTTGCGATACGCGACGTGGTTGAGCCCATTAAAAACAAGTGTAGGAAAGGTTATTCGGTTTGAATAAATTTGAAACCAGAGTGACTTTACACACCTAAACAGCTATCTAGAGGTGGAACTAAATCGAGTATCCATCACTAAACCTATGAGAGGTAGAAATATGTTATATAACCTACACCCCTTTACATGATAATAGACTCTCCGACGCACGACAGGCTCAGGTGCAGTACGAAATATGACGCTGACTTTTTAAATGCGAATCCCAGCAGAATCAATTCCCTGGGTGTCAAGAAAACGAAGTCCCATTTAAAATCTAAATGCAGAAAAGGTTAAAGCAATATATTGAATAAATTGTTTTCCCAATGAATTACTGTTATAGGTCTTCTACACACATAACTCTTAGTTAATGTTTAGTATAAACCGTTATTCATATCTTGCAAAATGGCAGTCCCAAAACTACTAAAAATATTAAACGACGACAGTTTGTTATTTCAGCTATTTTCATAATTCATGCTTTGAAAAATGATTTTCTCTCCGACTCACAGATGTAACATCTTTAATCGAGTGATGCAAGGTCAAGATGTCGATATTTATTGCTGCATGCTTGACCAAGTCCCACTTACTCGACATTTACTGCCGGATCTACCTTCTCAATTCGCGTCATGCTTACGCATAAAAAAGTAGTCCACGTTTCCTGGCGTAGGGATTAGTGATTCGGATAAGGCCTGTTACAGTAGTGACGCGTGTTTTCAATTATGTCAGCTTTGAAGAGATCAGAGGTCGCCCTCGACACACGAGGCTTACCCAATTCGCTAATTAAGAGACAACTATTCTCATACTGTTTAGGTATTTAGACTTCGGAGTGCTTAAAGGTCATTGAAAAATACACGCGCGTAATATACCGGAAGTAAGCCAAGTCACTTTAAACTTGGGGGTGTGACACAGCGTGGTCGATGTCGTAAGATAAACAGTTTCTGTCAAGTATTGATTTTCTGGAGCCTGAGCTGTCACAAATCTGAGCGATAGGGCCACCTGCAGCCAATGTTGATATTAATCCGCATATCATGAATATATAACACGGATTTTCAAATCGGTTTTGGAATATTTCTAGTTTCCATGACAACCTTATTCAGCATGTACCTTGGATAGGACTAGAATGTCTATTGATGGGCTGATGCTTGAACCTATCTGTCAGGTCGTGATAGAACATCACCTGTCAACATCGAGTTGTTTGGTTAGGTATGGTTTGTTGTTTAACGCCGCCCTCATCAATATTCCGGCTATATGACGTCTGTCTGTAAATAATCAAGTCTGGACCAGACAATCCAGTGATTGACATCATGAGCATCGATCCACGCAATTGGGATCGATGACATGCCTGACCACTAGATCCCTAGATCGCCTTTTACGACAAGCATGTGTTGCAGAAAGATTATTCTACCCCGGATCTTCACGGGTCCTCGGACGACAGGAATAGAATGTAGGGGATCCTGTTAACCAAGGGCCCTACTAAGGTACAAGAGTGTGGGGTGAGGTGCAAGTGGTGAGGTGAGGTGCAGGTGGCTAGGTGAGGTTCAAGTGGTGAGGTGAGGGGCATGTGGTGAGGTGCAATTGGTGAGGTGAGGTGCAGGTGGTGAGGTGAGGTGCAAGTGGTTAGGTGAGGTTCAAGTGGTGAGGTGAGGGGCATGAGGTGAGGTGCAGGTGGTGAGGTGCGGGTGATGAGGTGAGGTGCAGGTGGTGAGGTGAGGTGCGGGTGATGAGGTGAGGTGAGGTGCAAGTGGTTAGGTGAGGTGCAGGTGGTGAGGTGAGGTGCGGGTGATGAGGTGAGGTGAGGTGCAAGTGGTGAGGTGAGGTGCAGGTGGTGAGGTGAGGTTCAAGTGGTGAGGTGAGGTCCGGGTGGAGAGGTGAGGTGCAGGTGGTGAGATGAAGTGAAAAGGGTTTTAACGTGTCGTTAAAGATGATTGGACTTCTACAGCGACGTACATATACATGTGTGTGTGTGTGTGTGTGTGTGTGTGTGTGTGTGTGTGTGTGTGTGCATGTATGTATGTGTGTGTGTGTGTGAGTGTGTTTGCTTGTACTAGTTTGGACCTATGCCAGTTTTATAGTGCCCTCCCACTGAGATACAAAGCCTCAGTTAAACATGGACATCCCATTCATGTCTTTAGGTATGACGCGGAAGAGGATCGAACCATCGACTTTCTCTCTCCGGGCAGACGCTCTATCCACTACACCACGGAGGCCGTCTCAGGCATAAGATATGCCTCCATGTCAACTACTGTCAGGAAACATGCATGGTTTAAAGTTAAAGGATCCGTCATCTCTTAGCAACAATCTTCTTGGAGTAGGACGACTAGAGCAGTGAACTACCGCAAACTACCATTGTGAGCTCGGTGTTTACTTTGCTCGTACAAATGCGATACGCAGTATTTGATGATTAAATCAACATCTCATAACACGTGCATATTGATACTGAACTTTGACCTCAACATGCACTACATGCGCCAATATTACCTTTTTAGGATATCGTAAATGTCTGTGATCAGTTCATATGACCTTGACGTGGCGATATCTGTATTTAATACCATACCTCACCAGTGGCAAACAAAAGTCGTCGGGATGAGTTATAAGAAGAAAATTAATTTTACAACACTTCAAAGAGGACTGGCGTAGTGTTCAGAAAGAAATTCCTAATCAAACTGGGGAAAAACACTTTGGTGGAAATAAATGCGGATTTCTTCAGCAATGTTGGTTCGTTGTTACATCGCACCTTCCGTGACGTGTGTATCACAGGGTTAATTCTTTCACGCTCTCAGAGCGTTGCGCCGCTGATCACAGTCAGCTGACCATTGGAAGCCGGAAATGAAATTTCGTGCAGCATGTCAAACATACTGCGAAAAATAATTCCGATATTTCCTGCTCTTGTCAAACGTGGAATCCCGTCGCTTGAAAACGTGATCTCGCGAGATCTGATTAGCAGCGAAAATGTGAGGCTGAATGACGTCCATTGTTACAGACGTTGAGCGATTGTCCTCTTTTGAATAGTCAAAATGATTCTGTATGGATTTTCCCGTACTGAACACACCTATGAGTTTGGTTTATGAGTTTATAATATTTTAAATTAAAACATATTGATGGTGACTTAATTCGATCGATCTTGATCATCACGATATTCGTGGCCGTCTCTTTTTGAAGTGGTAATTAATAGACACACGCCAGGAAACGTCACAAGTTCATGCTCAAAAGGGGCCAGTTGATCTGTGCAAGGCTCCCGGACCATGGACATATATTTCAAGTGTGTGATGGAGTGTGTGGAAACAGGTCAACTAGCCGCACATATATGCTGTTATCGTTTGGTGGCAGTGATGATTCTACAAGATAACTGGTATTATAATTGCTTCATCTCCTCCATCATTACAAGGTCTCCTCTTC